>NC_080034.1:52066374-52375351 GCF_030020395.1 Manis pentadactyla
CCTTTCTAATTCATACCATTGTCTGATGAATAATTCTTGGGGTGGGGTGTTCTGGTTTCCTGTTCCTAAGGAATAATTCAGGTAAATATTCCCGGAAGGTAAAAGGGAATTGGTCCCAGGTTTCATTTATCAGTGTGATTAATCCCAAACATGTTGCTAAGCCCCTGGCTATGTGCTGTCCAAACTGAGGTGGCACCATCCGTCCCTTAAGCTCACAGGTCAGGGACCCCTTCCCTTCCCTCTGCTGTGCTTTGTCCTTCTTTGGTTCCATTCTTGGGTGGACTCCCTAGTGCTGAGAAGTGCTGTGTGGCCACAGAAGGCTGCGCCACATTCATTCCATGTTTCAAGAAAGGCGTTACCATTTTCTCTGAATAAGAGACCACCTCTGCGCCTCTGAGAAGTAGAGCTGGGTTATTCAGTGGCCGTTATCTCCCATTTTATACATGTGGCAGGACAGGCACTATGCCCCCCAGTGCATAACTGGTGACAGAGCCCTTGGAGGGCAAGTACCTTGAGTAATTAATTATAAGGCCACTTAGTGCCAGTACTAGGACAAGAATTCAGGACTCCTGACTTGGGGGTTTATACCTCCAACACTAGTTTGGGAGATTTTCTCCATGAATGCATTTATTCCTCTCAGACTAAAAAGTTGTCATGAATCCTAGGGCTACAAAGCGTGACCATAGCCATGTGCTCACATGTGTGTGTATGTTTAGAGACCTCAACTCTGCAGAAACTTAGCTCTGCTTGTCGTAGTTGTTACATGGGAACATTTATTTGCCATTCCTCTTGTTTCCAGGGGGACATGCTTCCACTGAGTAAGTCCCCCGGGCTCTCTCCACCTCGTTGGAGGAAGAGGATAGTGATCAATCTGGGAGAAGCAACTGAACATGCTTGCCTCACCTCCTCTCTCTCTTTGGGAATTGTCTGGAGAAAGTGAGCATTCTCTGCTTCCTCAAGCCCTAACTTCGAAGGGTCAGCAACCCATATGGCAAAGCTTCCTGGCTTCCGGTGCTGCTTGGCACCAGCTAGGTGACTTCAGGGACGCAACAAGCCATCAGATCTGAAGTCATAGTCTCCAACCAGGACTTCATCAGTTTAAAAAATGGTGATATCTTATCTCTGTCTAATTCTTATGCTTCTTAATTGGTGCAGAACTTGGGCAGGGAAGAGTGGTGTTATTAATTGTGTTCCCTAAAACCTCAACATCAGGAAGGGCTCCTCTGCTTGACCTTCAACAATGAATGGCCTGTGTGGATAAAGATCTGCTCTGGGTGGGTAGCCAGGAATTTGGGGGAGACCATTTGGAATGTGAACACAGATGAACCTCACTAAGAGGCTAACTGCAAGGGTGTAGTGTCTACCGTTTAAGTAGCTCAGGGAAGGTTCTGACTCACTGGGGTCTTGTAAAGAAAAAGGAGGGCCCTTCCTAGTCTATCATTCTCTCTTCATTTGATGAGGTAGTTACAGAGCAAACACGTTTCCTGTCAGGGCTCCTTTTTGTTCCCACAAACTTTTAAGTTTAAGTAACCATATGAGCAGGGGTAACTCGATAGTTAATAGAATATCTCCTGTGTACTAAAATCTAGTTCATCTCTGCCCTTGCCAGCCAAAAGTACTATTTCTTTTCCATACTTCTATACCCACTGCCTAAAATTTGCATTTGAGACTTCTTATTCCTGACTGGTCTTACTACTTACTTAATCATTATGGTAGTTCTACTCTTCATGTATTTTATCTCAAATCCCAAAGTTTTTAAGCTATTACATATAAGGACTATGTCTTGAACCTCCTTATATTTCCCCCTGTCCTCCAAGAATCTAGCATAGAATTTACTTGCATTTGGTAGAGTGGAAATAAATGAAGACCAGTCAAATAAGAACAAGCAAAGTTTATTTATTCAGAGTTTGTCATAGCAAGGGAGTTAGCTACCATCACCTGTGTTCCAGCAGAGATTCAGAAGCAGGCAGAGGAATAGGAAAGGTTGATAGTAGACAAAAAGGAAGACTTCAGCTGTACCTTGATTGGAAACTGTTGGCATGGGGAACCTGGAGGTGGGCTCACTGGAAATGGGGCATTCCATGGGATCAGTTAGGGCTGCATACCTACTACTATAGTTTACCGTAGTTTCTCACTTCCTGTAAGGTTGACTGAAGCAGGCTGGCTTCTTGGGCTGGTTTCTGTAAATAATGGGTTGGTTTCCTGGACTGGCTGCTACAGGCCAAAGGTCAGAATTCAGTCTTTATGTATGATTTGGCCATGGTCCATTTGTTTTTTCAGTCTCTGTTAGGCATTAATAAATATTGGTTGATTAATTGATTGGTTGCCCTGGACTACAGTTTATAACATTTCCTTTGAATTGATGCTTCTTATCTTTCTTCTTGGTACTTATTAAGCAGTTTATTCAACAAATATTTTCCATTTAATTTTTGTAAAAAGATCTTAGGAAAAGCACAAGCAAGAAGGAAATTCACTATATTTTTTTGCTCCCTTTCTTAACCATCATCTTGATGATGAAGAGTCATGGACTCGACTGCATGCATCAGGCTAGAAATTACTATGGCTGCAGCCCTTCATTTTATAATGAAGGGGTGGAGGCCTATAGACTTGCCCAAGGTCATGCTGACCAGAGAGAGGGTGAGATTATAGAAGTCACCACTGAAAACAAGTAAATGGGCGGTCTCCATCTCTGATCAGCTGAGTCCCCTGCGGTATGTTGTGGTGGGCGGCTGGAAGACCAAGAAAGGTCTTGCATGGTTTTTAAAAAATTGGACAAAGGGAAATTTCCTGAGAGTGGATGGAGGACTTTGGAAGACTATTGTTTTAGAACAGGAACAGGAGAATGTGTGCAAAGCTTGGGTTCACCACAAGGGGTGATGTGCTATATTAGTTTCCTGCGGCTTCTACGGCTTCTACACAACAAAGTAACAAAAGCTGGATACCTTAAAGAGCAGAAATGTATTCTCTCAGAGTTCTGGAGTCTAGAGGTCTGCAGTCAGGGTATGGGTGAGGGTGCATGCCTCCTGAAACCCGTAGGAGACACTCTTTCCTTGCCTCTCCTAACTGCTGCGTTTTGCTGGCAATCCTGGGAATTCCTGGGCTGGTAGATGCTTCATTCCAATCTGTTTCTGTCATCACAGGACATTCTCCCTGCATATCTCTATTTCTGTGTCAAATTTCCCTCTTACAAGGATACCAGTCATATTGGATTAAAGGTGCACCTGACTGCAGTATGACCTCATAACCTAATTAGTATCTGCAAATGACCTGATTTCCAAATGACCCTATTTCCAAATCCCATTCTGAGATTTTGGGGGTTAGAAACTCAGCACATCAATGGGAGAGGCATAAATCAACCCATTACGTACGCCGTCATGAGGAACTATTTCCTCTGCATGGAACTATGAAGTCAGGAGCTGCTGGCCTTCCCGTCACTTGCAGCCCTGTGGCTCATGACCAAACACCGCTGCCCCGGGAACCCTAGTGACGAGCAGTGTGGCAAGCAGGCAGTCTGGAGGGGTGATGAATAAGTCGTCATTTGAAATACAGCCACTCAGTTCCTTTGTAAAATGTGTCACAGGGTATTTGGAAACGTCATAGCCAACCCACTGCTGAGCGTTGGTGGAACTTTTAAGTAAATTACACATACATGTCTTTTTGGGGAGCCTCTTATTCCTAATTCCCCCGGAGCCTTACTCCTCTGAGGGAGCGTGCTCACCCACCTCACGTCAGCGCTTAACCCTGCCTGCCAGTAAAGTTCATGCTGTCCCCAAGTTCTTCGCAACAGCTCCCCTGCCTCTGTTAGTCATCTCCTGCCCCTTTTCTCTCTTTTGACTCCTTCAGGAAGTAATGTTTTTGCTCAGGTAAGAGTCATTAGAGTGTTCTGCCTGTGTGATGATTCATTCCTTTGCTTTTGCCATTTCTAAATGTCAGAGGGAAAAAAAAGCCCTCCCATTAAGGGCTTTGGTGACTGGGCATGGTCAGTGATGGAAAGAGGACGCAGCCATTAGGCTCTTTCAGCTTAGAGCAGAAGCCATCCTTCCATGGTTCTTTCTGATTCCTGAGAGGTGGCATCATGAGTCTCACGGCCCTCGGAGACCGGAGATGGGCTTCCCTGCTTCAGATGACGTGTTCACCCATTTCATTCCTTCGTGTTGTGTTGTGAGTGAATCACAGTGAGGTGGATGCTGTACAAGCGCTCCACTCACTTTCTCTGTGGCTTCAAGCCATGGCTCAGAGGGTGTCAGAGCTGAGGGAGATCTGAGCTTGGTTAAATGAGTCCTTCAGAGGGTACTGCAGGAAGACTTGTGTTCCCCCAAAATTCATACGTTGACATCTGAACCCACAGTACCTCAGAATGGGGTCATATTTGGAGAAAGGGCCCTTAGAGAGGTAATCAAATTAAAATGAAGTCACTGGGGTGGACCCTAATCCAATATGACTGGTGTTCTTGTAAGACAAAGAGATCAGGAGATACACACTCAGAGGGACGGCCATGGGAAGTCGCAGGCAGAAGGCAGCTTCTACGAGCCAAGGAGGGAGGCCTTGGGAGAAAGTAACCCTGCCAGGACTCTATCCGGGCTCTGGCCTCCAGAACTGTGAAGCAATACATCTCTGTTGTTTAAGTCACCCAGTTTGTGGTATTCTGCTACAGCAGCCCTAGCAAACTAATGCAGAGGGAGACTGTTCCAGACATGTGAAGTGAGCCTTTTAAGGTACTAGGTCCACCAGTGGAGCTCAGGGGTCCAGGCCCCAGAGATCCTTCTTCCTGGTCCAGTCTTTATCCCAAAAATGACATCGCATTTGTTAGAGAGAAGATTGCAGTAGGCTAGGCTACTTCATTTATGAATTCAATTTCATTGGCATCTCAATGATAGTGTCAATTTTTTTGCCATTTTCTGCAACACCGAGGGAGAATTTCTCTAAGTCAATTTTTTTAGCTGCAAAGATGACAAATGTTATCAACGATATCCAACCAGAGTATATTTTCATCCCTTTTCTTCCCATCCAGATAAGCCAGAAGTATTTGTTGCCAGAAATGGAAAACAGCTTGCTCATGGGCCAGATGATCACAGTGTTCAAAAGTTCCACTCGTTTGCCATGTGTGAAAAGTGAAGAATTGAAAACAGACAGGCTTACTCTGCTTACACTGTGGGCTCTGTGAAGCAAAAAAGAAAGATTTGGATACTAGAAGAATTGTAGAGAAGGTTTTGATGGCTAAGGAAACAGGACATTTTCAAATTGTTCTGGGCTGGGACCCCGAGGCTGACTTGATTTGGATATGGCAATTCATCCTCTGGATGACAGGTGAGCCTGAAGTCCCCAGACGCTTTTGTGTTCTAGAACAAATTCCAATGTCCCACAGCTCTTGGGACTTCTACTGTGTTATCAGAAACCAAATTTTCTAGGCATTTCAGTTAGACTTCTCCCTGATTTTCTTGGTTGAGATGTCTGCATATGAGTTATTAGTAGAAATCATAAGTACACAGTAGGTCTGGGGCTTCCTTAGAAACAATGAGCCTTCAGATGGCAGGTTTGAATGGTTCCATTATTTTCCACTCCTGAGGAATTAAGGGATATTTCATGAATTTTTGTGAGACTGAGATAAATTACCAGTTATCACCCCATTATTATGTTATAAGGCTTTGTGTTTGCTGAATGATTCCTGATCATTTTTATTAGTCTCTGTAACTTGTTGGCAATGGAGAGAATGTGAGAAATGTAAATGCAAACTTACAGAGATCCAGTGATTAATTGAAATTGAGGTCTCCCCCTCAAAAAGAAGAAAAAAAACCCTGAAGAAAAATCAGGGTTCACACTAAAACCCTAGTTACCATTCTGTAGGTTTCTGGAAGCTCACATTAAGCTTTATTGTGTCATTAGAAACATTTGCATTTCAACACTTAGATTTCCTCCTGTACATGATTCTCAAGGTCTTGGAAGTTACCTTGAGCTCAAGGACTTGGCTACCTAAGGGAGGAGAAGACCAATCGCCTGACTTGAGTTTTCTTCGCTAAGGCCAGCTCAAAACAGGGCAAAAGAAAGCAGCTCTCACGGAAGGCCAGTGTTGCATTGAGCTCCGCTTCCTACTGGTGAATTCATGACGGCCAATTTGTTTTAAGGGTGGGTGCTTTTAGCAGCAGGGAATTCTGGTTGGCTGGAGGCAAGGGAACGCAGAGGAGAGAGGAGGAGAGAGGCAAACTTTCAGGTGCACCCGAAATGTGCTGCTTTCGGTTCACTTTCTCCTTCTTGGTTTGAGTCAGCTCCATCCACCGCCGGCCTTTCTCTGCGTCTCAGGTTTTGAGTTGACTGAGTGGGCAGCAGGAGGCCGCAGCTCTTGAGATGAAAGGACAAATCAGAAGGTACCTATTACAAGTCTGTGCGCAGAGAAACAAAGGCCTGGTGGCTGACACCCTCCCACTAACTTGGGTTTTAATGGTAGGTTTAATTTCCTCATGCTAGCTGAAAGAAAGGGGAAAAACTAAGCGGAAAGAGCCCGGGTGCGGGGTGGCGGCGTGGGGAAACGACAGCTGTTGTATTCATGGTTAATCAGGTGTGTCTGTCTTTGTGTCGCATCTGTCTGCTACTGTTGCTGCGCCACATGTGAAAGGGAGCCGAGGGGAAGGGGCCATTCCTCTTCAAAGCCAGCAGCTCTGACCTCTGCTTCGTTCTCCTCGGGGTAGGAGAGCTTGTCTATTTAACTTTCCCCATTATAGGAAGCTATAATTCTACTCTATTAGCCCACCCGAACCATTTTGACCTGACAGACGCAAGCTGCATCCAGAAAGCCATAAATCTGCCTGAGGAAGGAGGCCTCTTACCCCCCCACAGGCATTTCCTTTGGGATTCTGTTTGATTTGTCCAACAGGCGAAGACCAGGGACACAGGGACAAATGAGAGCGTCAGGCATCTTGGTTCACCTGCCACCTTAAACTGACCTAGACACTGAATGTATATTTTCTCTAAGAGCTTTGGGGACCACGGGGCTTCCCTACGCTGTGACTAAATCCCTGTTTGCCCACAGACCCGTCTGCCTCATGCGTCCCACAGGGAGTGGTATTTGCGTGGGATCTTAGTCATCTCCTGGCACCAATCCTCCCTCCAGTCCCTCCCTCTCTCCACCCATGCACGGAGGGACAATGGCCAAGCACGAGGGAGGCTTCTGGCTTCTTTGGGGGCCGGGTCTGTAGTTTAGATATGGCGAGCCCGGCTCTGCCAGACAGGACCCTTCTCTCTGGCACGGGGAGAAACCGCTGAGATGCAAACAGCCCCCACTCCCCACCTCCCAGTGCAGGAGATTGTCTTAAGACTTAGCGGTCAAAGAGTTCCAAGGTCTCCTCCGCTGGAGGCTCAAACTGACCCCCTCCTCCCAGTAGTTTTGGGGGCTCCATCTCACCCCTTTGGGGGTACTTTGCTTCCAGTCCTTTGCTTCCTGGCCAGCCCTTGTGTTTCTTGGAGTAAACGGTATTCACCAGCATTTTCAAGTCCAAAGAGCTCTGGCTCAAACTTTGACTTGCCTTAAGAATCAGCCAGCATAGACTTATCACTGGAGCTTGCCACTTGCAAATCTATTTCGGTTTAAGCCCCTTTTCAGTATAGGCACCAACTTTCATCCCATCATGTTAACTATTCTTGTGGGGAGGCTATATTTGAGCTTTACTGACACTGTGCTTTTGGAAGGGTGTGTGTGTGTGTGTGTGTGTGTGTGTGTGTGTGTGTGTGTGTATGTGTGTGCAATTGTGTGTGTATGTACATACCCTTTAAAGATCAAGCATGTTACCTCCCCAGAGTGTGGGCTATCAGCAGGGCCGAGTTTCCCCTCACTGGGTGCAAGCCCGTGCAGATTGCCAGGGCTCTGTTTATTGAGCTGCTGCTTTGGGGTCAGGAAGCTTTTGCTTCCCTGAATCTGAAGGATTCTGGAAAAATATCCCACTGCCTTCAGCACTTCTCTCCTCCCTCTGATACCTCACAGATCTCCAAGTTTTAGTGAAGTCAATAGGCAAATATGAAGCTCTTAATAGAAGCCTGGTGCCCTGCTCGGCTCTGAGGCCTTTGGCAGCTCATCACCTTGTGTGGATATATGAATAAAGCAAGCAATTACAAAGTAGGGCTGGACAATCTATAAAATAACTTAAAAAAAAATCAAAGTTTAATTCATGTACAGAAACGTCATGAATCCCCACTGTGCACCTCCATGAGTTATCACAAAGTTAATACGCTCATTAACCACCATCCAGATCAAGAAACAGAACATTATTGTAGCTGCAAGTTTCTTAAAGCACTACCTATGGGAGAACTGGTTATATCTAAAACGATTTTTCTACAAAACAGTTTGGGCCTGAGATTTAAAACACTCTTTTTGGCTATGAAAGTCCAGAGATGGAAAGGTTCCTGTCAGCTGTCCCTACATGTCCCGACTTGCTCGTGGCAGGACTTGAGGGCAACCTGGCTTGGCCTTGTGAGGCTGGATGTTAGAGGACCCAGGTGGGTCAGCTGCACAGTGCGCTTGGCTTCAGGGGTGGACATAGGAGATTCTGGTAACTTCTTTAAAAAAAATCGTGGTAAAATACACAGAATATAAAATTTACTATCTTAACCAAATAGTCGTGCAACCAATCTCCAGCACTCTTTCCATTTTACAAAACAAAACTCTATACCACTCAACAAAACACTCACACCCCCATTCCCCAGCCCCCAGCAAGCACCATTCTACTGTTGGTCTCCATGAACTTGACTCATTCAGGTAGAATCATATAGTATCTGTCCTTCTGTGACTGGCTTACTTCATTAGCATAATGTCCTCAGGCTTCCTCCATGTTGTAGCATGTACCAGAATTATCTTCCTTTTTAAGGTTGAATAATATTCCATTGGATGTATACAATACTTTTTTTTATCCACCCGTCAATGGACACTTGAGTTACTTCTACCTTTTTTCACTTAGTTATTGTGAATAATGCTAGATCATATGGTTGTCCTAGTTATAATTTTTTGAGGAACTGCATATCATTTTTCATAGTGGCTACACCATTCTGGCATCCTCGTCATCTGGACTCCTTGATCTTGACCAGCCTCCTGGGTGCCATTAAAGGGAGCCTAATATTGGCTTGAGGAGGTGGCCGTTGTTAGGATGGTGGTCCAGACTCTGTATGTGCCTATTCTAGACAATTTAGAGCAAATGAAGCAGGAGGGGCTGGAGACAAGGCAATTCATGGTGGATTCTTGGACTCCAGTAAATAGAGTGGGGCTAGTTTATTTTGCACAAAGATAAGTTATTTTGGCCATCATTTGTGGGAGATTGGAGGGCAAGGTTGAGGGAGGTTCTTGATTATTAGGTGTTCAGAGGTCTAACACCTTCAGCGTATCACCTCCACATTTTCTTTGGAGATTTAGGTGAAAGTGTTAAATTATATGGAGGACAGATGCTGAAGAAGAGGGAGGAAAATGGCAGCCAATAAAATAATTGTGAGAGCTGCACACTTTTCCCCTGACAGAGATTGCAAGAATAGGGGTGTTATTTGAATAAAAATGTGGTCCTTGGAAATATTGGTGCTATGGCATGGATTTAATGCTGTCTTCTAATGTCAGAGGACCCCTCTATTGAATATTCAGAGGCTTCTTAAAGCAATTGTAAATATTTCTGTTTTCCAAATCTTGATGCTTAATTGCTAGGGTCAACCTCGCCATAATACCCATTTGAAGTAAGCATTTTGTGGGTCACCAGAGTAGAGACCTTCAGGACTGTAGATTTTAGGGACTCATTATTATTGCCAAAAGGGTATCCTGCTTCTTTCAAATTCCTTAGCTTTGGACTTTTCCCATTTCATCATGGAAAAAATACTCAGTCATGGTGCATATTTTTTCTTGATTTTAAAAGTAATGTATGGCTATCACCTAAAGTGTTTAAAGAGAAAAAAAGTGCCTTACCCTGAAGGATAAACATTATTTAACACTTTGTTTTCTTTTTCTAGAATGTTCTGTGTATAGGAAACACACATATATTTACATATATACATATATTTACATGAGGTAGCACAGTTTAGTTACTACTGCTAGGAAACTTGGAACCCAAATACTACTAATTAAAACAAGCATACAGATAATACATTCTTGCAACTCTTTACCATTTTAAACTGTTTTCAAATATTGTTGAACCTTATCAAAATTACTTGAAGTTGGTATTATTCTCATTTATCAGAAAAGAGGCTGGAGAGATTAAAACACATATTCAAATTCGTACTACCATGTTAGAAATGGAGTTGGGATAAGAGCCCTGGTCTCTGAGGTAAACTCTATGACTCCCAGTCTTCCTTCTCCACCACAGGATCTGTAGTGAACATTGGAGGCCATGTGCACCTTGCAGGAAGATTCCAGAAGCTACTGACACACCACCTTCATAAAAGTTACCAATCTTGGTCTTGCCATAGTGTCAATTTTTAAACCACATAATGTTATACTTGTGTGTACACTGAACTCATTTAAATATAAATAAGACAAAATAAGAACTGAGGTTACTGAAATAGGCATAACTCCAAGAGAATCTTTGGGAAGACAACTGTTAGCCTGGAAACTATTTTTAGTATTCACCGGTGTGTTGGCACCAGCTTATTTATAAAGTGGTTTCAATAATGTATGTTCCTTAAACTTTTATTATAGGAATTTATAAGAAGGAAAATGGAGTAGTCTTCTTGCCCAACCGAGTTTTAAGTCAAATGGCAGAGGTCTTGATTTGCCTCTTTGATATAGAACAATAACTGTTGTTTTTCCTGATGAGTTTGTTTTTTAAGTGCAAAAGATAATTAACAACCATTTGCCTAAAGATACATTATCTTCCTTGTCAAGTGCATAGGGAGAAGATGGCCATATATGTTAAGTCGTGACAGAAGTGCTTCTGTGATTTTGGAGGTGAATTCTTTAGCATTTTTATCTCACAGTAGTTGTATAGGGAATTGTTGATGGTTCCTGTTTTATTTCCTTTTGTTATAAAATTTTCATAGTTTGCAAAAATGAAGGTTTTTATGAACTATGTGTCCTTTATTTGTTACTCCCTCTGAGAAAGGTTAAGATGGAGAAAGACAACTGAGTGATGGCCATTGTTGGCAGAGAATAATGTTGCTGATAGATAACTGGCAGACTGGAAGGAAGAAGAAATAAATGACTCAGTATTGTACTGATTAGGACAGATTCAGATTTGTAGGAAACAGAAATATAACAGTGGCATAGAAAAAAAATGTTAATTTTTCTCACTGAGATGTTCAGAGTTGGCAGTCCAGGGTTGGTATGGTTTTTTCAAGAGGTTTTAAGATACAAAACCTCCTTCTAGTTTGTTGGTTTGCCACTCTTAGATGTAATTTTTTTCTTTATGTTCTATATGGCCCAAGATGGCTGCTAGAGCTCCAGTCATCATATCTGTGTTCCTTTTAAAGAGGAGGAGCTTCCCAGATATTCCATATATTACTTCTAATATCTCATTGTCCCAAACCTAGGCATATAGTTCACTTAGCTGCCAGGTAGGCTGAATAATATAGTATTTATTGTGGGTAGCAATAAGATGGAATAAAAGTTGAAGTTTTGTTATTGAAAAGAGGAGAGGAAAGTAGTATTATTTGACACGGTCCAACCCTTTTGTTCTGCAAATACCCATGGTAACTTTCTTCCACCTTGCTGTTACTGGAATTGAGATTATAATGACTGGAGTTTCAGAGCCATCTTGGACCAAGATGTAAATTTAGGAATGAAAGCCACACACAGCAGAGCAACAAGATTCAATTCACATGGGTCCCTGTACTGTGGAGCTGGGGACAGACTCGGCCTAGAGTTCTGTGTGAGAGGAAATACACATCTATTCTAACTAAACCATTTTTGTTAGGGTTTTGATGGTTGCAGCTGAGCTTTATCTTAACTGGTACAAGACTAAAATTAATTTAAAAGAGCTCTCTTTTTAGGATTGTATCTTACTTTGCCTGCCAGTGTAGCTGGACTGACCATCTGCCTACCCATCCTGGCCTACTATGTGCCAGGCATCAGTTATACAAAGATGGTTAAAATGTAGATATTACCCATAGAAGCTCACATTGCAGGGAGGGACAAGCCAACCGACACAGTAAAGAGACTCCAGTTGCTTTAGTAGAGATCTGTATAGAGTGAAGCCCAGAGATATTTGCAATATTCTCTGCTGCCATCTTTAGACTTGGGAAAAAAAACCCTCAGAAGTAAATTTGAGGTGTTGCCCATAGCACACTTTTCTTCCTCAGTAACATTATCATCATGTTAATCGCCTATAATTATTTCTTAGATTATAAAATTCAGGTATTTATTTATATTGGGCAGATGATGTTATGAGATTAAGCACTTAGTTTTCCTCAAGAAACTAACAATATAATTGGAGCAGAATATTTTTACACAAAACTAAAAATAGATTGGCTACTTAAAACCTGCTCAAGAGGTAGTGAGCATTTTAGATGAGAAAAAATGTACTTTTCATGTTGCAGCTTATTGTAAGCTGAATCCTTACCTATTATTGGCATGGCAGTGAGTCCAGCACCTCTGTTCTCCCAACAATTCTCATCTTATTGTATTTTTTTTTATAGCTCCTTATGTTTTACAGACAAGGAGACTGATGTTCACAGAGTCTAGGCAACTTGCCCAAGGTCACACTACTGGTAAACAGTGGAGTCAGGATTTGAATTCAGGTGTGGGAGTCCTTTTGTAGTCCATTCATGTTTTGGTAACAGCTTCCCCATGGAGACTTAGCCATGCAGGCCGAAGGAGGTGGAAGGTTAGCAGAAGCCAAAGAGGAAAGAAGGTTAAATTCTTTTCAAGTTTTCGTGCTCAGCCAGGAGAACATCGCTGCACTTATCAGGTAACTGAAGAGTTGGCATGATACTGTCTGAAGGGCAGGATGGATCTGTTCTGTTGGCCCGTGTGTGGCTGCTCAATGAGGGGCACAGGTGCAGTTTGCAGGTAAAGACACTCGTGGGCAGTTGTGGGAGTTCCTCTTTAGAAATAACCCTACTAACATGCAAAATCCTTGTCACTGAAGTTTTTGCTTATGTTGCTGCCTCCAACACTGTTTGATCCTCATGTAAAAAGACACATTTGTCATTCGACAGGACTAAAGACTGTGGAGGTTTCCCTCAGCCTTGTTGCGCAAATGTCTGCAAGCTCTGCTTCCTTGGTGTGCTTTCCCTGCAAATCCCAGGGCCCCGCAGGGGCCTCCCCTCATCCTTTGACTTCTGTGAGGGAGTGCTCCCACTCCCGGTGAATCTGAAGAACAAGCCTAGACCATCTTCTCAACGCTGGCAATGAAGAGTGCTAGAATTCCTTGGTTTCACTTTTATCTCTAACCTCCTCCTTTTTCCTTTTCTTTTTCTTGATTCTTGTTCTTCTTCCTACAGACTACCCACCCCTGTATAACTGTCCCTTTGTTTTCCTGGTACCCCAACCCCTCTCTCCTGGCCACCACCCACCCTCAAAGCTCACCCCTTCCAGAACCAGAAACAGTGAGTTACATGGAAAGGCGGCTGTCCAGGTGGTCCGCTTTTAGCATCTCGACCCCTGATCTTGGTTCAGCTGCTGCTAAGACAATGGGAAAGAAAGAGCCCCAGCCCTTGTTTTTTCAGAGACACGTAGGTGTTGGTTAGTGGCATAGGCACCTTCGATTACTTTTCATTTCCATTTTGGGAGGAACTTTTCTAGAGCCAGTATCTTTCATTCATAGAAGCTTAGCTGATTGATGACTTGTAAAACATGTACCGGAAATATCAGGTCCTAGAGGTCATGCCTCATATCATAGATGCTTGGAAAGAGGTGTCTTTTAATTGTTAGTTGAGAGGGTAGGAGTGTTGTTATACTATCTGTCACAGCGAGTGATAGTCAAGAAATCTTTCCGTAAAGATGACAGCCATTGATCTTTTCTCCTCCTGCTCCTCGGAGCTATTTGAAATATGTCCCCTCTTCTCATTGGGCTCGGTATGTTCTTGAATAAAAATGGATGTGAGCCAGTGCCCTACAGAATCTCCCCAAATGGCATGCTTTCCATTCCTAGTGTTGAAAGTATTTGATTTTTACATTTTAAATGTTATTCCATTAAAAAAGTGATGGATGTTCATTTTTAGGGAATTAGAAAGTATATAAAATCACACACACAAAATCATTCATAGTGATGATGAAATTGTCATGTTTTATCCTATTTTCTTTGTTTAGAGGGTGATAGAGATTTAACTGGGTAACTATATACTTGTAATTGTCATTGGAGATTATGGAATTTTTGGTAATATGTTCTGAGAAAGACAGAGGTGCCTTGATTCCCCCCAAAATGCTGGGATCCTCTATGAGTTAGTTAATAGTAGCATTTATTCTTTTGGCTCAGTTGTGAGATGTCAACAATTCTAGCGGTAGGCATCTTAGGGTATCAGAGAAGTCAGTGTTTTCTCAACCATGGTGTCTACACTGGATGTGGGAAGGAATCTGTTCATGAATAATGGTTGAAATATCAAGTTATTAGAATAATTTTCTTTGTTGATAAATCACAATGCATTCCAGAGTGAGCTCTGCTCTTAGACTGTTGCGTTCTTGATGCACTCTCTTGAGAGAGAGAGGAAGGGGTGGGCATACATCTGGCCCGCGGGCATGACTCTCAGACCGTATTGGCGTGAACATCATCTGGGCTGTGAGCCCTCTCAGAAGGAACACCGGGGTCCGCGCTGAGGGGCCGTGCCCCCACTCCTCAGTGCCTTCAGAGGATGTGTTTGGTTTCCACTGGAGAATGTCCTGCTGGCCCACTCTAGTGAACGTGAGCAGGGAAGGAGGATGGTGGGTGGGCATGGGGTTTGTGTACTTTAATCCCTCTGTAATAATCTGAGACTCTGAGACTCAACTGAGGTTATTGAGGTTATTCTTATGTACGAAAATGCCACATGAAGTGAACCTACGTAAGCTATAGTCAGATGATGGTTACCAACTGAGCCAGAAATTAATTGTCAGCAAGGAAACAGAGAAGAAAGGCCTCCTTTAGAGACAACAGCAGAAATCTGTCCTTTGGACACACGTAGCCATTTCTGACAGGAGGCAAAAGGCTGGCATTTATTCTCTGTCATCTGCCACATTCAACAGAAAGGGTCACCCTCACAGGTTGTTGGGCTTTCTTTTCCTGGCTCCATAGCTTCCATACCTTCCATGGATTCATTTTCTCTCTCCCTGAATTTTACAGTATCATCTCCTCTGTAGATCTTTTTTGGGGAAGAATGGCTATGATTTTTTTGGTGAAACTAGAAAACTCTTCCCCAAACTGGGCAATGTGGACTTAAGGACTTTGGAGCATGGAGGTGACTCTGATTTACCTGAACGTGGGGGAACCTGACAGTTTCCTAAGTCTCCAATTAGCTGCTGCAAAGACGGAATGGCTGCCTCAGTGCGGGGGCATCACAGCTCTTGTTTCAACTGCCAGGTCCTTTTCTGCTTTCTTTCCAGGGCCCAGGCAGGGCTTCTTGAAGTGGGTTTGAGACCCCACAGGAGGGAAGTTGAAGATCTTATGTTTGGACATATATTTTTATATGGTGTTTGTTTTTGCATAATGACATATTAGGAAATCAGAGTAGCGTCACAGGCGTGACAGAGAGGGCTGTGCAGGAAGGGAATCAGACTGGGTGCCAGCTCTGCGCTAGAAGCTGTGAATATCAGGTATTGAATCCGAGTAAGACAGATCCCTGGCCCAAAGGGCAAAGGGGTGGGAGAGATGGTGGGTGCTCTGACATAGGCAAGCAGAGTTTGCCCAGAGCAGGGGCCCCAAACCCACTGTTTCAGGTTCTAGGGAGCAGAGGCCCTGGATTGCCTGGGGTTGTGCGGACTTACCACAGGCGAGCCCCGGGAAGTAGGCAAGCAGAGAATGACGCGTCTGCTGCGGATCACGGAGGCCCCGTGGGGAGATGGTGCCTCCTTCCACTGCTAAGTGCCCCGACTAGTCTTCCGGGCGGCCTCCTCCTCCCCCGCTTCAGCTGCCGCTGCCCACGGCAAGCCTTCCTGCGTCGGCTCCGCGTCTCATGATTTTTGTCTCCTTGTGCTTCTGGTCTTCCTAGCCTCTGCTCACTCCGTCTTCCTGTGATGTCTCTTAGCTGATTGCTGCTACACAGATGCTTCAGCCACTGCTTCTGGCTATGGGTGACCTGCACCCCAGCCTCCTGAGAGAAGATCGGACGGGACCTGCTTGGTCACCACCCACCTGGCAGCTTCCCACCCTGTCCCGTGGAGGCCCCCGGCCAACTTTTGTTGGGCTCGGACGGTGCTCCTCACAGCAGTGCAGGGATGGAGAGGCAGGACCCTGTGAGGAACTGCCCGTGGGGAGCCCATTTCTCAGGGAGAGGCTGTGGGCCATCCAAAAAGGGAGACCTTTGCTGGGGACTTGTGTCTACAAGTTTTGTGCTGATCATCTTTACGTAATGGAGGGAGCAAGCTGGTACTTTCTGGGGGGAATCCTGGGCAGGCAAAGAGGGTGGGCGCTGCGTTGGAGGAAGGCACAGAAAGAGGATCCCTCCAGATGCCCCAGCTGTGGGGTTGCCAAGAGCAACTTGAGAATATATATCATGGCTCTCAATTTGTGTCTGATGTAAATCTTCCCTCTCGCTCCCCTCTCTGCAGCCCACATTTGATACTATAGTACTTTGTGAAGAGGTGAGAACCAGACGCAGAGGGCGTTGTCCCCGAAACTGGCTGAATTGCAGGAAGCCTTTGGACATTCGGTGACCTGGAACTGGGCAGTGTGGAGGTTCCCCAAATCTCCAAGGGACAGGGAGGTCTCACTTAACCTACAGATGCCCCATACAAGGCAGTGTCTTGGTGCAGAGCCACTGAAGGCACAGTATAAACGGATGTGTGGCCCAAATGCTGGGTGAGTTGAAAGGACAGGAGACCAGAGTGGGGTGGCCATGACGGTGCCTCCACAGAGGACAGGCAGGCAGAGCCAAGAGGGCTCTAGAGCTGCTGGCAGGCTGTTGAGGGCTTTCGTGTAGAGATGGCCTGCCTAGGGGGTGGGCAGCATCATTTAGGGTCACTCTGATGAATGGGAAAGGGGATGCCAGGATAGTGAAGAGAGAAGGAGACACCCAGGCTCAACCCAAGTCCCTTCCTGGCAGAGCTGGCTCTGGACCATGTGGTGAAGTGCCCGAGATAAGTGCGGTGTGAATCCACCCCCCTTCCCTTCTCTCAGTTCAGTGTCTCTACTTCCCTTTTACCCTGGACCCTCTGTGAAAGACACACCCATCCTTGGAGAGGGTTTTGTAAAAACCCAACCTTGATACATGCATGTGTCATGAAAATTCATGCACGGACATTAAGGCAGGAAGCGGTGGGGTGAAAACTGAATCATGTTGGTCACCTGCCTCCTTTTGACTGTAGGAGAATTCATGCATCTCGAAAAACTGACTGCTGCTTTGAAAACTTACCCCATGCAGTGGTTGATAATAGAAGCTTTCAGGAATGAATATAAAAGAGGGGGAGGGGATGGAAGCAACTGCTGGGGAAACGTATGTGGATAAGGTTTAGCTGTTGAAAAAGAGCATGATTAAAACTCTCAACCTGAGTGGTGCTCAGATGGCCAGATCTCCTGTGTCCGTGTTACAGGAAGGCAAACAGAGGCACAGGAAAGGAAAGGAGGCTCGCAAGCTCTTGGTCCCCTTAGTATCATCATTTAAAGAGACATAGTGACCAGGTCATTGCTGGTGGTGTATTTTGAACCAACCATTGGCAGAGAAGTGAGGCCTGGCCACTCACAGAGAACTGTGTCCAGTGTGCTGCTGCAGCCCTGCCTGTTCCTGCACTCGTAGTAGCCACTGGACATTCCTAGGAAGATGTGACTGTGGACAATGGGCCATTCAAAAAGCCAAATGAGGCAGAAGTTAAGAAAAGAAGGGACATTCTGTCAGACAGGGGCATTCCCCAAAGAAGGCAGGCATTGCTTCGTGTCTCCCTGTTAGCCTGTCAGTGGGGTCTCAGCAGATCAGTCTTTAGGTCCTTTTCTGTATTAAGGATTTTCTTAGGGGCCACTCAGTGGCTCTGATTTTAATGGAAGGATGTTAGATGGGACTTAACTTCATTTATGCTGGGGAGAGCTGGGGGCTGGGGTGAGGGCTGTGATCTGTTCATTGTTGTCAAGGGAGGACAGAAGGAAGGAGGGCAGGAAAGAAGGGAGGAAAGGAAAGGGGTAGGGAGCGGAGAGCAGAGGGAAGGGGAGGGAAGGGAAGGGATTTACACCACGCATCAGGTGTGATGTGTTCCTAGAGAAGCGATGTTATGGATCAGCACTTGTTTTAGCAGACTGGAGGGAATTCAGAGTCTAGAATACTGAGCTCTAAAATGCAGCTGTACAGTAAAAACTCTTGAAGTGTAATAAATACTGATGCCAGTGTGCCATTCCCAGAGATTCTGATTTTGGTGTATTAGCTTCCTGGGCTGCCATAACAAAGGACCAGAGGCTGGGTTGCTTACACAGCAGAGATTTATTGTTTCCCGGTTCTGGAGGCTGGAAGTCCGAGATCCAGGAGTGGGCTGAGCTGGTTTCTCCTGCAGCCCCTCTCCTTGGTTTGTAGATGGCTGTCTTCTCCCCGTGTCCTCATGTGGTTGTTGCTCTGCATTTGTCTGCATCCTAATCTACTCTTCTTATAAGGACACCACTCATATTGCATTAAGTCCCATCCTCATTACCTCATTTTACCGTAATTATGTCTTTAAGACCCTATCTCCAAATACAATCCCATTTTGAGGTATTGGGGTTAGGACTTCAACACAGGAATTTGGAGGGGACACAGGGCAGCCCAAAACATTTGGCTTGGGTAGAGCCTTGGCATCAGCACTGTTAGTGTGTCCCCTGGAGAATCCCGTTGCAGCTGGGGTTGCAAATCACACTTCCAGATGGATCCCTCCTAGCCTCCAGGAACAGCTGTCTGGGATATAGCCTCCGGACAGTCGAGTTTTTTACATTGTGCAAATGTTGGGAACTTATGTGGGAAAAGGCTGCTGTGAGCAGAACAACGAGAAGAACTTTTGATACCAAACGAGGTAACCATGGAGAGACTTGGTCAAAGGGTCCTTCATATTGACCAGTGGAGAGACACTCTGATTTCACACCCGGGGGGCCAGCAAGCACTGTGCTTTACGTTTCAGGAGAGCAGGCTCTGAAGACAGCAGCCTCTTAGGCTCTGCTACTGGATTTGCTCAGCTTTGTGTTGTGTGGTTTGCTTTCCCGAACTGACCTGCCCCCTAGGAACAGAGTGCCCTGTGCAGACAGATGCTCTCAGTTCTCAGGCCAGGAATGCAGTCGAGCCTTATGTAACCAACAACTGAGCTCCTGGAAAGGAGCGCCTGCCTCATGTGAAAACGCTTAATGAGAGGTGAACAATTAAGGGAGGCTGGGGCTCCCTTCCTGGGCGGACTCGGAGCGCGCGGGGACTGTGTGCGGGGGCTGAGCGGTCGTGACGCGGCCCTCCTCCTGACTCATCCACAGCTCAGCCCGCTCACGACCGGCACTGCTGACGTCTCAGTAATTCACCCCGCAGCACGGATTCTGTTTCTGTACTCGGTCTTGCTCTGCAAACTCACTTTTGGCATTTTAAAGAACTGCCGGTTGTTTTAAAAAGCATCCTGTCTTTTCTTTCTGTGCAAGCTGATGGTTGTCTGGCTTCTGTTCCTGGCCAGTTATTTCAGGTAAGAGGAATGATTCCTCCACTTTGGTCCCTGTACACCTCAGAAGGCGCTCAGTTTCTCCTCTTCACTTCCTTTGTCCTAGTTTTCTCACTGCAGGGAACAACTTGACTGCTACCCCATTCTTAGGGGTGTGGATGGCTGAGAACACGGATCAGGCACTGGTGTAAGGGCCTCACCTACTTACCGCACTTAACCCTCACGTGGGACCAATACAGTCAGTATGAGTACCGTCATCCTCACTGGCAGGTGAAAGAATCAAGGTTTGTGTGGTGAAGAACTGCCTGGGGATACCGGCGGTGGGAGAGCTGCAATCAAGCCTCAGTCCTTCTGCCCCTAATTCTTAGCCCTAGCCGTTGTGCGTTCTGAGCCATGTTGGCATGTCACCGGTGATCTCATCTAATCACTGGCTTTAAGACCCATCTATACGACGGGTCTTTCATGTAATCTTGACCCTCTCCTGAACCCCAGACGTGGTATCCACTTGCCTGCCAACATCATCATCACTTGTATTTTGAACAGGCCTCTCGAACCTAACGTTCCCCAGACTGTCTTCCCTTTTCATAACGAGCTCCTGCTCAGTCTTCTGCCCCCTCCATGAATTTGTCTCCTTTTAGTTACTCAGACCAAAATGTGGGAGTCACCCTTGAGTCCTCTCTCTCTTTTCCAGCCCACATGCAAGTCATCAGCGAATCCAGTGGGACTGACAATATCCAGAATCCAGCCTCCTCTTCCCACCCCCACTTGTCGTAGCCTCCTACTCTCCCTTCTCAACAAGACTGTCGGAATGAGTCAGTTTATGTCACTCCCTTGCTCAAAATCCTTTGGTGCCTTCCTGTCTCATTCAGACGGTGTCAGTTATTAAGTCATTACCTCTCCACTCCAAACCCTCCTTGTAAACTCCATCTTATGTTGCTGGGGCTGGGCCCCTGAAAACCACCTCCGTCAGCTGGCTCCCTACTAGGCTCAGCGCGTCTGGGTGCCAGAGGGGGCCTGCGTGCCTGGAGAAGGGACAAGGGACTTGCTCCTTCCTGGTTTGTTTTCTGTGGGTCTCCTGTCAGCTCCCGGCCCCTGTGAGTGGCACCCCAGCCTCACTGCTTCACCCTGGCAGTGGCGGTTCCTTCCTGTCGCCGCAGTGAAATCCACTTTGCAACTTCCCCCGCATTCAAGAACCAATCTCACTGTGCTTTCTCAGGGACACTGGAACCAGCTGCCATTGCCTCTTCAGTGCGCTGGCCTCCTACCCCATGGGACCCTCTTCTGAGCTTCTACATGTTAATAATTTGCCCTTCATCCCCCCGGCCAAGGGATGGACCCAACTTCCACAGTTGGTACCTCTTTTACCCTTTTGGTCACCTGGTTAATGACTTTATCCCTAGTTAATTTTTTAAAATAGTAAATTAGCTCTGTTGAAATAGCTCTTGTGGCTTCTGTCTCTTGACTGGGCCCTGACTGAGATGCTGAGTCAAAATCAGAGTCCTTAAACTGTGCTGTAAGGTCGTACAGGAGCTGGCTTCCCACCGCCTCTTCTGTCTTTGTTCCTTCCTCTCCTGGCTTCCTCATTCTCTTGCAGCCCCCTGGCCCCTTGCTCTGCTGCAAACACACCAATACTGGTACAGCCTTAGGGTCTTCGCCCTTTCTGATCCCTTTTCCTGAAAATCTCTCCCTACAATTCTGCTCTTTCACTTCTGAAATGTCACCTCTTCCATGAGGCCTTTCCTGACCACCCAACACGATCTACATCACCGCCACCGATTCCTGTCATGTTTATCCACCTTGCTTTCCCTAAAGCACCTATCTCCAGTGTACCTGTTTACTTGTGTGTTCGTTAAGTGCCTATCTCCTGACAGAAACTAAGGTTCAGGAGGGCAGAGACTTACCCTACATAAATGATTGCTGTATTCCAGATTTTCAAATACATGCCTGACACATAGTAAGTGCTTGAGAAATATTGGTTGAATGAATACATGAACTGAAGTTCTGGACTCTCAAGACGAAGACTAAGCTGCCCCAAACCCAGGTGGCTCTGTTCTCATGCCTCAGGGAGGGCCCTGTAGAGGATGGTGGCTTCATAGGAAATGAATATAGGTGCTTTCTGACGTCAACAACCCCAGTGCACATGGGCTGGGGATGTACTTTTGAAAAGTGAGCTATATTTTTTCTTTCCTTTCTCTCAGTTGCTATTGCCAGACCTGGTAAAAAACTGTAACAAAATTTAGAAACTGCTGAATCTGTGGTATCTCAACTTTACCCTCAATTTTCACTCTGACTGGCTTTTGAACTAATGGACAGTGATCTGCTGCCTTGCTAGAATGTTATCCTGAGGGCTTTATGGAACATTCTAAGTGGATACCAGCTCCTATGAGTGTCATTCACAATGAAAGAGCCTCGGAATGTTGGCTGCTGGCTTTTTGTTGTCATTGTGTATAGACTGTGTCTGCGAGGGTGGGTCTTCTGTGCAGTTTACCACACCTCACTTCTAAGATGCAGCCGAGCTCTGTTACCTAGAGGAGCTAACAACATTTTCAGACCAGGAAGAGACAAGAGAATGTCTTCACATTTTCCATTAGTGGAGACCCAACTCCCCAGGGGGGAAGGCTGAATCCACCCCTAACCTGACACACTGCAGGTGACACCCTGCCCAGCTGAATTGTGGGGAAGCTTCCTGGATTATGATGGCAGCTGCTGGGTTCCCATTGCTGTGCTTCATCTGCCCAGTCTTGTTTGCCTTGGATGTCAGCCACCCGGGTTTCAGAGGGTGTGGAGCTGGCCACTGTTCTTGGCCCCAGAACACAGGTGTGACTGGTGCCATATTAAATGCTAGTGGCAGTTACAGTTGCTGATTTGAAAGGAAGCTGAACACACTGGCTTTCATCAGCCTGCTTTGTTGACCACATGCAACTTTCCATTTGAGCAAGCGAGGTCTGAATTCTTGATTCAGATGGACTCTCAAGGTGTGGTATTTCTGGGCTCAGATAACTAAACAGGACACCCCTGTGAAGTTGGGCACTGTCTACACCGTCATCAAATTTCATGTCCTGTGAAAGGAGATTATTAAGCATATAAACCCCCTCATTGCCAGGGTTTAGATTTTGTTTTGGTTCCAGGTTTTGCTCAGTTTAGGCCTACTATAGCTTTATTGTACTGTGCCATACTTGGAACAAAAAATCTGAGGTATGTTTTAATTGTCAAAATGTAGGATGCATGCAGGTAGGAGGTAATGCATAAGCATCCTCAGAATGCATAGCACCATGCTTGATACTATGGGGAATACAAAACCAAAGACTTGGTTACTGTCCTCAGGAAGCTGCCAGTCTATTCAGGAGAACAAAAGGTACACGTACTAATAGACACAATAAATCTGAATATACATAAGTATTAGAATGTTTGTATAGACAGGAGTGCTGTAGGAAGTCAGAGGAAGAATAGGTAATCGTGGACATGTGTTTGCTGGAGAAGGCTTCCTGGGAGTTTGAAGTGGCCTTGAGAGAAGGGTGTGAAGTTAGCTTGGTAAGGACAAGGGGAAAGGACCCGAGGCCAGGGGTGGCCTGAGCAGGGGCTGAGTGGCAGGAACATGTGCAGCATATGTGGCATTTTGCAAGAGGATGAGCTTTCTCCGAGGGAGTCGTTAGAGAGGGAAACGAGCAGATGGGAAAGGACAGAGCACTGGAGGACACCCAATCTGGTTGGGTAGACAGGACATGTGCAGGAAAAAAGATAATTCAGGCTGTTGTTTGTGCAACTTAAAATATTAAAAAAGAGATACTTGGCAACTGTCCCTTAACAGTCATATAAGAGGTACAAATGAGTACTTCCGGACTTCTGAGTGGGGAGGAGACGCGCGGGGCCGGCTTTGCAGAGCAGTGACGGGGAATAGGTCTTTCTTAGGAAAAGAGGGAGGGGAAGAGGCAGGAGAAAGGGATGTACGGCAGGTGAAAGGGGGCTCCAAGGGAAAGCTGCCTCTAGAGGTTCTCCAGCTGCTCGGTGAAGAAGGAGGTGGGCATTTGGCCAGGACTGGAGTCATAAGACGAGATAAGGAAATACGTACTGGTTATAACGGGGAAAGGAGCGAGGGGGTGGATGAGAGACAAATAGCAGGATTATCTGCCAGGGCCACCCTGAATTTGGATGGTGTGAGGCTGTGGTGGGCCAGGCCTGGGGGTTGTGGGCCCTTCTCTAGTTGGGTTTTGTAATTCAGGAGGTCAGGACTGAGAGCAGGTGGGGCTGATTTAAAGGGAGGGTTTGAGAGGCTCAAGTCTCAGTTGCTGATGAGACAGCTTTTATGTAGCTAAGCACAAGGTTTGACGGACCTGTTTGGGAGGTGGGAGGGATTCTGGGCACTGGGAGGAGAGCCTGCTGGGTGAAGACACCAATACAGAGCTGGAGGCAGTCTTGAGCTGATGAGGTCCTGGGAGAACACAGGGCTGAGCTCAGAGGAAGAAGAAGAAGGGACCCTGGAAGTAGATTATTTAAGAAGAAAGCAGAACATTACGTTTTTTCTCAATGCTTCTCTATAAAGGAAGGTCAAGTTGAATTAGGTTGGTAAGAATAGCATGGATAACATGACATGTTAAGGTAACTAACTTAGAAGATCTTGGAACAAACCATTCTCCAAAGTTCTTTAGATTCTCTTTGTGTTCTATACAAACTTATTTCATTAAACACCCTTTGGTTAGTTTTTCTGATAGATTTTAGAGGTTGAGAGAGCAGAGATCCAACTTAGGTTAGAAACTCAGCTCCATCCTTTCTTGGATGGGAGATCTTGGACAGCTTTCCCCAACTTTCACTCTTGGTTTTCTCATCTGTTAAACAGGAATAACAATGCCTTTCTTTGGGGTTGTTATGAAGATAAATACTAGGTTCCAATAAATGGGACTACTCTTATTTTAAAATTAGAATTTCAGAGGAGTTTGTGTGTTTCAGTGTGAGTTGCTGTTGGGCCCTGCCCATGTTCCCTACATCCCTCCTTTCTTTCTTGTGTCTTACTCACTTAGCAAGCATTTCTACTGAGATCGTTTATTTGGAATATGGAGTGCTGAGCCCAGGTCACTGGAAGTAAGCCAGTATTTTTTAACAAGTTGCAAATTATGCCACATTTAAGCACAATAAGAGAAGAAGAGGGAATTAACCCTGTGAGGTGGAGCTGTTTGGCAAGTCCCAATAGTCTTCATAGGCCAGTTGGGATCTTTCTGTCCTAGACTCACACTGGGTTTGATGACGGTCTCCTCCCACGTCAACTGAGTCAGGGATCACTGTGTGCTGAGTAATGTGGCCCTTTGCTGGGAGGCAAGTGGGCGGCACTAGCAAAGGACACTGTGAGTGAATGACACGGATGCTGTGGGAGACTGGGACTAGCTGCATGAGCCCCACTTATGGGTCAAAGCCACGGTGTCCCTGAGTCATGTTTCCAAATGTAACTCACATCTGTGAAATATATCAGGGCATATTAGATGAATCCAAGCAGGAAACAAGTTCCAGTTTATTTGGAAGGTATTAAAGAAAGGGTAAAAATTCTCCCAGGGGTCTGATCTCACCTTCCTCCTTCTATATAACACATTTTGGTTCTCTGGGTACATCTTTTCTTGAGGTATATTAGCACTAGTGTGTTCATTGGGCAAGTATGATTTTTCCTTTTCAGTATTGTTTGTAGGGTGAAGTTCTAGTTCTTTGGTGAGCTATACTTCTGTGGCACAGAAGGTCTGCAACAGTCAAGGGTTTGGCCAGGGCTTATGTTTTTTTTTTTTTTCTCTGATTTAATTTGTCTAAAACACAAGTGAAGACTTTGTGGGCTGAAGCCAAGAAATCACACTTCCAATTTGCCTAATACTTTTTGCCTATTGATCTCAGATCCTTAGCTCACTGGCAGAGCGGTTGAGAGAACACAGACTCACACTGAAACATAATCCTTGCTCAAGTATTTCCGTTGTGTGAATTTAACAAAGAAACCTACCTTACCTGTGTTGTCTCCAATTTCTTTCGTTTTTTACTTACTCTGGAAACTTCCTTACTTTAAGAAGCACCCAAAATGAGTGTGAAGTTTGTTCATATAAAAGTACTGTGGTGTAAAATTTTTCAAGAGACAGACATTGCAAAATTGTCCATCAGGGTATAATTTTGGTGCTCATGTGTAGAAAGGGGAGATAAGGGTTGTTTATTAAAAGTTCCATCTAGGCATCTCTTGCTGTTTGACCTCTAGCCATGCAAATTTTCCCTCTGAGTACTCAGGAAGCAAATAAATTCAGATAAATCCATCATTTTCTGAAATCTCAATTCTTGTTCTTTTTGAAACTCAGGAGCCAAATGGATTTCTTCCTCTCCAAACCCGCTGTCCAAACACTTACTGGTCAGAGCTTAAGAATCAAATACATCTAGATAATGAAGGTACTTTTCCTGATTCTTGCTTATTAGAAGCCACTCATTTGTTGTAGGAAATTAGGAAACTACTGAAAAGAATAGAGTTGACAAAAATGACTCATTGGCAGAGGTATGATTCTGTATACTGATTTCCCGATAATGGTTTATGTCAGGGAAGGAGGAATACCCACCCTTCCTCTGTCTCTTCCTTTTCCTCCTCATTCTCCCCAGCTCAGAAACAGTCAGAATCCATGGAAATTTTCAAAAACAGTTTGTTGATAAATTTTCAGGCTCGCTTGGATGGCTGTGTGTATCTGGCCGGCGTGTACTGTGGATTTGGAACTTGAATATGGATTAGCCCACTGGGCCTTCTCTGAGTGACCAGCTTCTCTGGGGTGTCCTCCCAGGCACTGGAGGACAGTCTGATTCTTCAGGGTGACATTTGAAGCCACAGTATCTGTAATAATGTGTGATCAATCATTGACAGTAACTCATTTCTCGACTGGTAGACAAGGATGAAAATGCTTCATTGAAATAAGAGTTTGAAATCTCAGCATAAAGAAAGTCAGGGATGAAAATGATGCAGAACTGATAGCACATACTGACCTAAGAAATGCATTTTCCCCAGTGCTCAGAAAGTAACCACCACTGCAGTCTGGTGTCTGACTGAGTGTGTGAGCAAAACAAAGCCAGATGCAGTCGAGTAATGTCCAGGCTTTCTTATGCAACACTGCCATGGCTGCTTTCCCTACTGCAGTTATTTCCTCCGAATGAGCCTCTTTGGTTCCATCTGCATTACTTACTGGGGCTGCAGCTACAAGTGAAGGAACAGGACTTGGGGAATCTGGCTGAGTGCTTGGTCATGTGGCCGAGGTGCACAGGTGGTGCTCAGACCAGTATGTCTGCTTGTTTCCAGCCTGCTGACCACACAGAGCCTTGTGAATATGACTCTCACCAAAGAAGCTCTGTTTGTTATCTGGCTCTTTGAAAATGGCAGTAGCTCTGATAGTTGCTCCATTCCTGGTTAGGGCTTTGACCTATTGGATATCTTTAAGGGAATTAGAGAAAGTCACCCTCTCTGAGCAAATGAGCTTTCCAAGCCTGTAGGCAGATGGCACCATGTGCCAAGACAAGGCTGTTTCCTCCATTTGGATAAAGCCCTGCTCCAGGTGGAAAGAAGCCCTGACCCCTACTGTGCCCTTTTGCGTGTCACAGACAGCTGTCATCCACAGCAGCCCAGGCAGGGCAGCAGAGCCCTTGGCATCATTCTGCTTGAGTTTCTGGTCATGCATCAACACCTTTCTTGCATGGGGCTCTGAGCGCCCTGCCACACTCTTATCTCACCGTTCTATGCTCTCAGGATGGACTGTCAGCTTCATAGGCAGAGAAACAGAAGCCCAGCGAGAGAAATTAGTTACCTGGGGATGAGGTAAGCCAGCAGTCCTGCCAAGACCAGAACCCTGGTCTTTTAACTGGTTCTATAAATCCCACAGTGGGACTTGACTTAGATTTAATTTAGTTTTTTAAGTCTTGGCAGACTGGAGGCTGTGTGTTTGTGCAGACGTGCACCATTTAAAAGGCTCTTGGAGTTTAGGTCTTGCATGTAATTTGCTACATTAGCTTTGGGCAAAAATATTTGCTTTTTGGTCCTTTGTGGTTTAAGTTCCTTCTCAGCGTTAACCTGGCATGTTAGAGAGAGCTGGGCTGTGGGGTGCAGCAGGGGGCCCAGAGTTCAGGGCAGGGTGAGCTCAGGGAGGCTTATTGCTAATGCAGCTTCTCAGATGGCAGGAGCTCCTATCTCACATGACACTTTCCTGGCTTCTGTCGTTGGTGGGTCATGCATGTGGGATATTACACGGCTGAGATTAGGAAGCTGAAGCAATTCCAATGAAGCCAGATGGATTTGGATTAAGGTTGGGAAAAAATTTTCTCCTGTTATCTTGAATTAAGTGAGGGCCTAGGTGTGGTGTGTGTTGTGCAGAGGACAGTCACACCATAACTGTCCCAATATCTCAATGTTCAGCCATCTTGGAGGTGAACAGAACCAGAATGGGTTTATTCCAAACAAAATTTGTCTATCTCCTTGGATTCTCCAGATTGTTAGACAGTTTAGCTTGGGAGAATGTATTACCTAGTAAATAGATCTAATCACTGTATATTCCTTTGTGACAGTAAGTAGAAAAAGATATTTCCCTCCCATTTCATGAGATGGATATCTGAGGCAGAGGGAAGCAAGTGCCTTAACCATGGGGTGAATCTCAAAACGGTATTGGGGCATCCCGGGGGCAGCCTGTGAAGATAAATCCTGCAGCTATACAGATTTTCAGCAGTGCCCCCCCTTCAGTGCCCCAGTCTTGCTTTTTGATGCTTAGGCTCATGCTCTCATTCTGGTGGACTGCAAACCTCCCTTCCCCCTGTTCCTGCACCATCACCGACCTCTCGACTGAATTTTCCATCCCGGTGTGTATGTGCTGGAATCCCACATATATGGGAGGGTTAGGTCAGCGTGGAAGGTGAGAGCTATTATATTCTTAAGAAAGTCACTCTTAAAAAGTCCCAATTTGCCCATTTCATGTAGTAGATTTATAGCATTGGTATGTATAATATATACAAAATTACATGTACAGTTAAGACTGTGTAAGCAACATTTAATTTTTCAGTGCCAAATCTTTGAACATTATCATCTTGGCAAGAGGCTGTGAGAGATAAGCAGGAGCAAAGATTGATTTTAGGCAGAGGAGATTCATATCTCTCATCTCCTGCTCACTCCAGGGTATTTGCTCACCGAGAGAAATGATAGGTAAAATTGTCATCTTATTAGAAAATTTCCCCTCTCTTCCTCCTCTCTCGTGACCCCTACGCTGGGCGCATCACCCACCTCTATTCCCCCACACCCCAAATGGATCTAGTTGAGTTTGTACAGATTAAATATGCATGTGATGTCATTTTACTGGTTTTTCACAAATGCCAGCTGTAAGTCAATGAATGCCATTGTGAAATATAAGGAAAAGTGAGAGGAAAGCTTGCAGCTTCCTCGTCTTCCTTAGCAGGAAAGCACACTGATGGATTTTATGTTTTTGTTGGAAGGATCAGCCTATCCTTGGAAGATGGGTTTATTGTTAATGTTAAATTAGTAGTTTACATGGGAATGGGACATTGTTTGAGTAAATGAGGTCAATATCCTTCTGGAAAAACACAGTTAGTGTTCTATTCTGGGATGCACTGCACCAGGAAAGCCCTAGTTATAAGCAAGTATAACACATAGAAGAAAGCAGTGAGGTGAGATTCTGGAACTGAGTGTATAACTGAGTGTTACATGACAGCGTTTTTACTTCTAAACACCATTTTATCAGACCATTTCAAAAACAGTCAGCAGCTTTCCTCTTAGTTATTCCAAAGCATCAATATTTTATGGCAAGGGTGTGATGGCAGCAGCTGGGATCAGGAACCTCAAAGAAGTCACGGGCCAAGAGAGACCCTGGTCTGGAAAAGTCGTCTTGACGCTGGCTCCGAGACCATCTGGGCTGGTTAGTTGTTGTTCTGCCCTCAGGTGCCTTTCTCATTTCTCCTGCTCTGTTTCATATCACGTGGAGTTGACCCCTATGGACTGCATTCCCAGACACTCTGCCAAGTGCCTTATTCTGGGCTTGGCCAGTGAGAGTCACTGGGACGCAGGACAAAGGGAAAAGTCAAGTATTTCTCCCTCCGGTTTTCTGCTCCGGACGGTGCGTTTGGAAGTAGCCGGGCCTCATCTGCGGTAGTAGCTCTTACACAGCCCCTCCTGCTGCACCTCCCCAGCCCTTAACCAGCCCATTGCCCCTCGCCTACATCTTCCTGTTGTTTCCTGGCCTCAGTCTTGATGCTTGAGTAACTCAGTGGCTCTTATGCCTCAGCTTCTCCCTCGGTTTCACCACCGAGAGCTGCGATGCCTGCAATAGTTACTGACTTCCCCAGGGTCGTCGAGTTATTTTGTCTCACTTTATTAACTACAGCATGTGACAGGGATTGGAGACATGAAGATTGAAATATTTACTGCATGATGAGCCTTCTCATTGCCTGGACTGCCTTCAAGCAGATATTTCGCACTGAGAGGGAAAAATAATTAATTAAATAATCCAACTCCTATTTATTGATTGTCACTAAGAGCAAAGCTCAATGTTGAATGCTTTGGGAAGGACAGCTATGAATAGGAAATGACCCCATCCTCAAGAAACTCATTCTCTACGAAGGAGTGTGATATACATATAAATGATTCAAATATATGTCAGATATGTTATATACAAGATGGACAAGTATAAGCTCCACAAGAGAGAAGCAGATACAGTATTATTTGATGTGGAGGAGAGAGAAAGTTGTTTTTGGCTGGGCCATGTTAGTGAAGCCATAATGTAGCAGGTAGTACTTAAAATGGACAGAAAAGCACAGATAACATTTGACCATGTAGAGCAGGTAGAAAAGCTATTCAGAAGCAGGTAAGGAGACCATGAGTGGGTCACTGAAGCTGGAACAGTGATTACCCGTAAGGGGGATGAGAGCAATAACAACAATCAGAGCTAACATTTAATGGACTCCCACCGTGTGCCCAAGCATTGTGTTAAGCGCTTTACATAGCTTTGTTTCGAACTGTGAAATGGGTATTGTTATTTCTATCTTGCAGATGGAGAAACTGAGGTTAATAACTTGTCTAAAGTCACCCAGCTAGCAAATAATGCATCTGATGCCTCATTCTAGTTAGGCTGTTAATGCCTAAGCCGAATGAGTAGGCTATAAAGAAAGTGAGGGGTTTACATTTAGAACTGAAGATGTGAATAAATACATCACTGAGTTCTTAGAAAAGTCACTAGAAAGAATGAAAAGAGCTAGATATCTGAAAGGAAAACAACAACAGCAAAAACAAATACTACTACCACATCCTCACCAGAACAGAGAGTTATAAACTTTTTTGAGCAGTCTCTCAACAGAAGTTTAAAATGGATGAAGTAAAGATAAAAAAATTCCAGAAACATAACTTTTATAGATCAGCAATTCAGAAAACCATTTTGCTTTCACAAAAAAGAAGCTTTTAAATATTTATCATTAAACTTAGTAGAGTTTTATAAACCCTGATTGGATTTCACATAACTTTAAACCTAATTAGAAACCTTGTAATCATTTGCTTTCTACTTCTGCACATTTTTCTTTGAATGTCTTGTGCCTCGTGAAGTTTCATACCATCACTTACTAATATCTGGAAGTGCAAGGTTCACCGTTAGTGATCATGAGTGTAAGCTCTTATCGTAAATACATTTTTTATTTTAAGTAATTCTGAGGATTTTTTTTTTTATTTGTTGGCTTTTTGGTAGTGAAATCTGAAATGTTTTTGCCTTGTGATGTGGCTGGTGAAGACCTCGTCCTGGTGTGAGGGACGTGTTGACTCTGCCATTTTCTCATTGTTTGCTTAGGCTGGTGTTATATGTAGTGCTTTAATCTGTGGTTTCTTTCTGTGAATCATGTACAATTTTTTTCAATCATTTGAGGATTAATATAGTGCATTACATATTGGGATGCATAGAGCCACTTAACCAGGCCCAAGGAAGTAACAAAATGCTGAAGCTGAAAGCCATCAGAGGGCTGAGAATCCACACTTGTTCTCAGCCTCCTTGGGAATCCTCACCTCTTCTGAGTATTGCAGACTGGGTGAAAGCTCCAGGCTAATCTGGATATAACACATTTGTTAAGCTTCATCAATTTGTTTTTAAAATAAAAACATGTAACAATAGCTTGATTAATTCCTGCAGGACTCCATTCCTGTTGAATCACCAAAACTGTACACCTTGTCCATTTCTTCATATGACTTAGAAGAAAAATATGAAAGTGAGGGAACAAAAGTATTCAGATAATGTTATTTCCTCTAGAAAAATTTGAGGCAAGACATATAATCCTTGAAAAATTTCTCCTGGAGTTCTTTTGGGCATAAGTGGCTAAATGCTGCTCTAACGGGAAGGGTGTGTTTTAGGTGTATAAATATTCATTATTTCTATATATTAGGGCTGTAGAACTCAAACATTTACAGGATATTAAATCCTATTTTCATTATAACTCCCCTGTTTGGAATCCTTAAAGTGGATAGCCTGACATTTAAATTGGAATCTACTCCTTTCTTCTTTCTGTTGACCAAAGTAATACTGGGAAAATGTGGGAATGATCTGTTTACCAAAGTGCTACCATTTACATCCAAGATGCTAAACCAACTCCAAAGCCTACTGGATGAAATATCTGCCTCCTGTGTTAAGGCCACCAGGTTCAAGTCCTGCTGCGATGGTGGTTTTTTTCAATTAAATTTCCATTAACTTTTTGCCTCTGTGTCATTAGACACTAATTCGTATGTGTGGCAAAGATGAAAGAGTAAAAGGAAATACCTGATTCATGCATCATGTTGCTGACAAGTAAAATGTGATGATGACAACTTTTTAATGTGGGAGATAGGGAAGCCAGCAAGGGGACAGTTCTTTTAGACCTGACACTGGCCGTAGCAGAAGAGTGGTGGCAGCTACAGCTCGGGAAGGCAATTTGGAAGATAGCGATCGTGCAGCGGGAGCAGTCAGGATTCTGCACGCTGGGATGTGAGGAAGGAGCTGTGCTGGGCAGAAACCACAGGCTTCATGAGCCTGAGACACTGGAGCAGAAGACAGGAGTGGCACGTGGTAAGGAGAGGGGATGACGGCTGCTGGTTGTTTGGGAAGCAGTTACAAAGGGGGAAAGACAGACCTCTTTCACTAAGGAAATGAAAAAGTGCCAACCTTAGAAGTGACTCACTTGGCAAATACATGTATTCTGAGATGACTTTAAAGTTCAAGCAGCAATATATAAATTATCCAGAAGAGCAACTGCCTAATGGGGACAAGAGAACAGTTCATGCCTGAAAGAGAGAAATGGGAGAGGTTTCCCAGGGCCCTGGCAAAGACAGTGAGAAACAGAGCTTACAACCACAATGTTGCAAGAAAGGAAAAGATTAAAACAAACAACAAAAGCCAGCCAAACAAAAACCAAAACATATGCTTCCTAATTGGTGGTATGGAGAAATAGTACTAGCTGATGCTCAAGGCTAGCTCAGGGCTTTTAAAGCAGTATCCATAGTCTTTCAAGTTTTCATGGAAATAAGAGTAAATCGTTTTTAGAGTTCCATTACATAAAATTTAACCAACTGAGCTTAGACGCAGAACTTAAAAAAAAAAAAAAACACAGAGGCAAAAGAGATTAAGGACAATGTATTCAGTGGGGGCTTCTCTGGGTTTACATTTGAGGCGTCTAAAGGACTGGAGGATCAAACAAAGTAAAACACAATTGTATGTGCACATACTTATATATATGCATACACATACATAATGTATATGTATCTGTATATAAAAGTTGAATCAACTTTTAAATACCTGTAATAATGCCTAGTATTTATTGACTGCTCATTGTCCCATGCACTGTTTTAAACATTGTACATCTCAGCTATTTATCACAATTGGGGATAAATAATCTGTTAGAAATGTACTCTATTTTCCCCCTACTTTACAGATGAGAAAACTAAGGCCATAGAAATCCAAGTCCAAGTTCATCGGGTCGGTGTGTGGTAGAGCTGGAATTGAGGGTCTCCATGGGAGGGTGGTTAATAATAAAAAAAACTATATGCGGAATAGGTTTAACATTTATATTTGAATATAGCTGGGCCTTATGATCTGAGAATACTTACTTCAAAATAAAACAGTGGAGTCCAGATTAAAATAAAAAGGCTAAATTGATTCAGGGGGAATGGTTTCTTATTTCACTGCTTTAAAAACAACAGCATCACTTGTTATACGGATGGAAAACATCCATTTAAAGTAAAGTAGGCTTATCTCGGACCCCCTATGCCACTGCCATTATGTTAGTTAGGAATGCATTTGGCCCCAAGTAACAGAAAATCCAGCTCACAGGAGCTTAAACAAATAAGGGTTTCCTTTTCTCCGGTAGCAAGAAGTCTGGTGTGAGGCAGTGCTGTGCTGGTTTATCTGCTCACTGTTATCAGAGCTGGAGTCTCTGCCGCCCTCCTGGCCTCCCCGTCATGTTTGTGATATGGTGGTTGCAGCTCCCAATGTTCAAGGTGGGGAACAGGCAGAGGCAGCTGTATCTGTTTCCTTTACTAGGAAAGCAAAGCTTATTAAAAGACCCTGTGCCCTTCCTTTCTTCCTTCCTCCCTCCACCCTCCAGGGAGTTGGCTGGGACCTGAGCATTACTGGCTGCATAGCAGGCTGGGAAAGTATCTGGGCTTCGAGGGAGCAGGAAGTTGGATATAGGTGTTGAGGAGCTCACCATGGGGTTTGCCTTAACATCTCAGCAGACCTGCCAATTTAAGGGATAACCTGAATTAGAGGTAGACTGTGAGATAGACAATCAAATAATTTCCAAGCTCACGCTGTAAGTCAAGTTGTGCTAAATCACATATTTTTCTTTTATAACCCTTTTGTAGCATGCAGTTTGATCTTGCAAGCATTTAGCCGTAAAAATCTTATTTAAAATATTCATTTTCGTTGTTATGAAGAAATGACTTCTTAAGCAATGGCAAGCTTCAATTTAGATCCTGTTCTAATGATCTCAAATTCCAAAATTTGGATTCCCAACAAGTGAGATTTCTACTCCATTTTTGTGAACAATGTTTACTTCTACATCTCTGCATTAACTATTATTCGTTCGTTCTTACTCACTGGCATGCATTCTTGGAAATACAAAATACATTTAAAACAGAATTATGCAGTCTAACTTCAGACAGGAAAATTAGGTTTCTACAAAAATCCCATCTCTAAAATAAGAGAAAAAGTTAAAATAAGTTGTGGAAAACAAGCAAATAATGCTCTTAAGAGTAACTAACAATGAAGAAGAATGGAGAGATGGAGAACATGGCATCATTTTGGGGAGGCAGGTTATGGGTGGAGGGACCACATACTGTCATCCATATGGGGATAGTTTGAAAGTGAAGGGCATGCTATTAATAATTATGACAGGACGAGAGGCATAAACTGGCGCTGCTTCAGGAAAGGCAGGATGGGTAGTCACCTGAGTGGGACCTGGGTTTGCATCTAGGCTCAAAGATTATGGATCCATTAATTACGAGAAACTTTATACTTTTTGTCATGTTTTTCTGAAATGTTTGATTTTATCCAGTTTTGTAGTAAATGCGTAATTTGGAAAAAGTCAAGAAAGGTTATAAAATGTGGACAATGTGAGACTTATTCAGAGATAATATGGACATATTCAGAAACTAAAAACCCTTCTGTTTTGTTTTTTTTTATCAGCAGTAAACTGTCAGTTAATGGCAGTTTCAGCATTTTACTTGAATAGCTTATTTTTAGTTATTTATTCACTTTGAGCAATATTTACTAAACCCATATTATATATCGGATATTATATTACTGTGCCCTTAATCCTTATAATGACTCTATGAAGTAAGTATTCTTAGTTCAATTAAAAAAAAAATTACCTCCGTGAAGGTAACTGACTTGCTCAAAATCCCACGGCTCTTAAGTAGCAGAGCCTGGATTCAGACCCGAGCCCAGTGCTTTTTCCCTTAATTTTAATGATTATTTTGAATGTTATTTAATTCAGTTTATTTTTACTTTTTAATATGTGTGCTTAAAATACGGGCTGTATTCTTAAGTGTGTTTTTTATTACATTTCAGGGCCAAATTATTTCCATAGGAATGCCCCTCTAATTTTATGAGGGTATCAGTGGGAAAATAAAGGCTGTATGGAATTTTATTTTACTGCCAACTCTATGAGAGAGATGTGAGAATTATAAGCCTGGGATTTGGAGACGGAAAAAAAAGACAGCAATGCCAAAACACTATTGTTATCAGTCTAAAGATTATTTGAAAGTAGAAAAGCACCTTTATTTCTAAAAAGATTTCTGAGAACCCCAAACTTTGCCACAATATGGTTCATTGTAAAGTAGATGGGACATAAGATAAGAAATACACTGTACCTATCATAAAAGTTTTGTTCATTACTCAAGACCCAGAGATATTATTTAAGTGACCTAATTTATAAGGAAAGTACAATGCAAAATTTTACAATGAGTATCTCATGTCTATTTTATGCATTTAGATATAAAATAATTTTTAAAAACTGCAGGTCAACTTATCCAGTACTAAAATAAAGGTGCCAGAAATAAATAGCAGCTGTTTAATCACATACAACAACATTGTACAACTGTTCAGGTCAGGAGGCAAAGATGAATTATGCTGATAGGCTGTGAAGTGGCAACATTATTTGTGCCTTTTCTTTCAGCCATCAGTTTTGAGTCCTCCATTACCCACTCCTTTTAAATGATTCTACTGAAAAATGCATAGTTCAGTCCATTCATTTTCCTTAAGTTCCCTTAAAATAAAACATCAGGGCTGTAATTTGCTAATCATATTTCATCATTCATGACAATCACCACATAGAGTTATGGGTGGTGAAATCACTGAGTGTCTGTGTAGCTGTTATTATGCGAAGAAAGCCCAATTTGGCAATAGAAAATGCATTGGTCAGGAGGAATTCATAGCATCACAGATTCTATACAGAAATGTAGGTCCTGCAGAGATTCATTTTATCTATAGCAGCTCTCGATTTTCTATCACAACAATGGAGACTATTGACCTAGATGTTCGAAAACAGTGGATTAATCCATCCAGTTGGGTAAAGGACATGGGAATTGGATAAAATGGAAACACTTCTTTTTGTGTGAGTCAGTATGGTGGCTCCAGTTTCAGTGGAAAATGTCTCTTTTGGTGACTTAGCAATGGTCTAAGTGCCTAACATGGTTGCTGAGAAGTCAGGACCCCATGATTCTTGACATATGACTAATCTATGATGCTGATGATGTGGTTAACTATCACCAAGAATCCATTCCCTTATTCAGAAGAAAAAGTGACATTTGGGAGCCAAACCCTTTTACCGAATGTTTTGAAAGCACACAATGTATTTCATACAATATCCCAACAACTTCAAGAGGTGGGCTTTATTATTTCATATATTAAAGGAGGAAGCTAAGTATCAGAGAGGCTAAAATCATACAACTAATAAATAGTTGAACTGAATTTGACCTCAGATCCCTGGTCTCCAAGTTCAATGCTGTCTTCTTTAGACTATACTGTTTCTGGGGAGGTGGGTACACAAAAGATAATCTTATGCTAAAATCTTAGCACCTGAGTTTGTGTCTCATCTCTACCCCTTACTGGCCTAGTAGCCTTTGTCAGCCCACTTTACTTATTTAAGTCTTGCTGAAAAATAGCCAGCCTTAGAGGTGTCGTGCAAGAGTGAATTGGGATGCTGTTGATAAGAGCAGTCTGGAATTATAAATGCCCTACAGACTTAAAATATTACATGTCTGCTGCCTCCTTCCTACGTGGCTGGTTACTCCGTAGATGCTTGTTTCTCACTGAGTTGCCTAAAATATGTACAGATCAGGTAACATCAGGACAGAAGATATTTGAGGGATTCTATTCCAGGGATAGTGAAAATTGCCCTGGCAGAGAAGGGACTGTCTTATTTGCTCCCATGGTGCCTTGTGTCTGTTTTCTCTCCTCAAGAACAAGAAGCCAGTCTTAGCCATCTTTTTATCCACAGTGCTTAGCACCTGACCTGCATTCAACAACTACTCAATAAATGTTTAGTAACAGGGGTAATATTTACTGAGCATTTCCTCTGTGCCACTGTTTCAAACACCTTACATTTATCAATCCATTTAATCCTCACAGCAATAAAATTATCCTCATTTTGTTGATAAGAGAACTGAGGTTCAAGGATATTAGGTAACTTGCCTAAAGTCATGTAGTTCGTACATTGTAGATTTGGGATGTCTGGGATCTGAAGCCGGGTCTTCTGACTAGAGACTGTGCCTAACCATTATACTTTCTTGCCTTTAGTGTAGTAACCCTCATTGTAGAAACTTAATAAAGGAAAACCTAGCTAAGAGAAAAAGTTTATTATTTTAAATATACACATAATTCCAGTCCCTAGAGGTAAATACACTGAACATTTTTCTCACTCTGTGGGTGGTATTTTATAGACTCGAGTTTACACTGTAAATGAATTTATAGCTATGTTTTTAATGATAAACATACCCTTGGTTGAATGGGTGGATATTATTTACCCAAACATTCTCCCATAATTGGCAATGTACTTTTCCTGTTTAAGTGATTCTGTAACGAACATTTTTGGGCATGAATCTTCTGTATGGATTATATTTTTGTGTGCTTCACAGAAAAGGAAATTTCTGAGATTTTTGGTATATGTTGCCAAATGGTTTGCTACAAAGATGGTACCAAGTTACCCACCTGTAGGATCTGTGCAGGCCTTACATGTTGGAGAGAATGTTTTGAGGGAGGGAGTGCAGAGACTGGAGGATTCTGAAAGGAAGAGACACTCCAGGAAGCAGCGAAGTGCCCGCTTCCGTGGTAAGCAGAGCTGGTCTGTAACACTTTTGCTTTTCACCCACTTTGAAGATGTGGAATGACACAAAGGCTGCCGGAAGGGGGAGTGGAATTCTGTTGTCTTCGGCACATTCCCTTCTAGCTAAGGTGGCAAGCCTTCGGCCCTTAGTGCCTTCGGGCCTTAGCTCATCAGCAGGGAGATGATACTGCCCCACATTTCAACATCTGAACAACCCATCCAGAACAGGCTCTTCAAATTGTCTCCCTTTCTGTGTGTGTGTGTGTGTGTGTGTGTGTGTGTGTGTGCACGCACATGTGTGTATGTGAGATGGTGGTGGTGGGAGGACAGTTTGAGAACACTTGCCTTTAAGAGAAATCAACCCATCAAAGGAATTTTGACTTTGCCATTTTTGCGGGTTTTCTGAGCATATTTTGTTAGGTTTGGCACACTGCAGTGAATTTAGAGCCCCATGCTGAGGCTTTTTCATTAATACCTGGGAGGCTGTTTCTAGCCTATGGTGCTTCCAGTAGAGGAATTACAAATATATAATTCACCAAGTGTCTAATCTCATATCGTATGATCCTGCTTTTAATTATCTGAGAAAAGCATTTACTTTTCTCTGCCTTTATCTTGCGCTTTGAGTGGGTCTCTTGGCTTTCCCCATCCTTTTCCCCATCCTTTTCCTCTTCTCTTTTACTCTCTAGCTGTTAAAGACCCTCTAGCAGTCAAGTCTGCAGGGCACTCATATTTCCATTCAGGGGCTCCATTTTTATTGTTTGTCTTTGCAATAGCTCTATGTACTTGTTTTTCTCTCTCTTTAATCTCAAAGACTAAGTATGCTTTGCTTAACTTGGTTAATGAGAAGAAAATGTCCTCCATCATTTTCAAAGTAGCAGACCTGGCCACAGTGGGAATGTCAGCCATGGAAGCCACAAATTATCTGAAGCAACAAAATGGCATCTGTTGACAAAAAGAATAAGAAGCCATTGGAGAGAATTGGTAACATTTTTCTCAGGCATGTGAGAACTTTCATTTTGGTAAGGAGCATTGTAATTAACATCCTGGGCTTTAGCATCAAATAAACTTAAATCAGAGGGCTGGCTCCACTTAAGAGCTTATAAACCTGCCAATGTTACTGAGTCCCAGTTGCTCCATCTGTAAAGTGGGCATAATGACATTTACTCCATAGGGTGGCTGGAAGGATTAAATGAGATAAATTATGAAGTCCACTGACCACAAGGCCTGGGCTGTGTGTCCCACAAATGTTGACTGCAATTGTTTTCATAATCTTATCATCATCATTATTTTTTTGACTCATGTAAACCTCTCACTTGCTCTATCCTATAGTAAGGACTCTTTTTTCTTTCAATATATAGCCTCTATTTTTCTGATAATCTCAACAGATGAAAGGGAGGGAATATATCCTTTCCCAGTAACCAGTTAATATTATGATGAGAATTGCACGTTTGGTGTATTTCTCTTCCTTTTGTAATTATTTCAGAAACAGATGTCTGTTTCTCTGGCTTGTCTAGTAGTGTTTGATTAGGGGGTTAACTGATCACTAGATGGATAAAGAAGAACATGGAGATACCAGAGAAAACATTTATGAAGAAGAAAGCATCTCAGGAACTAGAATCAAGATGGCGGCATGAGAGGTGAGACAGAGAACTCTTCCCAAAATCACATATAATATGAAAATACAGTTAATACAACTAACCCTAAAAGAGCAACAGGAAAGAAGGCTGCACCAGATTGCATACACCTGGAGAACAGAGCAGACCTCAAGAAACAGGGTAATGTACCAAAGCCTTGATCCGCTGGACCCAAGCCCTTCCCCCACCCCAGCTCACTGGCGGGAGAGAGAGAAAAGGAATGGGGAGTGGGTGGAAGCCTAGAACTGCTGAACACTCAGCCCTGGAGATCTGCTTTGGAGCACAAACCTATATTGCATGGAGATTAGTGGGGTTGGAAAGCTAAGACAGGCGGAATACTTGGAGAGACTGAGATTCCAGCTGTTTGTGGAGGACAGGGATCCACATCTGGCTGCTCTGGGACAAAGGAAAGTCGGGTGGTCTGAGAGGCTTCCTAGCAGTGAGAGGGCTGTTGAAGGGGCAGGGTTTGCACAGAGCTTGCTGTGCAGGAGAAGGGATAGGTGGACAAGGTTCTCTGGGTGTGCTCTGCCCAGCAGGTTGGGAACTTCCAGGAGCTTCAGGGCTCCATCCCCCTGGCTGGCTACTCAGCTCTGAGACCCCCCACTGTGATACGCAGCCTGCTGCATCTTCCTCCTGGACTGCTGGCACCAGCTCGCAAACTGGCAGTCCCTGCCTTGGCATCAAGCCAGCCAGAGGGAGGCCCCACCTATGGCAGCTAAGCACAATGCACAGAGGATTACACCTGTGTGCTCAGCCCACTGGTTCTGACAGTGGAGACAGGTATTGCAGCTGGGAAGCAAGAAACAGCTCTTTCCTACCTCCAGGCACCAGTGCCACTCCCCTGTGAACCCAGACATCATTCCAGGAGCTGAGCAGCTCCAGAGAGTAGAGCTTCTGGGCACTAGAGGATGCCACATACAAATACGAAATGTCAAAGGAAACTGGTTCAAACAAAAATCTCACATATACCAGAAAAAAGGCCAAATGAAACTGAACTCACCAATCTTTCTAAAAGAGAGTTCAAAATAAAAATCGTAAACATGCTCATGGAGGTACAGAAAACATTCAAGAACTCAGGGATGAATTTAAGATGGAGATTTAATCATTAAGAAATTCCATATGTGAAATGAAACATACAATGGAGGGATTTAAAAGCAGATTAGATCTAATAGAAGAGACAGTAAATGGAATAGAAATTAGAGAAGAGAAATACAAAGAAGCTGAGGAACAGAGAGAAAAAAGCATCTCTAAGAATGAAAGAATATTGAGAGAACTGTGTGACCAATCCAAATGGAACAATATTTGCATTATAGGGGTACGAGAAGAAGAAGAGACAGAAGAAGGGATAGAAAGTGTCTTTGAGGAGGTAATTGCTAAAAACTTCCCCAATCTGGGGAAGCAAATAGTCTCTCAGGCAATGGAGGTGCACAGATCTCCCAACACAAGGGAACAGAGGAAGACAACACCAAGACATATAATAATTAAAATGGCAAAGATCAAGGATAAAAATAGACTTTTAAAAGTAACTAGAGAGAGAAAAAAGATCACATACAAAGGAAAACCCATCAGGCTATCATCAGAATTCTTAACAGAAACATTACAGGCCAGAAGGAAGTGGCGTGATATATTTAATGCAATGAAGCAGAAGGGCCTTGAACCAAGAATACTCTACCTGGCAAGATTATCATTTAAATTTGAAGGAAAAATTAAACAGTTTCCAGATAAACAAAAGCTGAGATAATTTACTTCCCACAAACCACCTCTACAGTACATTTTGGAGGGACTGCTATAGATGGAACTATTCCTAAGGCTAAATAGCTGTCACCAGGGGAAATAAAACCACAGCAAAGATAGTAGAATAATTAATTATTATGTAGATGCAAAATCAAATCAACTACCCCAAAGTCAATCAAGGGATAGACAAAGAGTATAGAACATGATACCTAATATATAAATAATAGAGGAGGAAGAAAAAGGAGGAAAATAAAAACCTTTAGGTTGTGTTTGTAATAGCATACTAAGTGAGTTAAATTAGACTGTTGGAGGGTAAGTGAATACCTTTGAGCCTTTGGTAACCATGAATCTAAAGCCTGCAACTGAAATAAGTACATACCTATTGATAATCACCCTAAATGTAAATGGTCTGAATGCACCAATCAAAAGACACAGAGTCACTGAATGGATAAAAAAATAAGATCCATCTAAATGCTGCCTACAAGAGACTCACTTCCACTCCAAAGACATACACAGACTGAAAGTAAAGGGATGGAAAAAGATACTTCATGCAACTAATAGGGAGAATAAAGCAGGCATTGTAATACTTCTAACAGACAAAGTAACAAGAGACAAAGAAGGACATTACATAATGATAAAGGGGACAGTCCAACAAGAGGATGTAACTATTATGTATATCTATATACCCAACACAGGATCACCTACATATGTGAAACAAATACTAAAAGGATTAAAGGGGGAAATAGAATGCAATGCATTCATTTTAGGAGACTTCAACACACCTCTCACTTCAAAGGACAGATCAACCAGACAGAATATTTTCTTGTTAGTAATTTACTTATTAGTAAAAAGACAGAGGCACTGAACAACGTATTAGAACAGATGGACCTAATGGACATCTACGGAACACTCCATCCAAAAGCAACAGGGTACACATTCTTCTCAAGTGCACATGGAACATTTTCAATAATAGACCATATACTAGGCCACAAAAAGAGCCTTGGTAATTTCAAAAAGATTGAAATTGTACCAACCAGCTTCTCATATCACAAAGGTATGAAACTAGAAATAAATCATGCAAAGAAAATGAAAATGCCCAAAAACACATGGAAGCTTAATAACATGCTCCTAAAGAAGAAATGGATCAATGACCAAATAAAAACAGAGATCAAGCAATATACAGAGACAAATGATAACAATAATTAAACACTGCAAACTCTGTGGGACACAGAAAAGGCCATGCTAAGAGGGAAGTATATTGCCTACAGGAAAGAAGAACAATCCCAAATGAACAGTCTAAACTCACAATTAATGAAACTAGAAAAAGAAGAACAAATGAGGCCCAAAGTCAGTAGAAGGAGGGACATAATAAAGATTAGAGCATAAATAAATAAAATTGAGAAGAATAAAACAATAGAAAGAATCAATGAAAGTAGGAGCTGGTTCTTTGAGAAAATAAACAAAATAGATAACTCCCTAGCCAGATTTATCAAGAAAAAAAGAGAGTCTACACACATAAACAGAATCATAAATGAGAAAGGAAAAATCACTACAGACACCACAGAAATAAAAAGAAATATTAGAGAATACTATGAAAAATTATATGCTAACAAACTGTATAACCAGAAGAAATGGGCAACTTTCTAGAAAATATACAACCTTCCAAAGCTTGCCCAGGAAAAAACAGAAAATCTGAATAGACCAATTACCAGAAAGGAAATTGAATTGGTAATAAAAAATCTACCTAAGAACAAAACCCCTGGACCAGATGGTTTCACTGCTGAATTTTATCAAACATTTAGTGAAGACCTAATACCCATCCTCCTTAAAGTTTTCCAAAAAGTGGAAGAGGAGGGAACATTCCCAAACTCATTCTGCGAGGCCAGTATCACTCTAATACCAAAACCAGGCAAAGATACCACAAAAAAAGAAAATTATAGAACAATATCCCTGATGAACATAGATGCAAAAATACTCAACAAAATATTAGCAAACCGAATTCAAAAATACATTGAAAAGATCATCCATCATGATCAAGTAGGATTTATTCCACTGATGCAAGGATGGTACAACACTTGAAAATCCACCATATCAACAAAAAGAAGGAAAAAATTCACGTGATCATCTCCATAGATGCTGAAAAAGCATTCGACAAAATTCAAGATCCATTCATGATAAAAACTCTCAACAAAATGGGTATAGAGGGCAAGTACCTCAACATAATAAAGGCATATATGACAAACTCACAGCCAACATCATACTTAACAGTGAGAAGCTGTAAGCTTTTCCTTTAAGATCGGGAACAAGACAAGGATGCCCACTCTCCCCCCTTTTATTCAACTTAGTTCTGGACTTCCTAGCCACGGCAATCAGACAACACAAAGAAATAAAAGGCGTCCAGATTGACAAGGAAGAAGTTACACTGTCCCTGTTAGCAGATGACATGATATTGTACATAAAAAACCCTAAAGAATTCACTCCAAAACTACTAGATCTAATATCAGAATTCAGCAAAGTGCAGGATATGAAATTAATACACAGAAATCTGTGGCATTCCTATACACTAATGATGAAGTAGCAGAAAGAGAAATCAGGAAAACAATTCCATTCACAATTGCATCAAAAAGAATTAAATACCTAGGAATAAACCTAACCAAGGAAGTAAAGGACCTATGCCCTGAAAACTACAAGGCACTCATGAGAGAAATTAAAGAAGATACCAATAAATGGAAACACATCCCATGCTCATGGATAGGAAGAATTAATATTGTCAAAATGGCCATCCTGCCTAAAGCAATCTACAGATTCAATGCAATCCCTATCAAAATACTGACAGCATTTTTCAATGAACTAGAGCAAATAGCTCTAAAATTCATATGGAACCACAAAAGACCCTGACTATCCAAAGCAATCCTGAGAAGGAAGAATCTCGCTTCCCAACCTCAAGCTCTACTACAAAGCTACGGTAATCAAGACAATTTGGTACTGGCACAAGAACAGATCCACAGACCAATGGAACAGACTAGAGAGCCCAAATATAAACCCAAGCATACATGGTCAGTTAATATATGATAAAGGAGACATGGATATTCAATGGGGAAATGACAGCCTCTTCAACAACTGGTGTTGGCAAAACTGGACAGCTACATGCAAGAGAATGAAAGTGGATTATTGTCTAACTCCACACACAAAAGTAAACTCAAAATGGATCAAAGACCTGAATGTAAGTCATGAAAGGATAAAACTCTTAGAAGAAAACATAGGCAAAAATCTCTTGAATATAAACATGAGCGACATTTTCCTGAATGCATCTCCTCGACCAAGGGAAACAAAATAAAAAATGAACAAATGGGACTACATCATGCTAAAAAGCTTCTGTACAGCAAAGGACACCATCAGTACAACAAAAAGACATCCTACAGTATGGGAGAATATATTTGTAAATGACATATCCGACAAGGGGTTAACATACAAAATATATAAAGAACTCACATGCCTCAACACCCAAAAAGCAAATAACCCTATTAAAAAGTGGGTGGAGGTTATGATCATACACTTTTCCAAAGAAGAAATTCAGATGACCCACAGTCACATTAAAAGATGCTCCACATCGCTAATTATCAGGGATATGCAAATTAAAACCACAATGAGATATAACCTCACACCAGTTAGGATGGCCAACTTAGAAAAGACTACGAACAACAAATGCTGGTGAAGTTGCGGAGAAAGGGGAACCCTCCTACACTGTTGGTGGGAATGTAAACTAGTTCAACCATTGTGAAAAGCAATATGGAGGTTCCTCAAGAAACTAAAAATAGAAATACCATTTGACCTGGGAACTCCACTTGTAGGAATTTACCCAAAGAAAACAACTTCTCAGATTCAAAAAGACATATGCACCCCTATGTTTACTGCAGCACTATTTACAATAGCCAAGATATGGAAGCAACCTAAGTGTCCATCAGTAGATGAATGAATAAAGAAGTGGTACATATATACAATGGAATACTATTCAGCCATAAGAAAGAAACAAATCATACCATTTGCAACAACATGAATGGAGCTAGAGGGTATTATGTTCAGCGAAATAAGTCAGGCGGAGAAAGACAAATACCAAATGATTTCCCTCATTTGTGGAGTATAACAGGGAAGCAAAACAGAAAGAACAAAATAGCAGCAGACTCAGACTCCAAGAAGGGGCTAGTGATTCCCATAGGGGAGGGTTGTGGAAGGGTGAGTAGGGAGGGAGGGAGAAGGGGATTGGTGGGTGTCATGATTAGTGCACATGTGTGTGGGGGGTCATGGGGGAGACAGTGTAGGTCAGAGAATACAAATACGGACTCTGTGGCATCTTACTACACTGATGGTCAGTGACTGCAACAGAGTATGGGGGGTGACTCGATAATAAGGGTGAATGTAGTAACCACATTGTTTTTTTTGTGAAACCTTCATAAGAGTGTATTTCAATGATACCTTAATAAAAAAAAAAACAAGATGCTTCACACAGGTAAAAGTGCTTTATGATGAAAGTATTTGACCAATTGTTAGTTGTTAATGTTAGTGTTTGTTTAAAATTAACTCCCATCTTGAGAATGTTCTCACTGGCTGGCAAAGCCAAATCAAGGAGTGTAGGAGCATCATAAGAAGACAGGGAAAAAAGGTTTAAAAGGAGGGTTAGGGGCAGGGGAATTGAAAAAAAAAAAGAAAAAGAAGCATCTCAGACATAAACATGTATCTAGCTGGTAATAGAATTGTTCAAACCAATGTTTTGCACTGCCACCTGGGTGCATGGCTGAGAGCTTGCTGATAAGTTTTAACTTAACTCACTTATGGTGCCTACTATAAAAACAATACAAGATTAATAACAAAAAAAAGGGCCTTCCTGAAGGTGCAGCATGTTACGACAAGTTGTAGGGCATTAGCAGAAATTCTGTGAAACATACATAGAGGCATATATTTTCAAAAAAGCCTGCCCCAAATCTATGGCATGCTTGATTCAAATCGGCCGCTGTGGCCTGATGTGTCTGCCTGAATTTTTCCTTTCATTGCTCAAGTTCACTAGCACAGTTCTTTCTTTTCCTTTCCTCCCACGATCAATTTCCCACTTGCACCAAACATCAAGCCTCTCAAAGGCCGGTTTCTCTATCCTTGGAAAGCTTTCCATATTTCTATTCTGAAACTCTAAGAGCGAGGGTGAAATACAAGAGGCCTTTAAAGTTAGCGAGTAATTTTTCTGTGGGTTTTTTTTTTTTTTTTTTACCATTCTTTTGAATCAAGACCTTATGTTTTAGTCCTTCTGGGTCTTGCCCCATTTCCATAGACTGACACCCACCCACCTGGGCTTTCTCCTCATGCAATGAAGCAAGTAGAGTACAATAAACCCACTTGGTCAGAACACAGCCCTGGGTTTGCGATCGGATTGTCTTCTGCCATCACAGCCTAGAGACTCTCTGGTCAGTGGCAGAAAGAGATAATGTGAGCGGGTCCCACAAAGTCCTTCCTTCCCACCTGCCAGCACCCACGTTCAAGAAGGATGACTGACAGTGCTTGTCCTTGGGAGCAGTGACATGAACTCACTCTTATGTGCTGCCTCTAAATGGGATGGGATGGAAATCATTGCAATTTTTAATAAATTTGTCTGCTGCTAATTTTGAATCCTTGCTGGTGGGGTGGTGGATGGGTGGGGGGTACAATTTGTCCTGTGGGTGAGAAACTCTTGGAAGGATTTCTTGTTTGGCTAGTTAATGTGAAAAGAGAAGACATTTCAGACTCAATACTCACAGTGTGGTCTGGCAGGAGAGAGCTAAAATATTCTGCATGAAGAGAAAACAGGTCTTGGGAATTAGTTGCTGCTCCTTATTTGATGATGAGAGATGGGAAATTTGGAGAGACTGTTAGAAATAGTAACACTATGTAACCCTTTCTGAGTGATTGCCGTGTCTCAGGGGCTGGTCTCAGCATTTCCTGTGTGTTGAGTCATTGAATACTCACAACTGTGGTGGATGTTAATATACTTACGTGTCTGGGTTTGTGTGTTGATGGAGGCAAAATTCACTTAACTTAAAACTAGCCCTTTTAAAAGTGAATAATCCAGTAGTAACATTCAATACATTCACAATGTTGTGCAACCTCTGTTTCTATCTAGTTCTAGAATATTTTACCACCTGGGAAGGAAATCCTGTATCCTGTGGATCAGTTTTCTAGGGCTGCTGTAACAAAGTACCACAAGCCGGGTGGCTTAAGATTGTACGGTGTCATAGACAGTGGTGTCTGCAGGGGTGTCCTTGAGCAGAGTCCTTCCTTGCCTCTTCCAGCTTCTGGGGTGGCCAGCAATCCTTGGAGATCCTTGGGTTCCAGCTGCATCTCTGCCTCCGTCTTCAAATGGTGTTCTTCTTGTGTCTCGACATCAGCTTTCTTCTGTCTCTCTATCTAAATTTCCCCGTTTTATAAGGACACAAGTCATATATTGAATTAGTTCACCCGAGTCACCTCATTCTAACTTGATTACTTCTGTGAAAACTTTATTTACAAATAAGGTCACATTCTGAGGTTCTTGGGATTAAGACTTCCATACCTCACTGTGGGGGAACACAATTCAACCTATGCTACTCCTTGAGCAGGTGCTCCTCACTCCTCTCTCCCCAGTCTCTGCAACCACCGATCTGCTCCCAGTTCCTGTGGGTTTACCTACCCTGGACATTTCTTATAAGCTAAATCATACAATATGTGAACCTTTGTGTTTGGCTTCTTTCATGTAGCGTAATGCTTTGGAGTCCATCCCTGTTGTAGCATGTGTCAGTACTTATTTCTCTTTATGGCTGGATGGTGTCAGACTTGGTTTTCAGATGAAGACTCTAAGGCATGTAAAGGTTAAATTAAGTGTCTGACATAATGTTACAAGGAGGAGATACCGCAGGTGGGAACTGACCCAAGAGGACGACTTGAGGAGCCTGTGCGTCTGTAGGGAGCACTGCCTCTGTGCAGCCCAGAGAGAACTGAGAGACGAAAAGAGAGTGGGTCACCAGCAAGGGGAGAAGACGTCTGGGGTGACCTTCTGAACAGGGCCTCTTAAGAATGCTGGCTAATATTTGATTTCACGTTGTTTCCTATTCTGGGCTCTGCAGTCGCCTTCTCCATTCTTCCTAAACTTTCAGGAAACCCTGCCTCACTTGGCTGTTTTGCGTTAAGTACGCTTCGAGGAAAAAGTAATGAAGGGTGGCCTTAAGAGCAGAGACAGGAATGTGGAAGTAAAAGACGACCTGGACAGTGTGAGCCCTGGGCATTTTACAAATTCACGATGCCTGACTAAGCTATCTTACTGAAGAATTAAGGGGCAGTAGAATCCCCCCGTAGATTTGGGGACAGGTCCACATAACTTTGTGTAATTACTTGATGTCACCCAGAAGCTTTGAAGCATTGAAAGTTGCCCTCACCACCCAGAATCACCACATCCTCCTAACCTGCTCTTAGAGAGAGAAATACTAAAGGGCTAGTATACCATGAAAGAAGATGCTGGGATTGTTCCTGTGTCAGGTTAGTTTTAGAACAGTACAAACGCTTTAAAAATTGCAAGAGCCATACAGCATCTTGCTACGCTGATGGACAGTGACTGTAATGGGGTGGGGGTGGGGGACTTGGTGAGGGGGGGAGCCTGGTAAACATAGTGTTCTTCATGTAATTGTAGATTAATGATCGCAAAAATAAAAAAAAATAAAATAAAAAAGAATCGATGGAGAAAACTTAAAAAAAAAAATTGCAAGAGCCAACTTGCCAAGCTAGAGAGATGTGGGTCTCCATGTGCAAATCAAGCCTGGAGCTGGAGGACTTTCGGAAGCTAAGGCACAGTCCTGGTGTCCTGCGGCGGCTCTGACGGTACCACAGAACCGGAGGCTCCCCAACGGAAACCTATTCTCTACCAGTTCAGACGTCAACGAGATTGGTTCCCTTGGAGGGCTCTGAGGGGGAGTCTGCCCGCCTAGGACACGGTGGCCGGGAGCCATGGGGTCCCGCTCCCCCCACATTCCACGAGGGGAGGAGGACGCAGCTGCTCCTGTCCCACTGGTGCCCTAGCCTGTGTGAGATCCTGGAGCCACCAGGTCATCGAAGGAAACATGAAACATGTTGGGTTTTGTGGATGTGAAATGTGTGCTGGAAACCATTTGAGCCGTCAGTCCCGCAGTGGAGTGTAGACAGAAGGATCTGAATGCTCTTGCATTTATTCACCTACTACATAGGATAAATCCATAATTTGTGCTTTTACCTTACTGTGTGGCAATACTTTAAAAAAAAACAAAACCCTTTCAGCAGCATTGAGCCAGGTTCATGCTTAAATGACAAATTAAGTGTTTTTTCAAGAGTGTTGATGGTGGATGTAAACATCACACAAATGCTTGTTAATATTTGCCATATGCTCCAGCACTGTGGTAACGTCATGTGGTTACCACAGATAAACCCAGAAAATAAAATCTTAGGAAAAGAATCTATTTCAAAAATGGGTAGCTGTTTCAATACATTAATGCCTGGTGATGACAATTTCACACCCGCACTTGAGTTTCTGCGTCACTCTGGGAAGTATCACTTTGTAGGCAGGTAATCTTATTCTTCTGAGTTAATTTTGCTTAATTTTGACTTCACTCTTTCTTGTGCACATGGGAAAAATAAAGTGATAGTTTTATTCCTGGGATGGCTCCATTAGCGGAAGATACCACAAATAGTCAAAACGATGCCATTTTTATTCGTTTCCTTAAGAGAAAACCAGTTCATTTAAGTAACAGTTTGATTTTTTTAAAAATCCAGTTCACAGACTAAGTAAAACTTCTGGAAGTTCAGCCTGTCAAAGTTTAGCATCAGACTTTATTGTCACTTGTCACTTCACTTAAAACAATTCAACAATGAAGATGGTGGTGGTATTACAAATACAGATTTCAGTGGAGCTCGGCCTCATGGGAAAAATAGTGTTATTACTAAATTAAGAAGTCTGAGGAGCAGAAATATTTTTGGAATCAGATGTCGTGTGTTCATAATTTATAATTGCCCCCAAGTAAACTGCAAGAGATTACCAGCAAAATAGAAGCTATAGTCGACAGACATTATAATAGTTTTATTTATACACAGAGAAACTGAACTACAAAAATGTTCGTGATAGAGATGATGTCATTTTAAAAAGGCGTCCTCCCAGCACTATGAGCTCTCTTTTTCTTCTCTGCATGTTCTTAAGACATGCGAAATGTTTTTGATTCTTTGAAGGGCTACCTTGTAAGTCAACCCAAGCATAGACCTTTTACCTCCTTTTTCTTTTTAACAGATGAGTCCTATGCCTTTCGTTTGCACTTTGTTCAAAATCAGTTGGTAGTATTTACTCAAGTGTTCAAGGAATGGTGAGCCAACAGACTTCACCCCTAGAAGCTCTTAGGAAAATGTAGTCGTTGAAAATGAAATTTATACCTACAAAACCAAAGGAGGAATTGAACAAATTAAATAATGCAGATCTGAGAGTAAATAATTCCTCTTTGAAATATCTTACTTCTGGGAAGAATACTTTGCTAGAGCTTTTACATTTAATTGGATGAATGTATATTCTGTACTGGAATAGAATAAAATTGTGAAGTTCTATGATTTTGGCGCATCTGAGTTTGGTGAAATATCTTAAAACATTGTAAGTAGAGACAATTTATTTGATGAGTTTTGTCTCATAAGATATTTGTCAAAGAATGTTTCTCTGAGTGACAGAATGATGGCACCTGTGAAAAGACTTGGATATTTTAATAAGAAATGAATTAGAATTGAGATTATTTTCCTTTTATCAGAATTAGTACTTCATTTACCAAGCATCTCAGCATCTGTAGAAGGAATATTTTCTTCATTAAAAGTACTATGGTCATCTGAAAAGGGCCAGACTGAAGGTGGCAACAATTTCAAATTGATAAACTGTAAAATACAACTTTGAAAAAGATTTCAGGCAATTTAATTAAAAAATTAAAAACTATTAAAAATATATTTTTTAGAAAAATACCTATGACATGGTATTAAATATAAGTAATGACTCCAGAGCTGGTTACAATAAACATTTATGAACCAAGAATATTATTCTGCATATGTTGTTTTGAGCTCTTCAGACAAATCAATCTAAATAATTAAAAATCTTTTTACTTTAATGTGCATCGTTTTTAATTTCTAGAAATGATTTTACTTTTGAAAGTAATTTTAAACCAGAAGTATTTTATAGACCTGCCATTATAATAAAACAAATTTGTCAATCTATAATTGCATACTTTAAAAAATTATGGACTTACATTTATTTTTCTCTCTTTCACTTTCAGAACTGTCCTAGCATGGGTAATAAATTATATAGTCATGTAGTTCAAACAGATGTCCATCGTGAGTGGTTGTTTAAATCCTACTGCCTCGCTTATGACTTTGACCTGCAGTCATCCATCCACTTCCAGATTCCCGAGTGTCAGGAAGAGAAGGCTGCCTACTCATTCTTTGATTTGCATTCAGTGTATATCTTTAACAAGTAATTTTATTGTTTATTTACATTAAGGGTATATAGTTCCTTTCAGTGTGAAAGGGAAATCTAATTCTATCAGTATTATTGCACACTATATACATACTCACTAGTGAGTTCATTAAGAGTCAAATAATTAGTTAATTGATGTTTTAAACCCTTTATATCATGCAGAAATCCACAGAGGATTGTTTTATAAGTGATATAGGGAACACATTGTTTTTCCTTTTAATGTAACAGAATATGGGCTCCTGCTCTCTGGAAACTCCCAGTCCTGTGGCATTTCAGGAAAGGGTGAAACTCAGATGCCAAGTGTCATCTGTGTCTATTGAATGATTGCACTTATTATTTTTTCCAGCTTTGTTGAGATATAATTGACATATCACACTGTGTAAGTTTAGGACATACAATATATTGATTCGATTCACTTATATATTTAGAGAGTCTGCTAACATCTCTATCACACTGAGTTGATTTTTAATATGCTAGGCACTCTTTTAGTCCCTGGGAGTTAACAGTGGGCACACTAGACACAGTCTTTGTGCTTATGAGAGAAGGACACTGAAATAAACATGGTATAAAATACATCAGGTGGACATCTGTGCTAACGAGAAAGGTGAACCAAGCTGGGGGCACATACAGATGAGGGGGGTGCCATATTGTATTCAGACAGTCTTCTTGGTACAGTGCAGAGACTGGAATGAAGTGTTGAAGCAAGATGTTGGATATCTGGGGGAAGGCAGGCCAGGCAGGGGCTGAGACAGGAAGACGCCTGGTGTAACTGAAGAGGAGAGAAGGGGCCAACCTGACTGTGGAGAAGCCTTGGGGAAAGCAGAGGGAAGATCAGGGAGGTTGGCATGGCTGAGACCTTGGAGGACCCTTGAGGCCAGAATAAGGACTTTGAATTTTATCCTCAGTGAGATAGGAAGCCCAGGGAGTTTTGAGCAGAGGAATGACAAACTATGGCTTACATTTGCAAAGAATCATGCTGGCTGTGGTATAGAGAAAATACTCTGTGTGCGTGCATGTGTGCATGTGGCATGTGTATGCACCCATGTGCATGAGTATTCATGTGCTCACATGTGTGCAGGTGTGTATATGTGATGGGGAGACCAATAAGAAGGCTCTTGCAGTGGTCCAGACAACACATGATGAAGGCTTAGACTAGTGTGGTCCTGCTGGAGGTGGTAAGAAACAGTGAGTTCCAGATCTATTTTGAGACCAAAGCTGACATGATTTGTGGTGAACTGGAGGTGGGAGAAACTTCAAGGCTTTTGGTCTGGGATCAGCAAGAAAGAGCTGCCAATTACTGAGCAGGAGGAGACTTGGAGAAGCAGGTTTGGATGGGGTGGAGTCGGGGAATCAGAAGTGTCTGGCTCCTGAACTTGACGATGCCTTGAAGAATCTGTGTGGAAAGGTAGTGGTTGACTACTTACCTCTGTGCCAGTTACTTCACCAGTAGATTGGAGATGTTAAAACCTACTGACTCCACAACAGGATTGCTGTGAGGGTTAAGGGTTACCAGGCTAAACTACTTGGCCAGAGGTTGTGGTAACCACTCCAAGGTTATTGTCATGAAAAACTTTGATGAATTCACATTTTCTGAGATACTACAGACTTGAATGCAATCAGAGAATTAGAGCTGGAAGTGATCTTTAATCTCCACTAATTAAAATCCTGATTTTATGGATCAGATGACCAATGGATGACCAAGCATTCTCATTGTGAATCTAGAATGCAGGTCTAGAACCCAGGGATGCTGTCTTTCTAAGGCATAGTACTTCCCATGGAGCATTACATTCCCCTACTCCTACCCCCAGCATCTCCATGTTGAAGAATATTTGCTAAGAACCCAAGATTATTTAGTGCTTAGCAAGGCTTCTCATAGGCTTGATCTTCAGAGAAGGGGAGGGCAATCAGGTCCAAAGAGAAGGCACCTTGGTTAGAAGCATGTCATGTGGGGATGGTGCCTTAGTGCCATAACCTCAGGTGACCAGGCCTCAGGAGGATGGGCCTGGCCTGCTTGGTGGGGGGACCCAACGGGCCGAGGCTCTTTTCTTTTGTAAAAATATCACATAGTCAGTCTTCTGCAGTCACAAGGCCTACTCAGCCAGAGGGAACAGAAGACAAGGTAGATGTATCTACTGTAAAGTTAATGCCTCTGTACATGCAGATGTTTCCAGAACTCTATATTTTATTGTCATCTAAGAGGTTCCTTTTCTTCCTGTCTCACCCATATCTCCCCTTGCCCTCTAGCTCCTGCTTCCAGGTTGGTGCTGCTCAGCAATTACACATATGTGATCTTCCCATTCATCTTGAGATGGTGATTAATACATAATTTATTCTTGAGTCCTTTTGAGAGTCTGAAGTTTCTGTAGAAGTGCTTTGTGGCAGGCCTGGGAATGAGTCCATCAGATCCTTTTCCATTAAGGCCCACAGTTGCTGTGAGTGCTGGCAATTCGAGGGCTGGTGTATTCCCAGGGCTTTCCAACTCTTCCCAGAGTGAGGACTTGTCCCTAGCAGCTGAACCGAAGAAAATGACCACCTTCTCCCCTTGCTCAGGGGAGGATGCTTTCAGTCAATAATGGCTGATGATCAAGTTCTTCTGCCTCCTGAAGCTCCAAGCCCCACCTGTGGTTTAGCCAAGTGCGTCTTGGAGTGTGGGGGAGGCGGCTGGGCAGCATGCCTTGAGCAGCACAGATTGAGTGTGAGTGGTCAGTGCAGGTTCCCTACCCAGTAGCCTCTCTCCCCCTTTCCCTTGGTAACAGATGTTAATTTTATTTGTAGCAGGCATGTTACAAATTCCTAAGGATATAGTGGAAGGGAAGTCTACTGAATGGGGCTTCTGGGAAAACCATTGCTTTTCTGATAAACAACAACAACAACTACAGGATCTGGAGTAGGAATTTTGATCATGAAACTGAAAGCCCCATTCTAAGGGCATGTAGACTGGAATATGAGAATCCTGGAGGGGTGGAGTGTAGGGAAAATGGAAGTTCCTATGGCCAGGATCCTCACCTGACCCTAAACTACTTGATGATGCAATTGGCCTACTGCTAGGCTGATGCTTACACACCTGTTGGCAATGAGCTATTATTGTCAGTATTATGTTTGTAGCAGGCATGTTACAAATTCCTAAGGATACAGTGGAAGGGAAGTCTATGGCAAAGCAGAAAGAAATGAGGAGCCTTGGGACTTAGCTGGCATTGCCACTGTACTGTACATTTCCTTCCTTGGACTATTGTTAGGTGAGAAAAATCATTTGCCAAAGCTGGTGCATGAGAGTTTTGTTCCCTGCAACTGAAGGTGGTCTTAATTGTTGACTGCATCTCTCCCCTTAAGGTGGGAGCTTGGCTCTGTCATTCACCTGCTGTGGATCCTTAGGAACAGCACTTAAACTAATTCTGCAAGCCTCAATTTCCACATTTCTAAACTGAGGACAATAATATTGTCTCTGCAGGTGGGTCCTGAGAGAATTCCAGGGACTTCTGTAAGTGATTAACACTGCATGAGTGTCTCTTGAAGAAGATTGCCCCAGGGCAATTCATTCTAGATTTGGTGAGACTGAATAACAGAAATGGAATGTTAGGGGTAAAAGGGTTTATACCAAGCTTAATTCTCATGGTGGCAGGTCAACTGCTGGCTTTTGAAAATCATGTCTACCTCTGTGACAGGTCAAGGGCTGGAATCATGTCTGCCTCTGGGGCATTTGCAAACCATCTCTGTCTCTGCCTCCAGGAAGAGTGCTAGGCAGAGCTTTTTATATAGTAATACTGACAATAATAGCTCATTGCCAACAGGTATGTAAGCATCAGTAGGCCAATTACATCATTAAGTAGTTTCAGGTCAGGTGAGGATCCTGGCCATAGGAACTTCCATTTTCCCTACACTCCACCCCTCCAGGATTCTCACCTTCCAGTCTACATGCCCTCAATCTTCTGTGATGGTCCCTGTGTGAGAAAGCTGGAACATTCTAACCAGATTCCACAACAGCAACAGAAGATAACAACATAAACAGATTATGACAAAAATTATGATACAGATAACAACAAAATTTATAATTATCTTCAAGCCTGAGGAGATCGATTGCCACCAAGTGGTCATTCCAGTTGTATTCAAACCAGTCCCAGTTCATGATTTGCACTTTCCATGGGAGGCCAGTAGTGGTACTGATAGGGATCTCCATGCACATCCAGTGAGTAGCAGTTTTTGCTAGGGTGTGTGCCCAGTTCACAAAGACATTAGAAGATATTAATTAGAGGCAACAAGACACGCATTTTAATGACATTAACATAGGCAAACCTTGTCCATCATGTAGGTTGCGTACTAGAGAGTGCTCCTGTGATAGGACAGTGACAGGAAGGGAGTCCTATCCAGGTCTAGTATACTATACCTTTACCCCTCTCCCTGTGGGGGTTACTGAGGGGTTTATGTATAGTGCTACTGGAGGTGCATGCACTGGCCTTAATGATAAAACAAAACTCCCTGGTAAGATGCTCCTACCTTCCAACTGTTTAGGGTATACTACCATGATCTTTGGGGGCCACTCTGTTATTACTCCAGGAAAACATAGGAGGCCAGCCTCCAGACCTTGTCCCCAAGGCACCAGGAGGGCCAGCCATTGCTGGTCAATGTGCTGAAATGTTCAAGGTCACGTCTACTGAATGGAGTCTTGGGTTTATTGAACTTGGTGCTGGTAACAAGGTACTATTCTGGTGATCAAATCCTGGCGTCAACAATTTGTACTTACATCTGTATAGGGGAGGCTGCAATGTGTGTTAGTATGTCTATTTTCTGGGGCTTTTTATTCAAATTTCACACCACTGTCCATAACAGACTGGCCTTCACCATAGACTATTGGTGTTTGACCTCAGGCCAGATTTTAACTAACCACTGTACCTCGCTCTCATACTTGCCCTGGTAGGATTACATGGTATGTGAAACTTCCACTGTCCCTAATTGTTACCCCCCTTCTTGTAGTACATGTCCAATAAAATGGGTGCCTTGATCACTCTCAATTACCTTTGGTTGGTCATAGGCTGCAAAGAGACATAGGCCTCTTTTGGTCATCTGCTGGTCTGCATAATGCACAGGAAAAGCAACCAGAAATCTAGTAGCTGTGTCTGTCACATGACATAGTATAACTGTTTTAGTTTGACCAGAGACCCATAAGTCTTGCCACAACTCTTGCCTACAGAGGGGTCAGTGACCAACCAACCAGTTAGCATGGTACCATGTTGGTAGCCACAGAGTCAAGCCTTGATCGATGGCCCAGCTGTCACTGCAGAAAACTGTAGGAGAGGGTACCTGGCTGGTCACAAACCACACTGCCTGCACTGTGCCCATTGACTGCTCTTCCCCTCACCATCTTCCATCCATACTGTCTCAGTCTTAGGATGGAAAGCTATGGCCCTCCATTTCAGAGGCTGCCCATGGCTGGAGTCTTCTGTGTGCCATGCATATTCTGGTATAGGGGCACCCAATAAGGGCTCTCTGTTACTAATGGCTCTAAAGCAAGTTCTTCCTGCCTTTCACTGGTATAAGTGATTGGCCCCAGTAAGTTCTTCACTCAAGGGATAGTAGAGAGGGTGGTCTGCTGGTGTAGGTGTGCACCCCACTTGGCCAGTGTAGGCATCTGGGCCACACCACTCCATGGCTTTGAGTCCAGCTTCATATCCACTCTGCTATAGGATAGGTGGTTATTACCTTACTGGGGCTGTTCTGGTGATGACTTCTATAGCCAGCACGGTGTGGAACACGGCAGCCAATTGTTTCTCTATTAAGGTACACTATACCTCTGCTCCTTTCCAGAGGTGCAACCAGAATCAATAGGTTGATGAGTTCATCCAAGCCACTGACAGAGACCCCAGCCATAGCCATCTTTGGTCACATTAACATCCAGCTCATGGGGCCTTGAGCAGTCTATCACACTCAGGTCTGCACAGCCTTAACTGCCTGTTTTGCAGTGCTAAAAGTAGACGTACATGTCTCATTTCAGTTCCACCTGATGCCCTTTCATACCAAATGGTAAAAGAGCTTCAGAATTTGTGCCAAGTGCAGGATAAACACTCTCTGGTAGTCTAAAAGACCCAAAACCTCTTGTAATAATGCCACAGTAGTAGGGTTACGGAAGGCCTGGACTTTATCTATGACTGCTTCTGGGATAACTTTGGTCTTATCTGACCAGACAACCCCCAAAAACTTGACTGACAAACCAGGTCCCTGAACCTTGGTGCTGCTTACAGCCAGCCCTCCTTTCTCCTGTAGATATTGCAGCATCTAGGTGCTACACCTTCTAGGTCTGCAAAAGAATCAGAAGTAAGCATGGTATCATCAACATAATGGTACAGCTGCACTGTTGGCAGTTTCTCCCATTTTGCTAAGTCCTGAGCTACAAGTCTGTGACAGATGTTGGGACTGTGGAGGTATCCCTGTGGAAGGACAATGAAAATCCATTGTTGTCCTTCCTACATGAAGGCAAACTGTTCCTGATTTTCCTGTTCTATTTAAATGGAAAAAAAGGCATTAACAAAATATACAATATAATGATATGTCCCTAGTTCATGTCGGAGGGTATCCATCAGGTCTGCAGTACAGGGGACGGCAGCATGCATGGGGGTATGACTTTATTCAGTTCTCTGTAATCCACAGTCATATGCCAGGAGCCATCTGGCTTTTTTACTGGCCATACAAGGAATTAAAAGGGCTATGGGTGGGCTTTATAATACCCACCTTCTACAGTTCCTGGAGATTTCTCCAATTTCTTTATGCCCTCCAGGCAATTTGTATTGCTTGGTATTAGTCACCAATTGAGGCACAGGCAAAGCTGCAGGCAGATGCTTAGCATGTCCCCTCAGAATTGCCTTCACCACATGTATGCTTAGTCTGAACTCACCTGCAGTGGTCTGTAACCATAGACCCTGAAGGATATCTATCCCCAAAATATATTCATGGATGGGAGAGAGAAGCACAGTATATTCCTTTGGGGGTAGATGCCCTATTCCCAGTGGGATTTGGGCTTATTTCACTCTGCTGGCCTTACCCCCAGATCCATCTATAACAACGAGTATCCCAGGAAACCACTCAAGGTTGCCATAAATCAGTGAGCATTCAGCTCCTATGTCTACCAGAGCCAGGGCACATTGTACATTCACTAGGGACCAATGAATTAATATTTCAACATGTGGCCTGTGGTCCTGACCTTGTCTCCCAGGGAGGGTGCCTCGATGCTCCTCTCAGTCAAACTGTGTCACCCAGTCATCTTCCTGTGCAGGTTCAGGTGAGTTTGGCTCATTCTCTAGCAGGAAGTCTTGCAGACACACTGGCTGGGCATGTAGCTCTGTCTCTGGCCTCCACCTCTTGGTCCTCAGAGGCTGAAACTGCTGCTCCAGCTTCAATTGTTGCCACAACTCCAGTAAGATTTTATTTGACTTCCCATCCTATTTCTCTCTGCTCCTCCCCCTTTTAAATTAACTCGTATCTGGGTCCTTATGACCTTCACAGGGCCCTTTAAGCCCTTCCTCTTGGTAGCCGATCACACTTCCTTCCATGCCTGCATTGCTTCTGCCTCCCACAAATCTGCCACAGTATGGGTGACTGCCTTTATGGGCTGCCCTAAGTGAGGGACAAGAATGGACACTAAAGGCCCAAAGAGAGATGAGGAAGCCGTTTGCCACACTGTATCACTTATCCCTGCCACAAACAGCTCCTCATCCAGGCCATAATTTCCTGGGTTATAAATGGCATTTTTTATGCCTAACTCCCGTAACACCTCAGTATAACTCAGTATACATCTGCCCTCTAGTGGGGGAATATGGCAAGTCACCCTGATTGGGCCATACAGTGCCAAGTGCAGCCATTACCCATTTGAGAAGTGAATGATTCCCTAGGGTCTGGTGTTCATTCTGCAGTTGCTGCCACAAGGCAGGATGAGTTGTGAGGGAAGCCAGCTTTCCCATCTCTGATCTAGTCAGAATGATCTCCTCCACCCTTACATCCCAAAGGCACAGGAGCCAGGCTGACATAGGCTCTGAGGGCTTCTGCTGAAACTGGGAGCCCAAATGCACCAGCTACACTTGTGTATAGGGTGGAGCAGAGAGTGCTCTTCGACCTGAGGAGGGGGCCGCACCTCTCCCAGAGAAACCCGTGGTTGCTGCATCTTTATTTTCTTGACTACAACTGGGCAGAATTTCAATAGAGGAGGGGCTGGTGCCTCCAGCCCTGCCTCTACCTTCTTGCTCTCCCCTGGCTCCTACACCTTTTCTGGGGCTGCTGGCAGCTTTCTCATTCCAGAGTGCCTCCTCTGCCACATCCTGTACCTTTCCCACAGTGCCTCACAGCGATGCTGCCTCAGTCTTCAACAGCTCTCTTACCCTTTCCTCAATACCTCGAAGCTCATGTTCTCACTTGCGTCCTCTCAGCCTTTTTGCAGGGGTACATCCTTCTCCTTGATGGTCTTTACCTCTTCCACAGTGCCTCACAGCAACACCATTTCATTCTTCAACAAATCTTTTACCTCCTCCACAGTACCTCATGGCTCACATTCTTACGCTGTCTGTTCCATGCTTCTCACAAGGTTCTGTCCTCCTTCATGGCATTTGCCTCCTCCACAGTGCCTCATAGCCATGCCATCTCATTCTTAAACAAATATTTTACTTCCTCCACAGCACCTTGCAGCCTTCATTCTTGTGCTGTCTCTCCTTGTGTTACCATTACATCCTTTCCTGTCTCCATTGCATTGCATAACTATGCCTTCTCAATCAGTGAGTTTTTTTCTTCCTTCATGACCTTTACCTTTTCTTGTGCTTCTCACAGGAGCACATTCTTCTCCTTTATGGCTGTTCCTAACATGAGGAATAGCCAACCCATGGTTCCCGCCACCTTGCAGGCACTGTTTCTTTAAGGAATTCCCTATTTTGCAGAGGGCCTCTTCTACTGCCTCAGGTGTCACCTCTATCTTCTCCACCAGTCCTGGGGAGGGGCCCAGTCCTCTAGGAGGCAAGCCACCTCAGACCACATGCCTACTGGGGGATACCTGAGTACCATCCACAGGGACAGCCTGCTGAAGCGTCCCTCTCATGAAGGCAGCTTGTTCCGTTATTTTTTTTTTTTTTCAGTCTGCAGTGAATCTGCCAACTATGCCAATTGGCTCACCTGAGGTGTATTGGAACCCGGGCAAGTTCACTCTGGATTCAGTGAGACCAAATAACAACAAAGGAACATTAGGTGTAAAAGGGTTTATACCAAGCTTTATTCTCATGGTCAGGGCAGGCTGAGTGCTGGAATCACGTCTGCCTCTGGGGTGTTCACAAACTGTCTCTGTCTCTGCCCGCAGGCACAACGTTGAGTGGAGCTCTTTATATAGTAACACTGACAATAATAGCTCATTGCCAACATGTGGAAGATTAGCATAGAAGTAGGCCAACTACATCATCAAGTATTTTAGGGTCAGGTGAGGATTCTGGCCATAGGGACTTTCGTTTGCCCTATAGTGGGTCACTGCTGTTTTTGTCAATAACCATTAGGCTCTGTTCTTCTTGGGGAAGGGGGAGTGGTATGGGTTTGACATGGTAGGGAAGTAAGGAAGGAGTATGTGGACAGGGAGGGACTTAACCATTAGAGGTAATGAATAGGCCAAGAGGTGGAAAATCTTGGAGGACAGGTTCACCAAATCCAGCCACAGAAAGCAGAACCCAAAGGTGTGAACTTGCTAAGTTCATCGCTGCTAAGTTCCCCCTCAGGTATTTCTTATGAAGCTAGAAAGCAGGGCCTGGTGTGCAGGTGCAAGCCTTTGAGTGGTGGCAGCTCAGAGGGGTAAGGCCCGTGGGGCTGAAGGCAAGGGCCTCACACTTACTCATGAGGTTGGTGAGAGTGGGGTGTGTGTGTGTCTGTGTCAATGTCAGGCCATAGGCAATGGTAGGTCAGGGAGGGATCTTTTAAAAATGGAATCTAATTTTTTACTTTCCTGTTTAAAAAACCCGTTGCTGCTTCTAGAGATACACCTAAGAGTGTTGGGGAGTGCTGGCTAAGGGGAACAGGGTTTCTTTTGGGGGTGATCAAAAAGTCCCAGATTAATGAGGGTGGTGGATGCAAAACTCAGTGAACATATAATAAGCCACTGAACTGTATACTTTTGGTGGGTGAGTTGTGTGTTATTCGAATTATATCCCAATAAAGTTATAAAAAAGAGAAATAATGCTTTGCTGATTTCTCACTGCTCTTGTGGAACCGACTTCTGCTGGACTGACTGGTAACGGTTTGCCCAGGTGCGCCTTTTCCTCCAGCCACAGGAAGCCATTTGTCATCTCCTGGTGGCATCCTGTGGCCTCATGTCTCTGGTCATGGTGCGTGGTGTTCCCTCCTCATCTGTGGTATCCTAGCTCTGGTCCTGCGAATTAAGCTCCAGTAATATTTCTTTGGGGAGCCTTCCCTGATGTTGATTGCTCCCCACACTATTCACTCATTCAGCTGTTGTCCCCGCTGCTGGACCGCAGGCAGCCTAAAAGCAGGGATCATGTGGTATGTGACACTGGATCTTCAGCCGGTGGTGTGACAGGGGAGGGTGTATGCATTGGGGGGGGTTGTCTGGACAGGGAGGATTTCTCATTCCTGGCTTTATTTAGGATTGCCTTCACAGGGTGATAATAAAAAGCAGGTTGACGCTTAGTTTTATCATTGTTCTTGCATTTGCTGTAGACACTGTACCCCCTTTGTTGCTTTATACTGGGGCTGGCCACTCCCACCCTCCCTGCCTTGGTCCGTGTTTAGTGCAGTGCCTTGCATATAGTAAGTACTTTATGAATGAGTCCGGGTGGGTGGATCTAGCAGCCAGGCAAAGGCCAGGAAGGAAGGATTGTTGTAGGTAAGAGCCAGAACCGAAGAACACCTAGCAGACCATGCGACAGAGAGAGGACCTGAAGAGCAGCTGGGACCGAAAGAAGCCAGCAGGTCCAGACTACTTACCAAAGTCAGGACGAAGTCAGATAGGAAGGTACACAGGGACTGCGCCGTCTGACGTTGTTGCCGTCTGCCTTTTTCTTCAGCTTTTCCTATAGATCTGTCTCTGTATGTTCACTGGCTCTCCATTTGGGAGCTTCTTCCCTCTCATCAGCAACGAAGGCTCATGTCAACAAAGATTCTGTCTCAGGGGACTTGCAGAAAAGCAGCTGCCTCCATGTCTCCTGACCCTCAGTCACTGAGCACCTACTATGTTTCTAGCCCAGCGCCAGGCACCTACTGCTTGTCAGGCACAGAACGAGGTGCTCAAATGTCTTACCTTATCTGCCTGCTGATTAAATCTATATTAAAGAGAGTAACACTAGCTGCTGTGACAAACAACTCCAAAATCTCAATGGGTTAACCCAATAAGATTATTTTTTGTTTATATCCCAGTCCAATGTGGCGTCTGTGAGTGTACATGTGCGTGTTTGTGGGTATTGGGCTGGGGGCTCTGTTTTACGTAGTTTCTTCGGGTCCCAGAATCCTTCCATCTAGTGGCTCCCTTCCTGTAGGACCTCAGGGTCCTCTGCTGGCTTTTGCGTCCAGCTGGCTGAGGAGGAAGAGACAGTGCACGAGGGGTTGTGGGAAAGGTTTCAGAGGCTGGGCCTGGAAGCAGTGTCCACGTTCCATTAGTCAGAGCTCATTCATGTGAGCACGGCAGGCGGTGCTGGGAAATGTTCAGCTATGTGCCCAGAGAGAGATGAACTAGATTTGGTGAACACATAGCATTTTTACTGTCAACTATTTTACAGATAAGCTAATATTTGCCATCTTATAGCCAATCAACAAGCTTTTCCCGAGAGGAAGTTTCTGCTGTTCTCACAGTTCTGGCACATGGGAAGTACTCAGCATTGACCTGGAGAAGCTAAACCGAGGAGCAGAGTGGGGAGTGATTCCTAAGCGCATCCTCACTTCCCTGAGACCTTCTGCTTTTCCACTTTGGCTGGCAGCCCTTCCTCCCTGGCTGGAAGCTGACAGCCGGAATCCCTGGCTGCCACCCGAGGCTGATGTTGCAGAGTGGGACTCTTGCTTGCCAGATGGGCAGCCCAGCATCCTTCCAATGCTCCCTCTTTGTGGATTCTTCAGTAGGATGAGAAAATTCTAACGATGAAGGAGTATGAGGAAGTGGCAGGAAGGATGGAAGGGTGGAGGGACTCTGTTGAACCTGGTCATTCCATGTTTCTCATTAAGAAGCAAAAACTGATGATTATCCCAAAGCAGAGGCTTAGCTACTTGTGATGAACTGATTGCTTTCAAGGGGCACTTTCCCCTCCTTAGCAGGCAAGCTCAAGCCCAAGTTCAAGTGAGGGTCCTGGAGGGGGTTGCACCCTTGGCCCCCCTTTCCCCTTTGCCCTATGCTGGGTATTACAGGTGATCCTTTAGGAATACGCCAGCGCTTCGTCCTCAGGGCCTTTCCCTGGGGAACATGGCTCACGGAACTTCATATCGCTCCTGACCCCAACTCTCTCCTCGGCAATACCTAAATGGCTCTTTCTTTCTTTTAATTGTGTTTCTTCCTCCCGGCCCATGACCTGATCAGCGATTATAACTGTGGATATCTGAGGACGGGGAACACATGAAGGAGAGACTGGAGTGCAGGGGGGGAAGAGGCCCCGAGGATGGAAATTATCAAAAACAAAGACTGGAGATGAACTTAAAGAGCTTCATCATTATTAGGTGAGGAAGCTCTAAGAGGGCTGGTGCCAAGAAAAGGGCAGTAAAAAAATCCTCACGACAAGCCCGCCAAGCAGGTGAGCACCGCCTGAGAGCCGGGGCGCTCACAGCCCTTTCCCGTCTTGTTTTCTTCCTCTGGGGTCAGTGGGGCTCACTGTGTAAGCAACAGGCCCCCGGAGGCAGACAGTGGACACAGGCCTGCAGAGGGTGGCCCGTCCCCACTGGCCACTGGCAGGCTCCACAGTGCTGGGCAGTCTGGTGGGCCTGTCTAATCAACTATGAAAACTATGTAGCAATGGGTCTGGCCTGGACCTTGGCCAAGAGAGTGGAAGTCGCCTACTGTGCCAAATCAGGGTGCAGAGGGCTTCTCCTGTGCCAGGCCTTAGCCCATTAAGTAAAGTTGTGAGTTGTAGGGTTGGGCTAGGGGGTTTGGGCAAACAAAGGGTGGGAACAGCTGAGGCAGTGGGTGGGAGAAAGATCTGGGAGTGGTTTTGTGTAAACGCATGTGCAGTATTTCAGTCCTGTAATAAGTGGTCCAGCTGTGTGGTGCACACCAGCTGAGTTCCTGCCCTGGGAGCATTACCCCTGTGACTTGCACTGCTGTGGTGATCGAGCCATGGAATAGAACTGGATCTCTTTGGTGGAAGCAGTCATTGGCTCTAATGGAGAGAGTTAATCAGGCACTGCAGCTGACAATTCCTAAGAGTGAAAGTGTCAAGGAACACCAAGGCCAGTTGCCCTTGACCTCTCTGTCTTAAATGCGTTTTCCTTGAGATGCCTCCTCCTCCTTTACGTCCTCTTGGGTTGCTTCCCCTACTGAGGCTCTTGCCCTCAATGCCTCACGCGGGTCCCATGTAGTTTAATCAAAGGCCAGGGGAAGGCATCCTGGGCTGCTGTCACTAGGATGATAGGATGTGAAATGACCACTGTATTGTTTTCATTTCTCCAAGACAGTAGCCTGGTGTTCTGCGTTGTCAGCTCATTAGAGGATGTCACTGAGAAATGCAAAATAGCCCAACTCCTGTGCTATCAGCTCCTTCCGATTCCCTGAGCACAGGACGTCGGAGCTGGAGATGCTAATCTGATTTCATCACTTGGGCAGTGGAGTTTTTTATTGAGCTCACTCAGAGGTGGCTGCAGGGCTAAAAAAAATTTTTTTTCAAGCACATTTTTTGAGGGCAGACAGCAGGTGTGTTTCCAAAATCACATATATATCACATGATTATCATATATATAATTGTTATATACATATTGCTATATGATTATCATATATGTATGTATATAATGGTTTCAGAAAGGATTTATGGCTGTTCTCAATCTGACATGCTTCAATTTATACCCAAGATAGGTAGCTCCACTACATTAAACTCTTTAAGAGAGGGGAAATTAGGGGCTAGTGATTTCCTACATAAAAGAATCCTTGGCTTTAAACAAATGACATATATTCTGACTGTTTGATATAATGTAAGCTACATAAATATATAATCAAGGCAGAGACCCCTCTTTTGGAGCAGAATGGGTTCAGAATTGCCTCACAATGCTTCTTACACTTTCCCCAAAGTACCCTGATACTAGAGGCCCAGGACTCTGCATTCAAGGGGTCTAAAGGTAAGTTCACAGGGACCTGCAGCAAGATGAACTTCCTCCAAGTCATATATTCTAAATGTAAATGGTAAATTTTGCAAGCTATCCCACATTGTTTTTTAATATAAATTATGCACTTGATTTGCAGTATTAAAGAAGATCCTTTCATCTCCCTACCCTCTTGGTAGGATGCCACAGTTGGGGGTCGTCTGCAGCCTCTGCCTGCAGGAAGAACCCATTGTCCACCTGTGATGCTACAGCGGGGGAGAAGGGGCCTGGGAAGGTCCTAGCCTTGGAGAGACCAGAGGCCCGAGGCTTCCGACCAGGCCTTCTTGGTCTCTAAGATCCAGCCTATTTTGTTCTTTCACTCTATTTTTGGGCTCTCAAAACAGTCTGTTCCATTCCCAGGCCTACTGACTAACAGAGAGAATCTGGAGATAGCTGTGGGTGTGTTTTGCCCACTTTCAAAAATTTCCATGTGCTTTAAGTTTGAGTTGGGATAAAACTGCTCTTTTCAGTCTAAGTTTTCTATGTGTAAAATATAGCTCAGAAAATTCCATCCTTAGAGAAAAATATAGTATTATGAGGGCTATTTATGTCTTAAAATGCATGAGGCCCCCTGGGACCCAGATGGTGCTTCCTAAATACCACTGAAAGGAACCAAGGCTCCGTGGAGAAGCGGCTGCTGACTTCAGGCCAGAAGGGTGAACGTCCAGGATGGGGCTAGTCTCTTATCCTGAAATACAAGCAAACTTTTAAAGAATCCCAGGGTGTGTCAGGAAGACACAGGAACCCCCTGAGTAAGGTCCTCTTGTCCAGAGAAGGGATGATTTGGCTATCAGTAAAGATAATGGCAGCCGTGGTTGGAACATGCCCATGCCTTTACATACTGGAATTCACAAATGCTTCTTATAAAACAAAATCTTACTTGGCCATCTTTGGAGGAGTCTAGGAAACTACCTCTCATTTGAAAACCAGTAACTAGAAGAATCAAGCATTGACTTATACCTACTCTGTGAGTCAACCTCAGGGAAGCCAGAAACTTGACTAGGAAGCTTTTTTGTACACAAGTAGCCAAGCTGATAAATAAAAAATGGACATTAGAATTAGAATATAACACTGTACCACCCCAAGTGAATAGGTAGATCCAGGCCAGGGTTTCTCAGCTTTGCACGATTGCCATTCAGGGCCAGCTAAGTCTTTGTGGTGAGGGGCTGTCCTGTGCTCTGTAGTGGCATCCCCTCCCTGAGCTGTGACAACAAGAAATGCCTCCAGACGTTGCCAAATATTCCCTTTAAGGGAAGGCAAAGTCACCCTGATGGAGACCCACTGCTCTAGGTAATAATTACTAATGGCTGAAAACATCACAAAAAGAGAAGCAAGTGGACTATGTATGGAAGTACCCACCACCCACTGCTTTTGAAATTCTTGCCAGAACAAGAACATGTGAACTAAGCCTCTTAGTTAGGGGTTAACTTCCACAGAAATAAGAGACATACACTTGTGAGCACACAGACACACACATGTACACACACACACAATAACCAGTAAAGCAGGGTAGCAGTCAGCAAAATTGAAACTGTCAAATGCCATGGGCAAACGACACGATTAATTCAACAAAAAATTGCAAGGCATGAGCAATGATAGAGGGGAAACCTATATATTTGAAGAGCATTAGTATAAGGGGCATGTCAACCAGTGGCACCATCTGGACCTTGTTTGGATCCCGCTTTGAACAAACTGGTAAAAATTATAAGATTTGTAATGAAATTTAATTGCATTGAGGAATTATAAGTAGTTTTTGTTTTAGATGTGATCATAGTATTGTGGATATGTTTTCTGAAAGTCCTCATCTTTTAGAGATGCTTGCTGAACAATTATAGATGAATTAATATGATGTCTTGGATTTGCTTTCAAATAATCCAGGAAGTGGGTGCATAGATGAAATAAGAGTTGCCCTGGATGTGATGATTTTTGAAGGTGGCTGATGTGTAAGTCGAATTCATTGTGCTATTATCTGTATTTCCATGCTCGACACTTTCTGTAATAAAAAGTTAAAAAAATGCATGGGCCCCCGGAGGAAGCTCCAACACTAAGGGGAAGTTGCATTTAGTCTGCGGACAGCTTTACCCGCCGGGCTCTGCCCAGAAGCCGTAACGGATGGGCACTGTGCCTTCTATTTTTGCCCCGGTGCCCGGGGGAGCCCAGGGCTGCAGTGGGTTCCAAGGAGCCAGTGGAGATGAATAGGAGGGTCAGTCCCCATCTTCATGTTAATTAGCTATTAATTAGTCTAAGTAACAGATGAACTGATTCATGATTTTCATAAATTTATTGGCCCTCCAGTTATTAAAGAGCCTAATGTGCTACCTTTAGGTATAGATCATTCCTTTGAGGGACTGGCCTGTCCTTTTCTGGCTATAGAGGGAGTGACAGCTGCTCAGATTTTGGGCTGGAGGAAACTGGTGTGCTCTGTACAGAAAGTGGGGAGTGTGGAGAAGCTGGGCATACAGGCTGGGAAGGGTAAAAGTGTCCAGGTGAATTAATAATGCATATGTACTTCAGCGTGCAAGCAGGAATGCGAGCCTGCCTGTTGTCTGCCATCAGGATAATGGTTTTGCAAGTTTAACCTGTATTCTGTCCCCTCCCTCCCCCAGCTCATCATTCTTTTGCCATCCCCTCCTTCCTCCAAAGCAGCCAGGCCTGTAGTGCTCTTTGCCTCAGGGGAAGCATGTGGTAGGATGGAAGCAAGTGGCCTGGGTGCTTTTTGCTGTCTTATACCTTTCAAAGGACTACGCCCTTAGGGAAAAATGTCAGGAGCTCATGTGAGCCTGGTTCTCTACACCCATCACTACCCCCAAACCTAGGTAAGGTTTTCCCTGGAGTTAAGAAAGGAGTAGACAGTGGGTAATTGATGATCATATGGAGAGAGCTGCTGTGTCCTACTTCCAGAGTGTGACCAGGCTGGTGGCCTCATGGGCCCTGTGTGACATGAGCCAGACCAGGGGACCCCTGCCCTCTAGCCATCTGTGTACAGACAAGCAAGGAGAGCCAGCAGAGCGGGGAGTGCCTGTGGGCAGTGATGAAACTTGTCCGGTGACCTGTGAACCAGCGACTGCCTTACTGCACAAGCCGTGCAGGCAGAGGGCACCAAGGCCTGGGTGCCCGCCCTTCGTACAAGATCTCCCTCCGCACAGCTGCTCCACCAGGGAAGAGGGATCCCCAGCATAGAAGGCAACTGAGGTTCAATCCCCCAGGCAGCGAGGGGGCTACAGTGAGCCTTTGTGGGCTGAGGGTCATGCCCGCCACAGCAATAAAAGAGCCCAGGTTAAGGTAGTCCTTGTACTAGTATATCATCTTCTTTATTTTTTAATTTTTTTCCTACTTTTTCTCACCAGCATCGCAAATATGCTTTTTCATATGGTACACGCTGTATTTTTGTGTGTGCAGGCAAGTGTTTCAAGGGACAGTTGTGCGCAAGCCCCCTTCTGTCTCTTAAGCAGTCCCGGGAAAACCGGCCTAGGAATCCTGAATTTGTTCAACCATGTGGTTTCAGGTGGCGGGACTGCAGTTTGAACTGACTTGCCCAGAGGGGTCATTGTAATAAGGGTCAGGGATGTGGACCCAAGGATCAGCACGCAGCTGGAGGCAGGACCTGGGATGCCACCAGCCCTGACTTCCTTCTCTTCTCTCTGTGTCGTCTGCCCCCTTGCTGCAGTCCACCTTCTTCACGCGGCACACATCCTGGCCCCGAGTAGCGCCCAAGTTTAATATGTAATAGGGTCGTCATCAGGCCTATAAACTACCCTCAATCTGCTGATCAGTTTAATCTCAAAGCTGAATTTCAAAAAGAGACTTCTAGTCTAGTTCATGCTTATCTACTCTAAAGCTTGAGCTCCTGGAATTATCGCTTCAGCCAGGGGAGAGAGACTGAAATGATGATGTTCTCTGGTTCTAAGAAAAATTCCACCGAGGGACGGGCCCTTGCTGGCCCAGCTTGGATCGGGCACCCGCGTCGAGCCTGTCTACTGTGGATTGGGGGTGAGATCGTGTGAAACATGGCCACTGCCCGTGGGTGGGGTGAGCAGGGATCCCAGGAGGAGCATGCAGCGGCCAGGGGAACGAGGCTGGGGCCAGCCAGGCAAAACCACAGGCGTCCACCCCACATACCACGGGCCCCAGGAAAAGTGAGGATTTCAGGCCTCAGTGGTTCCCAACCTGGCAACTCATTAGGATCTCTGCCTCCCAAGCACCTACTTCACGTCTTTGTTACTCTCCCCTCGACCCAAATTCTGCTCCCGAGTCCTCATTCGTTGCTCTTCTCATTTCATAATGAAAACGGAAGCCAGCCGGCACAAACTGCTTCCCCTTCCCTAACCATGGCCTCCGGATGGCTCATGCTGCCATCTGCTCTTCAGCGTTCTCTGCTCCAGAGGGAAGGGCCCAGCTTCATTGTATCTTCTCTTACTTTTCCTCTTTCTCATTGGTTTCTAACCCCTTCCTGTCCTCCGGGTCTTGCCCAAGCCTTCCTCATCCCCAAACATATCCCCTCTGTCCCGCCCACCTACCAAGCTGCTATCCTGTCCTCTTTCCACAGCATCAAATAGTATCACTAAGATAATAAAATACGACCTCATGGGTTTTTTTTCCTAAGTAAAAATACAGTACATTCTCTGGCCTCCAAAGGAACTCAGAAACTTAGAAAAATGCAGAATAACATGAAGAAGAAAATAAAAATTCACCTGTACATTTATTAACCAAATATAGCATTAATAACAAATCACTGTATATCACCTTATGCATATATTAATATACACCAAAATTGAGCTCCTACTCTAAATGTCTTTTGTATCTTGCTTTATTCACTTCAACTGTGAGCATTCGCCCATGTTATTAAATATACTTTCACAATGCACTTCTTCATTAGCCAACACCTTTTATTGGTCTTTCAGGTTGTTGGGAATTTTATAACATGTTTATTATGTTTTTATTATAAATAGCCATTGTACATAAATACTTTTGCACATCATTACTTTTTTAAACCATGAAATCTTTGTTGTTTTCCATTTATACTTCTCATTATCTATTCGTATGCTAACGATGGTCCCCATCGCTCTGTAGTAATGCGTTAGTTAGGAAGAGTCCATCATCGATTTCCAAGGTGCAAAATTCAGCGATCTCTCTTGGCCCTGATATTCTGGTATTCTTTCCCCAAAAGCCTTCTTTCTAGCCCTCAGAGGCCTTGTGATCACTCCGTTTTCCTTACACTTCGTGACTCCTCTTTCGACATCTCCTTTGCTTCTCTTTCCTTGTGTTCTCTGTATACGGGTGTAAGCCAGTGTTCTACCATCAACTCCTGCCCTTCACCCTCTTCCTCCAAAAGCATCCCTTAGCTCCCAAGTGCAGAAGACAGGCATTCCACACTCTTCCACAGGGGAAGACTTGTCATTTCTCATTCGAAAAGCAGCTCTGACAGAGTATAACCTAGAGAAACCAGAGACTCATGTGGTCCAGTCTAGAAGGGAATGCTCAGTTTCAAGAAACTGCCAAGCTTCCAAAGGAACTTAAAAATAACTCAGATCCTATGTTCACATTTTCAGAGACCATCAAAAAGGGAATCCAAGCATAGAATTGGTTTTTCTCTTACCTGAGTTTTTATCTCAACCTCCCCCCAAATTATTCAGACTCTTTACTCTTCAAATCCTAGAAAAATCTCCTCCTCCCCTTCATTCCTTACTGTGAGTACTTTCTCTTCCTGATTGCAGGATCATTACCACCCTGAACCCTCTGCTGTCCCCCCGGGGCTGCCCTGCTAACAGAAGTTTCCTCCTGTTCATGGTAGAAGCACCCTGAGAGGTGGAGAGGACAAAAACAGAGGAAAGAACCAGATAGGAAGCCCTGCTTTCTAGTACACACAATCCTTCCTACCACCACTTTTCCCCTTTTCCTGAATTCTCTCTCTCTTAGTGACATAATGTCCAAGTTAGAAACTGCTATAGACTGAATGTTTGTGTCCTTCCCAAATTTTTTTGCTGAAACCTGATCCTGATGTGATGGCATTTGGAGGTGAGGTCTCTGGGAGGTCGTGAGGTCATCAGGGTGGAGCCCTCATGAACAGGATCAGTGCCCTTATGAAAGGGACCCCAGAGGGCCTCCTCCCTGCTTCTGCTGTGTGATGTTATAAACCAAGAAGCAGGCTCTCGCCAGACACCTACTCTGCCAGCACCTTCACTTTGAACTTTCCACCTTCCAGAACCGCGAGAAATGAATTTCCGTTGTTTTCAAGCCACCTAACCTACGGTATTTTGGTACTGCAGCCAAATGGACTAAGACAGAAGCCCTAGATCCCATCCCTCTTTCACAGCTGATAACCTGTTGGTCATCAACTTTTCTAGATTCTATTGCAGAAATGTCTGTTGACTGTTCCTTTTCTTTATTGCCTCTGGCAAAGTCTTGCTTCAGATCTTCCTCAAATCTTAGTTATTTCAGAGTCTGTTAGCTGATGTCCCTGACACTCATCTCTCTTGCCTCCAATCTACCACGGGCAGGCTGCTGCTGAGAAGCAGGTCTGGTCTCCTCACTCCATCACTTGACAATTGTTCACGGCCTCCACCATGGGCGTATAGTTCAGATTCCTTTCTTGGCATGTACAGCTCTTCATCTTCTCTTTCCTTCAGGTGGTCTCTCATTACTCTGCATACTCTGGCTATATCACGTGGTCTATTCACTATCCCCAAATCTTCACTTTATTTTCACACTCTGACTTTTTATTCATGATGCTTTTATTCCCTGGGACTCACCCCTGCACTCCTGTTGCTGAGTTCCTCCTACCAGTTCCTCTGTGTCCAGCCTCACTGCTGCCTCCTGTGTGAAAGCTCCAGCCTTGCCATCCCCCAACCCCCGGCTAGGTGCACATGCCCTCCACCTTGTGCTCACAGGAGTTTGTCCATGCCCATATTACATCACTATCAGACTCTTCCTACTACATTGTAAACTCAAAAGCAGGGGCATTATTCATTTGGAAAATCACCAATATCTACCCGATAGAGGTTGCTACATCAATGACAACTCATCCAGGAGGAATAGATTAGTGTTTGCTCACCTTCAGCTCAGCTGTTCATCACCAGAAGCCTAAAAGTGCTCTGATTCCTGCTTATAAGGACTAAAGGTGGAAGACTTTCACTCTGAATCCCAGTATCTGGCCTAGCAGCTAGGCTGTCTGAATGAGACAGCAGAAGAAATGTATGGGTATAAGATTCAGTTGAGTCAAAGCTGCTGTGCAACAGATACTTACTCAGTTGTAAACAAGCCTGCTATGTTTGAAAATAGAGATTTACCAAGCAGATGTATTAGTGTATTGTTCTTTGCTTTGTAAAACAAACCACCTTTGCATCTGTTACTCTTCCCTATTCCTATTCAGTACCATGACCTGCAAGAACCAAAGGAAACAGCCGTTACCAAGTTCTATAGATCCTTCCTCCTAACATCTCTTTAATTTGATTACATTTCTCCATCTTCCCAATGCTCTGCTCACTTCTAGATTATTGCACCCCCTTTGATGAACTTCAGGCCTCAGTTTGGATAGCACTCAGCCTAGGTTCCTTTCAAGACTTTCCTGTTCTCCAAGACTGGGCCAAGTGTTATGCCTACATTTCCTATACATTATACTGCAACTGTCTGAATGTTACTGTGTCCTCCATCAAATGACTGCAAGTTAATTCCATTGCCTGCATATAATGAGTACTCAATTTTTATTGCATAAGGGAATTACAAAGGTATGGATCAAAATATTTTGAATCCGTATCTTTTTTGCATCGTATCTATTAACTGAAGCAAGGCACATTTATATTTTGGTATGAAAACCCAGGCTATTTAGTGAATGGAATTTAATTAGATTAGGAAGTACATCTTGTATTGCCATCTTTGCCTTTGACCTTTTGATACAGATTAAGCTTTGCCTAATCTGACATGTAATGACAATTCTGTCTGCAGCCTGGGGTTCGGTGTTTGCGCATACATTCTTTCTCTTTCTCACAGACTTTCATCAGTTAATGGAGGATAGCAATTAGATCTGTTAGCAAATAGTGTTGTAAAGAGTGGATTTCCATCTTGAAAGGATGTATGTGTCTCTCTGAGCACCTGAGGTTTTACTAAAAAGTTTTTGCTTCTTTACTTAGAAAAACGAAGGCAGGTGTTACAAAGGGTTTTGAAGTCTCCTAATGGATCTTCATCCATCCACAGCTTTAAAGCTCTCAGAAGAAATCCTCAAGTTTTACATTTCTAAAGAAATGAGGTCAAATATTATATTTTTAAACACCTTTACAAGTCTGTCCTGACAGCATATTCCTTCTTTTTATGTGGATGACTTCTAGCAATTTAATTCTGCTTTCAGATTGGACGGGGGGAGTTTTTATGAGATTCTGAGGAGATAAAGTAGCTTCTTGAAATTAAAAGTCAATTTGTAGGAAAAGACACCCTGAGAAATAGGACTGGAAGCAAAGCAAAAGTTCTTCATGCAGGAAAGTGAACATCAAACACCATTTCTCTGTCTTCTCATTTACCCATGGTGGCAGCTCCTGGATTCTTGTACCCATTAGAAGGAAGGGACAGACTAAGCTTCACGTGACCAAGCTGTTCAATCTCTGCTTGCATGGCAGCGGCTTCCAAGGTAGGACACCTGGAAGAGAAACCCGAGGCCCCAGGAAACTCAGACGTCAAGCTGGGATGCCAGCGGCAGCCACTGCAGGCTACAGAGACACTGCAGATGAGAGGAGGACATGCCTCGTCACCTTCCTTCACCACATCCTGAGACAACTGGAATGAGATGCTGTCAGTTCAGAGGGTGGGAGTGAGAAGCCCTTGTCACAAAAGGCAGGAGTTGAGTGCGATCTTAAAAGACTGCTCCTGGGACGAAGATAGAGGAGAATGGAGCTGGAGTGGCACTGCACAGGGAGGGAAGGGTGAGCCTTCACGTGGTGGCCTGGGTGGCCCAGTGGTGATGCTGCCAGGGATGGGAAGGGGGATGAAGACAGAACCGAAAGGTCAGTGGGTAGATGGGTACCTCTGGCTCCTCCAACCTCAGCAGAAATTCACGACCAAAATGTCATTCCCTGTGGTGATGAGATGCTAGAAGACCACAAAGAAGTTGGGGCTGAGGTCCTGCCAGGTTCACCCCCTCCTTTTCAATATGCTCATTTGGTTGGTCAGAACATATAGAGTATGAACCCCAGAGATTCTGGGGAGAGGAGAATTGAATGTGTGTTGGGAGAGAAGAAGAAATGTTTGTGGGGGTCAGTGTCATGGGTTGAGTTGTGTCCCCCCTATTGTCCATATTTTGTGGTTCTAACCCTTGGTATCTCACCATGTGACCTTTTTTGGGAGATAGGGTCGTTAGAGAGGTAATCAAGACGGTGAGCCCTAATCCAGTATGACTGGTGTGTCTTTATAAGAGAGGGACATGTGGACACAGAGACCTGTACAATGTAAGCATGAAGGCCACAGGTGAGCTGAGGAGAGGGGCATGGGGCAGACCCTTCCCTTGTGGTCCTCAGAAAAAGGCCACCCTCCCAACACCTGGATTGCAGATTTCCAGCTTCCAGAGTATGAGACAATACATTTCTGTTGTGTAAGCTACCCAATCTGTGATATCTTGTAGTAGCCCTAGCAAACAAATACAGGTAGCTACTACTAGCAGCCTTTTCTTTCCTTCAGGGGAGGGTGCAGAAGAGAAGACAAGAATTCTTAAGACTGTAGATCAAGGTGGATTTCTTCTGGTATAGCACCTGGAAACCCCAGTGGCATTTACATTAATAAAACAACTGGCCCATATCTCAGCTGATCCAGTGATTTCTGTAATCTTACAAGCAGTGTTCATTGGCCCACAATAATTGTGCATTTGCTGCATGATCAGTTGTAAACTGGCCAAATAATCTGATAGACATGCATCATGACCAATTCTGTGACTGCAGAAAAACACTGGTGAGCTAGCAGAGTGCAGCAAGTGTTCCCTGACGTTCCCTGCGTTCCTAGGTGGCTGGTCTCCCTGTGTCTCTGGCCACAGTTGTTTGCGAATATGAAGGCTGAGAAGGATCAAAAGCTGGGGCTCAAAAAGGTTGCCTAAGATGTTCTCTCTTTACTGGGCTGAATGGAACCTCTGAAATTGGATTTCCCTTCATCTGAAGAGGACAAATTGTTAGGAAGAGAACAAATATTTGTATTTCCTTTATCACTAAACTGGTTCTTTGGAAATGTTATTTTTCCTTTCTTTCCTTTTCCTGTCCTCCTAAAACATGTAAGAAATATGAATGCTAATTAGGATACAATTATCCTAACAGTGGACCAGTTCACTGTATGTATCAAGTTGATGCTCACCGTAGGAATGATCTGACAATAGCATAGTAAATTATTTGTAGGAGAAATATTAGAGAGGGGAGGACAGTGAGCCAGCACATGAGTGAGAGAGTGCGCACAGTGTGTGCACATGCCTCCTGAGTTTGGATGTGCCCCATACCCTCTTTTGCTTACATATCCATTGAAGCCTTCACCTTTTCTGTGGCTGCTTCTCTAAGCACGTGTCTTACACTCAGTATCTTCCCTAAATCTCAAGTGCAATGGTGTGTTTCCTGTCTCAGCTACTCAGCCAAGTCCCACAGTGCTTGAGATCCTGTCCTGGTGGGGCTGTTGGGACAGTCAGTCAAAGTAACAGAGAAGGGAGCCGGTGTTAGAGGGGACCACAGGCAAAGAGACACCCCCAAAGGCAAAGGGCTCTGCAGAGGTGAGCAGATTTGGATTCACGGCACATTACTCCAGTATCTTCTTCCCCTGGGCCTCCCAAATTATTTATACAAAAGACCTTTCCTCTCATCAGAAAAGCAAACCCAGCTTTTCTGAAAGGCAAAACAGCACGTTGCTTAACAGCTTGGGTTTTGAAGTCAGGCCAACCCAAGCTGTAGTTCCAGATCTACCATTTACTAGCTTCGTGAACTGGGGCAAGTCATTGGTAACCTCCAGCTTCAGGATTCTTACCCTTCAAACTTTAGCATTGAACTTAAAATGGGCATAAAACCCATCAACAGTAAAATAGAAAAAATAACTGGAATATTGTCATAATGGAATATTCTGCAGCTCTGAGGACCAGAAACCTATAGCTACACACACTATGCGATACCATTAGATAATACAACTACACACAATGATACAACTACACATATGATGTGGATGGATCTCACAACCATAATGTGGAAGGAAAGAAGCCAGGTACAGAGGGTGCTTGTTGCATAATGCCACTCACATGAAGATCAAAGCTTGCTGAAGCTAATTTATGCTACTCAAGGTTGGGACTGTGGTGACCTGTGAGGTGGTGTGACTGACTGGGTGGGTGCAGGAGTGGGACAGAGATGTTCTGTTTCTTCTGTGCGGTGGTGGGTTCAGTGTGTGAAATGTATGGAGTTCCATACTTAAAATTTGTGTCGTTTTCTGTGCATATGTTACACTTTAATAAAAAGTTAATTAAAAAAACCCCAGATCATAACAGTATTGAGCTCATCGAGATTTGAGGATTAAATGAAATAATGAAGGAAAATACTTCACCATAGTAAGTGCTTGATATATGTTAGCAATTTGTTTTTGTTATTGTTGTTATTATTATTATTATTATCCTGAAGAAGGTGTTGGTGACAAATTTAATACTTGTCATGTCTGGGTATGCCTGTGACACTCCAGGGTTTTTAAACAGGAATGCATATAAAGAATTGAATGAAGGCCACACGTGCTTAGTATCGTGTTCCCGTCCAAGGCATGCATTTTAGTGGGAAAAAATAGAGGAAAAAAAAGTCACCCCCAAGTATTCTGATTTGGAATAAGGGAGTTCTCCAAGCAAATTTTTTTTTAAAACACTGATTAAACAAACAGAAACCCACTCTATTCCCTCCCGAGTGTGCCAAAATAACTTGGCAGAAAAGATTAGGCCAGTTTCTGCTGTTCTTAAACCAGTTTATACTTCTCCTTTCCTCCTTACATAAAAATAGCAGTTGTATCTATTGACAGATAAAAGGCTTTCAAAGTACTAACTCCATTTGGAGCTGTTGCTCTTCTTTGTTGATTTTCTGTAATACAGATGCTTTTGGCGTAACATATTCTCCAGAATGTCCTCTGGCAGCTCAGTAAAGAAGACAAACTGCAGCCTGATCTTGAAAACAGGGCCTCTCCATAAACCAGCTGACATACGCTCAATTGAGCTTCACCCCACATAAAGATTTTAATAAACAAACCTCGCTGGTCAGCATATTGCTCTGGCATATTTAAACATATCACATGCTTTCTGCTCCTCTTCACAATTCTGCAGCTTTTGCACAAAGCAAGTTCTGGGTAACAGAATGTAATGAGTGAATAGGGGGAAAATGCCTCTTCTTTACATGCTGTCAGAGAGCCACAGTGTGAGAGCATTAAACAGCAGGGCTGCGGGGTGAACCCAAGTTCAAGTCCAAGGGCTTTGAACTACAACTTCTGCAGCTGAGTCTGTAGAACAAACTCTATTGGCACGGCTGGACCTACTCCTGGTCCACAGGGCCTCCCCAAGTGTGTCTCTGCCTTGTTCTCCTTCTCCTCCTCCTTTTACTTGCTGTGTTGGAACCTTACTGCTTTTCTAGCCTTTCATGCATCTACCGAGTCTTCTTCTGACTCTTGAGTCAGACTCTCTCATTCCAGTCCCAGCTTGGCACTAGGACTGCAAACATCTCACTTACCTTCTGTGACTTCGAACATTTCACTGAGCCTTCCTTAGCCTTGGGTCCCTGTAAAAGGAGAATCACAGTGAACCTACCTCATGGAGCTCTTATGAGGGTTTAATGTGGTCACAGATACAAAGCTCTTAGAACAGCACCTGACCAGTTCATGGTGAGTGCTCGGAAGACGATGTCATTCAGTGTGTCTCCAGCCACACCTCCACCTATGGGTGCAGTCCCACACAAACTAGACAGAAAACCCACCGTCCACAGAGAGGTTAGTTCGCTAACTACCTCCCTAGATTCAGGGAGTTTTAGAAAGCAAAGAGAGTTCCTCCATGAAGAGCAGAGTTTAGGAGTTAGTGATTTTTCTCAACTTCGGCAGCACTATTTGTAATTTGGGGCCAGCTAATGACTGGGGCAGTGGGGCTGTCCTGTATAGGATGTTTAGTTGTATCCCTAATTCTACCCACCCCCTGCTGCTCTCCCTCCAAAATTGTGACAATCAAAAATATCTTCAAACATTGCCGAGTGTCTCCTGGGAGGCAAAACTGTTGGTCCTGGTTAAGAACCACTGAGCTAGTCCAAGACTCCAGTTGCCTTGGTAGCAGAAAGGCATAAATAAAGGAACTCTGAAAAGAGGGGGCAGAGGAAGTCAGCCTCAAACAGGTGCCTTCCTGACCTTACCATGGAGCTTAGGAAACAGACAGGAGCAGATGTCTGACTCATGCCCCTGCTGTCACCTATGTTGGTCTACTGCTGTTTGCGACTCTTAGGCAGCAACATCTTCCCGAAAACCTCCATCCCATAGGAATGTGTGATAGCACACTGTAGAAGACAAGGGTATTCCATTCCCAAAAGGCTGAAACAGTGATGAAATCTTTAATCATCCTCTGCTTTTGGATCTACTCTTTGAAGATACATTTAAAGTATTTCATAAAAGTTCCTTAGTTTTGTTATTTTTCTGACACTAGCTTAAATCCGGTGAGTGTTTAACCACATGGGCTGCCCTTTTTCCAGTTTGGTCTTGATTGTGTTAAGTTCATGAGAATTACAGTGAAGCGCTTTCATTTTTCCATTTCCCCACATATTTCTATGAAACCATTGAGGCAAAATGCAATAAAATTTTTCAAATAATCGCAGAAACATTGCTGTGCAGATAAAAATGGCAGTGCTGCCAAAACTCAACTCTTGGCTGACAGCACCACCATGCAATAGCTCAGAATGTTCATTTTTCAGCTGATTTTTAAAGATCTGAATTTGGCATCTGAAAACTGGTTGAGAGGTGTCAGTGCAGAATGTGTGAATGGGTGGAGTATAGAGAAGTTTTCAATTCATGAAGTTTCAATTCATTCTGTTAGTAATGATGACAAGGTGAGGTATGGGCACTGGATCACAGTGTATATTTTATCATCTTAATTTGATCACAAGTACTTTAAGAAGAAGAAAAGACTTTCAAAAAACATTCTTCAGAATCCTGTTTAGTATGCATGCAATAAACACTTATTAAATCCTAATTTAAAAAGTAATGGGTGGAATAAAATTAATAGTTTCTATAAAACAGGGGGGCAGAGTGTAAGGATTCCTTAATTTTTTAGCTCGAAAAGAACTTTGTGCCTGGTTAAAGGAATGTTATATGTATTGAATACAAAGGCATATAGATAGCTATAGATAGAAAGGTATAGCTAGACATCTATGTATATCCATTGTGGAATTTAAATCTTTATTCATAAGTTTTATTTGTTGGTGCTCATTTAGGTCTTAGGTTTCTCCTGGTTGCTAACAACAGAAACCAACTGGAACTGGTTTAAGCCACAAGGAAGCTGTAGGAAGGATATCGAAATGTTGCCCAGAACTGGGGCTGCAGAGTTCCTTCAGAGAATATAAGGAGGGCCCAGAGAGGGTACTCTTTGTGTGTCTGATCTTTGTTTTTCTCAGGCACGTGCCCCATTCTTCTCTCTCCAGACTGACCTTCTCCATCTGTAAAAATGCAGACACACAGCCTCTTTAAAGTTGCTGAGTTTACTTCTCCCCTAGCACTGAGCTAGCCCCATTAGCCTAGCTATCTTCATCCCAGTTCCAAACTCCCAGGAGAGACAGTGCAACTGGTCCAGCCTGGATCAAGGTCCATCCCTGCTCCAATCAGTGATAACCAGTCTAGTGGGTGTAGAGGAGTCACATGATTCAAGCATGTCTTGGGGCTCAATTCTGTGGATGTGAGATATAATTTTCAGAAAGGGGAAATTAAATTATTGAGGACAGACAACCTCAAAGATGTATCACATGTATGTTTATTATGTATTGTCATCAAAACCTTCAGCATATGTCTCACAGTATTTATAGTTCAACTATCTTTTTCTTGCTACAACAAATTAGTAGATTTTAAGTGTATTTATTGACTGACAGATCTGAGAGATAAGGCCGATTAGAAAATGAAAGATCTGTAAAGTTTCAGATTTCAAACCTGTAAGTTCGATAATAGTGTGACTTGGCCTTCAGGATCATGAGAACATAATTTATCCTTGAAAATGAAGTAAGGTGTTTGGGTTTCCTAAGGCTGATGTAACAAATCATCACCCACTTGGGTGGCTTAAAACAACAGAAATGTATTCTCTTACAGCTTTGGAGGCCAAAAATCTGAAATCAAAGTGTCGGCAGGACCTGGTACTCCCTCAGAAGGGTCCAGGGGAAAGTCCTTCTTTGCCTCCTCCAGCTTCTGGTGGCTCCAGGCAGTCTTTGGCTGTAGCTGCATCATTCCAAATTCTACCTCCATCTTCCTATGACATTCTCTTCTCCATTCATCTATCCTTTTTGTGTCTTTTACAGGGATACTTATCATTGGGTTTGGGGCCTACTTGGATATTCCAGCATGATCTCATCTCCAGGTTCTTAATTATGTCTGCAAAGACCCTTTCTCCAAATAATGCCCAAGCTATGGAGCTACATTTATGAAAGCCTCTATATAACCTGCAACATAAGGTGAAAATTGACTGACCAACAGGTCTTGAACTGTGGCCTTACTGTGCCAACGTGCTGCTAAGGACGGTGCTGGCCAAAAGGTGGCAGCTGCATTTGTGGACCTGTGATTTGGAACCCCTGTCCTGCGGCAGGAGTGGGAGACAGGGGGATACAGTGGACACGGTCTGGGGCAGCAGGTACGCCTGAGCTGGTCACCCTAGGCTGATGGACAGGGCATCATGCTGACATTTTCCTAAATGAGATCTGTAGACAGAATACACCACCTGCATTTTTCTCTGTTCTAAAGGATGGAGTTTCTTACTTTTTCTGGTAGACTGATTTAGGAATGAGAAATAGATTGGAACCAATTTTGGTGTGAACTCACCTACATAATGTAACCCAGTGTCTGGCTGGGGTCACCTTGATCTCTAAGAGCTAGATAAGGTCAGCATAAATCATCTTCTTTTGGCTAAAGTGTAGGCTGAGAACTTGGGAGTTAACTAGGTCAAATGTCCCTCCACCCTTACTCCATAATATGTCTCAGCTGTAGGAACAGGTGTATGGAGGTATTCTCCTTTGCAGTACCAAGGATATTACAGCAATTATGATTATTATCTATTTTTATTTGTCAAAATATTATACTCAGGACTTAACATGAGTCATTTTTTAGGGCAAAGATTGGAATGCACCACGGTGTTCTCTCACTGCCACATATCTCAGGCAGAAAAAGTTCTTTTCTGGGCAGACTCACCAAAGCATGACTTTCTAGAAAAGTCTGCAGGTGTACTTTAACTTCCTTTGGCTAGCCGATGGAGCTTTGCCAATTTTCTTAGAACTCTTCCAGGACATAATTCATTTTTCAAAGATAATGACAGGGCACTGAAGATAAGGGCTGGTTCAGGATGATTATCTGTGTCTTCTTCATTGAGTCTCAAGTATGAAAAAAATCAGAAGAAAACTCATTTTACTATAAAATACTACATACGCTTTTTAAAAAAAAATGCAGAGCAAAGGAGTCAGTCTAGCAAAGAAAATTGAGTTTTATTTCTGAATCACAATATTCCATCCAATTTGCACATTATCTACTTGACTGTCTCCTTTATATCTGTATGTATCAGCTCTCAAGGATAAATATTATCCACAATTTGCCTCCTAAATTGTGGGGGGCTTTGCAACAGAAAGAAATCTCTGCTGTGAGATAGGAGCCTTTCAGAATCCCTTGGCAAGGTAGTTTTTGATGTCTCTCCACCTGGCATTCTTATCATCCCCAATAATGTTCCACCCCACCCTCCCATCCCCCTCCCCTTAGGAATTTAGGAGAGCATTGTAGGATTCTGTTTTGCAACGGAGGAAAAGCACTCACCTTGTTTCTGCGTCTGTAAGGCAGGCCGGCTCCTATCTGGAGCGCTAAGCATGCGAGGTTTCACACGGGAGCTCAGATATGGCCCCCGCATAACCGAAGTATTAAAATGCTTAACAATTCAACAGGGAAAGAGCACACTTGGTTCTTGGCATCCATCCAAGTTGTTGATTTGTGCACAAATATGTAGAAGCCTTTTCAGGGAGCCATCACTTCTGTCCATGTGTGAGCCATTTCTGGCTCTGAGATGCTCTCTACTCCAACTTCAGAACATCATGCCCCCAGTGCACTGTTTTTACTAAATGTCTACCCTGGTTTTTAATATTCTCATGGATATATTTGTGGCCTAGAGAAATTTCTCTAGGGAAAAAGTCTCTCTTGTCCCCTTGATGCTCCCCCTCCACCATCCGTTTTCATTTTTCTGATGTAGCAGATTCAGTGGCATATGAGTAAAAAGAGCAACACTGCTTGGAGAATGGAATTATCTGGGAAATGGGCCATAAAATCCTCGAGTGATGGGGCTTCTCCAATTTGTGTGTGTTGTATTGTAATGACCTATTTGCTTTTCTGCTTTACCAGGTTAAGAACTTCTAGAGGGCAGGAGCCATGCCTTATTGATCTTACATCTCCAATGCCAGATACTGTTCAGCATCTGGTGCGTGAGCAGGACTCAACACTTGTGGCTGAATCATTCAATAATTCTGCAGCACAATGCTTCAACTCTAACTGAGGATGAGCCTCGTTATTAGAAGAGGGGGTAGCGGATTGATGGTGGCCTCCGAAAAGATGTGTCCATGTCCATGTCCTACCCCAGAACCTTGCATGTGACCTCACCTGGGAAGAAAATCTGCTCAGGTGTAATTAAGTTAAAGAACAGTTGAACAGATCACCCTGGATTATCCAGGTGGTGCCTAAACCCAATGACAAGCATCCTTAAGGAGACAGAAGAGAAGGTGCAGAGAGACCAGGAGAGGCCATGTGAACGGGGAGGCAGACTGGAGTCATTCAGCCACAAGCCAGGAGCACTGGAGCCCCCAGGCGCTGGAGGAGGCGGGCAGGACTCTCCCCTAAAGACTTTAGAGGAAGAGTGTCCTGCCAGCACTCTGACACTGAGGCTGGTATTGCTGGCTTCTGGAACCGTGAGAGAATACATTCCTGTTGTTTTAAGCCCCAAGTCTATGGTGATTTGTAATAGCAGCTCTAGGAAATTAATACAGAAGGTACCTGCCTTTAAGGAAAGTCATTAAAAACCTACACACAGAGCTTGGCTCATAGTGCTGGAAGGAAGAGACAGAAGAAAGGCTAGTTGAAGGACTCCTGTTGGCAGAGCCCTGTGAGCAGGGCTGAACTGTCAAGGAGAACTGGGAGGGCAGCTCTTAATTTCCAGGAGTCTTGAGGAACTGAAAGAAGTCTCAATCTAGTCAAAGAGCTGGCGTCGCAGGAGCTTCACTTACTACAACTGCAGTATTACGGCCTGGAGCAGGCATTGCCGCTTGCACTCAAATGACTGGAGAAACACTTCAAAGCTTTGCACACGAGAGGAGGGGAGTACTTCAGTGAGAAACAGAGAGTGGGTGCGGAGAGGACTGTCACGACTCTAAGTCAGAACTTCGAGAGATCCTCTTTTGCCGCTCCCAGGGCTTAGAAGAACCCAGGCAGGAGAGCTCTTGTCCTCCCAGGTAAGCAATGCTAACAAGCCAGTTTGGCCCGTCTGTTCACTGGAGTGTCCTGTGCTGCCCAGCCTGAGGTCACCCTGCCTCATGGGGACTTTGTTCTCATGCACATGGGTGGTGGGCACTTGTAGGGCACCTAGGAGAGCCAAGCACCCTTCAGAGAAAAGCATGGCCCATGGCTGAGAAATGGCAGAGATGTCCTCAGGACCAGGACCAGGTCAGAGAGTGCAGCCTGTATTTCTTGCTGCTGAAGACAAATGGGAGGTGTTTGAATTTTAGGTAATGTGGTGGGGGGTGGAAGGTGCACTGGTCCAGGCATCAGGAGACGAGCCTATTGCTCCGTGCACCAGGGAGTGGCTCAGGTACTTTGCAGGAGAAAACGTCCTTGTCTTTACCCCCAGAAGTCTGGCTGGATCACCATCAGGGTCTGTCACCCTAAGATTCTATGATTGCTGCCTGAATATTGAAGGAAATGGATTCAGCCCGTGAAAGGGTTTTCTTACTGAGACACTCAGACTAACATGAAATGTTTCCTGATATATACCCCTTCCCATGAAAAATAGAACAGAATCAAGGAGACGTGGAAAGTTTATTCCTAAGAAAAGGACCCTGCGTGATAGTGTGGCACAATGTGGGTCAGTCAGTGAATGAAAGTCAAAGAAATGAGTGGGTGCGGATTGCGAAAGGATGCTAAAGATTTTTACTTCCTAATACCACACATCTCATTTCAGTCATTTATCTGTACAGCAAACATTTATTGGGTCTAGCTATGTCTATCTTCTTTAAGTCAGGAGTTTCGTATGGGCAAGGCTCACATCAGCTCTTCCTCTTTGTCCCCCAGATCAGCCAAGGCACCTCCAGCCCAAGCCAGGGTCTGGGAGTCGTGGTGACTGATGGCCTGCTGATTCCCATCATCTGTGCCACGGCCTGTGCAGAAAGCCAAAGAGAAAGGCTGACTGGAACCTACTTAGGGGTCATTGTGTTCTGCTTTTCAATGTTTTCCACCTATTTTCTTTGCCCTATGGTACCACCTGACCTAACTACTCCTGTCTTGTTTCTTTATTTCATGGAAAGCGATGAGAGTGGCAAATTGTTTCCAAGCTCTCCTTATTTATGGTGTAAAAGATCTTTATTCCACTTGTAAGAACAGGTAAAAGTTACAACACTATGCATGTTTTCTGGGGAGCTTGCCAGCCTTCTTTTGAAAGAAAGATTCCAAGACAGAGAGAGAAAGCTCAAAATGGTGGCAGGCGTCCAGGCCAGGTAGCGTGGAGCCCCCATCCACTTGGCCTGAAGTGGTGGCAGTACTTGGCAGAAGCTGGCTTGGAGCCAGGCCTGCCTGGCTTTGATTGTAGCCAATGTCATTTCTGGGTAAAATTCTCCACAGTCACATTAACAAGCCATTTAACAGATGTTATAACCACCCTGACGTTGGGGTGTTCATCCGATTTCTCCTCCTGTGACAGGCCGTAAATAAGTATTAAGGTTTAATGGGATTGGTTTTGGCAGGCCACAGCTCCCCATCTTCCTGGCACACCCCTTCATGCCCTCCATTGCCATTGAGAGATGCTACAGGGACACCTGTTATTGAGGATGCCACCAAATCCTGTGCAGGACAGACACACACCCACTCGCACACGCTCATGCATCCTCTAATTATGTTCCTACAGAAACAAAAACAAAGACAACAACATGGCACTTTTACCTGAGTGAGATGAGGCTTTCTCTTCCCCAGACTCCCTAAGTTTGTGTAATGAACCAGAGATAACCACACTCTACGTAGTAAGGTGCCATGAGGAAATTGACTTCTCGTTTGTACTGGTGGACACACATTTCAGTCAAGGAAATCTATGCAGAGAACAAGAGAGCCTGGGAATTCATTCATTCATTCATCCTTTCATTTATCTGGGAGTCCCAGATCCTCTGGTGTTTAGAGATGCTAAATAACGGTTTCACCTTCCTTCCCTCCACCCTTCCCCTTCCATACACAGTATAAAGAATGAAGCAGATGTGCATATAAATAACTTTAACAATATAAGAGATTCTGTATTGAGGAGCAGTCCAAATATTATCAGGGCATAGAACAAAAGCATGTCCCTGCCTGCAGAAGAGCAGGACACCTATTGAAGAGGGGGATGTCTGATTTGAGCCTTAAAGAGTAAATAGGCATTTGTCCGTCTAGGTATAAATTAGCTTGGCTGTCTGTCATTTGTCCCTTTGTTTCTGACTGTCATGCCAGCTTATCAAGAGCAAGTGCTAAGCATCTGGTTTCTTTGGGTAGCAAAAGTCTGGCCCAGTGCCTGTGTGCAGTAACCATTTACCATATTTTAGCTGGATAAATGAACAAATCTATAAATGGCAGATGCTGAGATTCCTTATATAGCACACACTGGCCAGCGAAGGTCAAAGTCTTATTCTGGTTTTAGATGACAGCAGGAAGGCTAATGTGGAAATAAATAGAGTATACAATGGCCAGGGGTCTAGATGCTGTCCATATGGAGCCTGGTGGAAGATGACCCCAGATTTAATCACGTGTGCAGAGTCAACTGGTGATTATCTACCTGAGGATAAGGGAAGACCCCTCCCCAATTGATCCTTCTGGCTTGAGAGGTGAGTTCTGCCAAGGGGTAGCCCCTTGGGAGCTCCAAGGCAGCCCTGCCTCTCTCTCTAGGTTCCCAGCAGTGTGTAGATAACAGAGATCGACCACACTATGATATGGATCAGGATGATGGAAGAGGCTACAAGGACAAACGATTCTTTCTCAGTTTCCCCTTCTTCTGCATCGTTCTGTTACCTGCAGAGCAGGGTCTGAAAAGTAGAGAAGGCTCAGGAGGACCAGAAACATGTTTTCCTCATTCAGCTTCATTTCTTAGCCTGCTTGCCAGGAATCCCCAAAGTTTCGCATCGGCATAGGGTAGTCAGATTTGCCTGGGACTTGAATTAGGTGGCTTGGGAAGATGACATGTTGAAACAAGAACTCAGTCTAGGACTAAGTGGAAAGCCTTCTTCTTCTTCAAGCCTTACCTTGACTAGTGAACGACCTTCAACATGTTATTTCACTTCTCTGGGTTAGAGTTTCCTTATCTGTTCCCAAAACCGAGCACTCAAAATCACTAAAAATAAATCATTTTTATTTATCAGACAATATATACACTCAATATATATGCATTGTAAACACAATATTCCAAGGAAGAATAAAGAATATCATTTTTCAAAAGTGTGGGTCTATAAATGTTTTTGTAGACTACACTTAATTTCAGACACTCCATTTAGCAGTATCCCTGGAGCGTGTTTGCAGTTTCGAAAGGGACAGAGCTATCAAATGGTGATGTTCTACAGCGAAGGTGGAAATATTTATTGCAGTCAGCTATGTGCCTGGTCCTATTCCAACAGAAGGGCCCAGGAGCCCAGACACCTGATTTCAGAGATGCTGAGACGTGATGGTCTCTTCAATTCTTCAGCTGTTACCTTTCATTATACAATTGGATTTTGAATTAAAATGCAAATATGCACTTGTAACATTGGAGCTAAACAATGCTGATTATTTTAATTTCTATGAAGGTGTAAATGACTCCCGTGGCAAGGGCCCGGGAGGATAAGACCATGCAAAGGGGAGGATGGGGCTCCCAAAGTAAAGTCTCCTTTACTCAGTGCTTTGTCACGAAGGTCAGACAAAAAGCAGTGGTTTAGGATTCAGTTCTAGAGAATGTCGTCATTTCCTTGTTTTATGAGCCAGGCCAATTTTTGAGACCAGAATGCCGCTAGAACATGAAAATCAGATAAAACTGCTCAAGCAAAACTCAGCATCTTGAGGGATTTTGTGAAATTAGAATGATTTTTTATTTTTTTACATCATGTATTTTCTCTTGAATATAAAACACATTCTCTCATTGTAGAACATTCTGATACTGCAGCAAAGTGTGAAGAGAAAGAGCCTATACTTGGTTCCACCACCACTGTTAACATAGTGGTGCCTTACTTTTAAAAGCTTAAAGGAAGTTTTCAGGACTGCACCCTCGACAGTTTAGGATGAGGAAGCAAAAACAGAGGTGGGGCCTGGACACGCTCTGTCAGCCGAACCTGGGATCCATTTCCTAGAGCAAAAATAAAATCACCCACCCTAGTCTATTCGGTGAGGTGTATATGTATTAGGCAGAGGGCTTGGCCTGCTCACTCCTCACTTCTTTATATCCTATATTCCTAGGAAGCTGGTTACCTGAAGAGTTCATTTGCTACGTTCGAATCGGAACTGATTTTTAAATTAGGTAAAGACTGTAAGTGATGCAGAGAGATTCCGTATGTGTGTGCAGCATTTCAGTCTGAGTGCATGCGCGCGTGTGTGTTCTTGTAAGGCGTAGAGCTCAAGTAATCAGATTAGGAACGGGATGGGTTTAGAGAAGTTTTTTCTATCTGCTGGCACTCCTGTTCCCATCTTTACAACTCGCAAACGAAGCCTTTCTTCAAAAGCTAAGTCAGGTCGCGCATGAAAAATCCGGAAGACTAGGGGAGTTTTTCCCCATGGCATGCTTAGCTGGACTATGGTTGGCTGTGCCCACCAAGCTCTAGGTGAGGCCTCATTCTCCTGGTGGCTTTAGAAAGGGGCTAACAGTGATAATAAATATCATTTGCTGACACGGAGTCCTGGGGCTATGCTGACCACGGGACTCGAGGGCCCCAGGACGCTGGAACCGCTCACAAAGCAGGCATTTATGAAGTGGTTGGCTTTGCATTAATTAATTCCCCAGCCATTCACCAAGAGTAACAATCCCCTCAATTAGAGTCCAGGCCCAGGAAAGCCCTGGTGTTTATTGGAAGTGACATCTGCACAGCAAAGTGTGACTGTGTTAATGTGGACTAGCACAAAGGGACCTAAAGCCCCTCTCCTGCCTGGGGCCTTCCTTCTCGGGTGGGTTTGGGGAAGAAAGAGGACTCTTGTAGAAATACCCAATTTGTACTTTTCGTTTTGGGGGGTTAGCTTGTCCGCTGAAGTTTTCTCATCTGTGTCTATACCAGGGATGGCTTAGTTCTGATGGGATGAGTTCTGTGTGTGCCCATTAAGGGGACCTCACATAGCCAAGCCGGCTGTGGGGGCTGTGGGCCAGGGCGGAGACACAAATGGATGGGCAGCCAGCCAGGAGGCTGCACAGAACCTGGCAAGTTGCCTCGACATAAAGATAAGAATTTGGGGGCCAAGAAGATGCTTGGATCCCATGGGTCTCGGTGTTAAAAAACTGTAGGGGTGTGGGAATGAGAAAGTAGAGCTGATTGCTAATTGAAGGTGGGGGAAACATCTATTCTTCAAGAGTAATTCTACGTCTTGTGTATCACAGATCAAAATAAATGGGCCAGTGAACTGATGGCTTGATTAGTACTTGCTCCTAATCCTCTAGCTTATTTAACTGCTCATGTTCTTCAGTCACTCAGCCTCTTACATTTCTAGTTCTCTCAATACCTGGCAGGTATCTGCCTCAGTTGACAGCTCAGAGGACGTGCGCGTTTGCCAGGAGGATAACCTCCAATAGCTTTCCTGGAACTGCAGGTGGTGGAAGCCACACAGACCCATTATAGGTTTTTGCTACTTATTTACACATCTCAGCAAATAGTCACTGGCTGGTACTGTCATTTATCACATTCAAAGTCTTTTTTTATTTTTGTTTATATTTGCACTCTTAGAAAGTAGACTTTTTAAAGGCTTCATCCTGTTCTAGATCTACACTATGTCAGATACCCAAATGATTAAGAAAGAGCTCCCCCTTACCACAAGAAAAGAGGATTAAACCTAAGCATGCTCACAATAACTGGAGGGCAGGATTAAGACAGGCCAGCGCTGAAAGAGACATAGAAATAAGGGTAATGGGGATTCCCAGGAAAGCCCAGGTCAGCTGCCTGACTGATCAGCAAAGGATTCCTTAGGTATTTGCAATGAATCTTGATAGACATGGTCAGGGTTGTGCAATGCAAAGTGAGGGGGACAGGGAAATTATTTAAGGGTGTATGTTTTGGGAGAAGCCAGGATAACATGTAGACTTATACTGGAGAAGTAGGTGGAACCAGGAGCTGAGCATGTTGTCAGCCAGGGTGAGAAGTCTGTAGTTATTCTGACTGGGAAACCAACTGGTGGGTTTTTATTCTGAAGGAGGACAGAGCAGGTCAGGACTTGGGACTAGGGTGAGGCAACCAAGGAACCCAGGGCACAGGCTGAAAGAGCTGCTCACTGTTAGGGGACCCTGCCCTTGCAGGGCCTGACCTGTGGGGAGATGAGGGTGTGGGCAGCACTGCTATGATTAGAGCTGTCTGCTGAAGATTGTTCTGAAAGCTCTATTTAGGGTAGATTGGGGATGTGGAGGTGGGGGTTTGCGACTGTGTAAATGTTGTGCAATAATGTGATATTGAGATTGTGTAAATAATAAAGAGGTAAATCAGACAGGGAAGACCTGGACACGGGAGGTCCCGGGCATGAGTTCCAAACGAGACCCAGATCCCCCTCTCCTAATGGCTAACACTTAGGGATGCTTACCACTGGCTGGAAATGGTTCCAAATGCTCTACACATATTAATTAGTGAAATGTGATGGAGAATCTACTCCCCAGAGCCCAGAGAGCTGAGTTCCAGTCCAGTTCTGCTCTAACCAGTTTTGGGAGCCTCCTGGGCTCAACTCTTCCACCTGTAAAATGGCTGAGTTCCATTAGTTATTCCCAAGGTCCACAAGAGCGCTGAAATCCTATGTAACTCCCTATATACATTAGTATCAGCTCACCTGGAGAGAGACCTCAAGCTTTGGGGACCCCAATCTGGAATTACTCAAAATCTCTCAGGTCACATGTCTTGCCTCTGTCCAGACTCTTGTCTTTTACCAACTTCTAGTGTTTTCAGGTTTCAGGCCCCTCCAAAACCGAGATTCCTACAATCTGATTTTCCCTTCTGCTCCCTTTCCACCTTTATCCACCACTGGGGTCCGGTCTGTATTTCCCTCCCCTTCTCTATTGCTGTTGTGTCATTAGCAAAACTCCCCAGACCCTTGCAAAGGCCCGACAGCAGAACTGTCCCATGAGAGAAGCAGTGGATTTAATAAGCTTCCCTTTAAATGGCCCCAAATCCCTCCCAGTGATTAGGGGGAAAACCAGCCACACACAGGACAGAGTCCTCTGGTGCAGGAGGTGAGAGAGGGAAAGCGTAAAGAAAGTTCCTGAGATCCTGGGCCTCAGGGACCAAATTAGAAAAGCCGCACCACTTATTCAAAATCAGATGAATGTCAGCGGGATGTTTGTCAAACAAACTTGTCATTATTTGTCACAATTTGAGGAAGTATCAGTCAGTAGTCACACTTGAGACTGTAACAGAGTTATTTATAGCTGCCAGTCTACAGTTTTAACTAATGCAGGGCCAAGGTTCGATGTTATGAACAGCTTTATTTATAATGATGGTATGGCTATAAATAGTTTGGTTCGCGGGGTGTAGCTCCACGCTCTTCTGCCAGCGCCGGAGCCAGGAGGAAAGCAACAGCGGGGAAGTGAATCCCGTTACTTCCTCGTCTTGGCAGACCCTGCCTGTGAGTCCTCGGACAGGGTATTTCATCCTCTTCGTCAGTGTCCCTTTTGGGCTGAGGTGTTGTGCTCGATCGTGTTCCCAGGAGATGGTCGAAGTCACTCACCTAATTAATTAACATCTGCCCCAGGATCTCCCGTGGAAAGGTTGAAAGGGAGCCAGTTTGCCAGCGACGCCTGCTTTGTGCCTATTCACGGACAATGAGCTAATTACAGTCTCTTTCTCAGGCTGGAGGGTGGAGGGAGATATCCTGTTATTTTTGAGAACAGGCAACGCTCTAAAGGTTTGTTTATAGCTTCAGATTTAATTTGACTGACAGCAATAGTCTCTTCTAAAAATAAACAGTTGTCAGAAATTTAGAAATTTAATAGCTCCTTGTGTCAGCAGAATCTTATGTAGGCAGAGGGGAGGTAGGTGGTTGGGGGAGCAGGATATTATGTGTAATGATATTGTGTATAATAATTTTTACATGTAAAATACATAGGTATGTCTGCTTAAAAACTGATCATTATACCGTTTGGCTCAGGGGCAGTATTCTTACCATCTGCTGAACAACCTCCTACCCTCCAAAATGCTAATCTATTTGTCTCACTGAAATTTCTGGTTCTATATGAATTCCCACCCCACCCTGCCCCCAAAAGCCTTATACTCCGTTTTAAAACTGTCAGGTTAAATCTTATTTGCTCCTTTCTTTTTTTCTTTAAGGAGAGGTGTGGCTGTGAAAAAAAATTATTTGATCTTAATTTGCAAAATTAGTTCTGGTTCATTTTATTGCTGTAATTTAATACTCATAATGATTTTCTGACACATATGTTTTAGCAGCAAGACCTACTTCCGATTCATTTTTCATTTCAATATAGCTGAAGTATATTAGGCAGGATGGTGCAAATCAGAGAGAGGAGAATCCTGCAAGAAACTGACATCAAGCTGCCGCTTTGGCATCTCTCAGACCCGCGCTGAGCTGCTGTAAATGCCCACGTAGGCACATCCAGGGATTTGGGGCGGAAGGAGATAGGCAAGTGATGCTTATTACAAAAGAGATTCCATCAACATTTTCACTGTAGTCACCATCATTATTGCAATTCTTTGTCCAAGGGCACAGTGAGATGTGTCCTATTTGAACCTTTATCACTGCATCAAGGAAAGCCTGCCTAAGTAAGCTGACGACTATACTCCAGGGGATGTAGGTCAAGGATGTGGAAGAGCCAAAACCAAGCACCACTGGTGGAGGTGCTTCTCATTCTGACCCAGGTGCCACGGAAGGCATCCTGGTGGAGGCACTCTCCAGGATGAATCCTACAGGTGTTTGCTTAGGGCAGCGACCGTGTCTTTTTGTTTCTGTATAGATACCTCCCGACATAGTGAGTGCCTGGTAAATCTTTGTAGTGAGAACAAATGAAAACTTACCCCCTTTTGAAATTTGACTGTCCCTGTGGGAATACTTCTGTTGTGCATTTGAAACCCAGAAATAAATACAGAAATGAATTAAAAATGGTTAAAAAATGAAAAATTAAAGAGAAGAGAAATTTCTGGACTGTGTGTGTGCACTAGCATGGGCTGGGGAGACCCTTCTGACTGAATGCATTGGCATTCCTAATCAAAATGATAACCTCCTGATTGCATTATGACAAGGGTGCCCAGAGCCAAGTGGTAGGGGGTAAAATGGAACAGCGTGCATGTTCACGTGAGTTGGTATCAGTGGACTGATGGCGTCTCCTGCAGGGCCTCCCTGTTTACTTTGGGGAGTACCTTTCCCACACATAGGGCTGAAAGTGCATCTGCCACGGGATCCAGGTCTGTGCTCAGGAGGGAGGTGGCATTAAACCGAAAGGGAAAGATGAATACAAGGAGATGATGTTTCACCATGTTTCTCCTCCATTTCCTTTTATTTCATCTCCAGAACTTTTTTCGGTTATACCAATCTCCATGATTCTTTTCTCCATTTAAAAAAGAGAGATTCTCAATGTTTACTTCAGATTAAAAAATGTTTTTCCATATTGCTTATTGGGTAAAGGGGGATTTTAATATTAGCATTATCGAGAATGTGATTTCGGAGAAGGTTCTTGGAAATGGCAATGTATTTGGCCAGTCTGTACTAACTCTCATCTCAGCAATATTATGACCTCTAATCTGCCCTAGACCTAGATGTTCCCACTCAAAGAAAAAAAGAGCACAATAAATTTTGCAACATAATTTGTAAATCTGATAGATGGTTTATACCTAGTAGTTTTGTTTATTTCTATTTCTAAGAATGTTCCCTGATGTTGAGCACCACCTGGGGGAGGATGTGGTATCCATGTATTAGTTTAGGCTCCCCGGCCACTCATTCTTAGAAAAGTAAATATTTGGAGGAACAAAACACCATTAGCATCTTCTACTCCATTCTTTTCCGTTTAGCAATGAGAAAACTCAGCCTGAGGACTATGTGACTTGTTCAAAACCATTTGACTTCTGGAAACAGAGCTGGGGTAGAACTAAAACCTCTTGCCTCCCCCCCAAAATAACTGATATTTGTTGGAAATAGATAGACGTGCCCATTATGAAGGTGCAGTGTAGTGGTTAGGGATGTTGATTTTAGAGTCAAGCAAGCCTGGGTGTGAAGTCCAACTCTGTCACTATTTGAGGGGCAGTGGAATACTGCATTTCTTCTCTGAGCCTCAGTTTTCTCATCTATAAAGTGGGAACACTAATGACACATTCGAGAGGTGCTGGGAGGAGTGAGTGAGATAAGGGGCTCAGGTATTTTTGCTGTGGTTCCTCGCACCTGGGACATCTCCAGCATCTAACAGAAGCAGCAATGAAAATAAAACCAAAACCCAAACAAGCCCCTTAGAACGAGGCTCTTCATTCTTTCGGCTTGGCAGGACCTGCTGCAGAGACGTTATTGGTGAAGTTTCTTCCTCCTACACATCCTTTGCAAGTGATTATTTTCCTGTGGACAATGTATATGCTTATTTCCTCTGAGAGAGAAGTACATGGGTCGTATTTACTGATAGAGGCAGATAGAGGCAGATCTGATAGACAGGTGGGTGGCGATGGGGACAGGGAGGGAAGGGCCCTGGGTGAGTGAGCAGTCCCCAAGGACAGGAGGAGTGTGACATGTTCAGCTGGAACCAGTGCGGGGCCCAGCAGGAGGAAGCTGTGTGAGGCTCTGGGACAGCTGACCCATTCTGGACCCAGCCCGTACCTGTAGCAGGTCAGCTGGGCTCTGGGTGTTAGTTGCTGTGATTAGCAATAGTAAGTAACTCAGGGTGGGAGTGACCTCCACCAGCAGGAACCTGCCCCTGGTCGCAAGGGGGCAAGTCAGCAGCTTTGAGGAACCGAAACACATTCTGGAGAGAGTTAATTATAGAAGACTACCTCCGGTAAGTCAAGCAGGTGAGGGCTTAGAACATTTGCGTTTGGAGCAATTGTCTAATCACACAATCTATGTGATTTCACTCACACTGGGAAATACTTTTGCACATAACATTATCCTATTTAATCCGTCAATAATCATTCAAAGTTTTTATGGTACTTTGCAGATCAGGAAAATGGAGGCTCAGATTAACATCACATACTCAAAGTCACAGACATCAAAATAAATCATAGATTGAAAATAAATTCAGTGATTTCAGTCTGTCCTGTCTACATCCAGTGACCCAGCTGAATTTTACTCGAACATATTGTCCACTACCCCTCCCTGCCTCTAGCTTGCTGTTGGCGATGCGACTGTAAGTGAGACTCTGGGGGCAGATTCGGGAGGCAGGCTGCATGTATTCCTATCTGCATGCATTCCTTGAGACCTTGGGCAAGGAAGCTAACCTCTCTGTGGCTCAGTTTCCTTATCTATAAAGTGAGGTACATTAGTCAGTGTTCTCCAGAAGAACAGAACCAGTAGGGTGTGGGTGTGTGGTATACATACATTCTATTGTCTATATGTGTGTGTGTATATCTGCAAACTGTATTTCCCAGTATGCTTGTATATCTGTGTATGTGTGTATGTAAAATGTATATATGGAGAGAGAGACAGAGACAGAGACAGAGACAGATACAGACTTTTATTTTAAGGAATTAGTTCAAGTGATTGTGGAGGCTGGCAACTCTGAAATGTGCCGAGAAGGCGGCAGGCTGGAGACTCAGGGACAAGTTAATGCCCTGGTTTGAGTCTGCGGGCTGTCTGGAGACTCAATTCCCTTTTCCTTGGGGAACCTCTGTCTTTTTTCTCTTAAGACCTTCAACCGACTGGATGAGGTCCACCCACATTACGGAAGGTCATTTGCTCTGCTCAAAGTCTACTGATGAAGTGTTAAATCTCATCTAAAAAGTACCTTCAGAACGATCTCTAGACTGGTGTTTGACCAAATATCTGGGCACGGTGGGCTAGCTGAGTTGGCACATGAAGTTAACCGTCACATGGGATAAAGGTTGATTCGAGGAGTAAATGAGCTGATAAATAGAAGGACTGTAGAGCTTTCCTGGCCCACGTAAGCTCGGCTGGGTGCTGCCTGTCACTCCTCCCCAGCAGTGGACTTTCTCTCTCTCTCTGTGGCTGGGACATGTCATTTCTGCCACTGGGCCAATGCTCCTGGAGCCAGAAGATTTTGCTCCTCTTCCATTTGTTTCTTGTGGTTGCAATAAAGTCTGTGTGCCTCCTGTGTGTCTACCCAAGTCTGGGAGAACAGTGACGTCTTCTGGTTCCCAGGATAAATTAGGATATTAGGCAATGCCTCTCCTGGACCCTCTCAGTAAAGGCCCAAGAGGAGAAATGCTGCAAGGAAGGGCTGCCTGAGGACAGCTGACTGAAATCACAAGGCAAGAATTCCACCCAGAGAATCGTTGTTGTTGTTTATACTTGTGGCAAGAAGCAAACACATTGCTCTTTAATTTCCCTTGGCAGGGTCCGCGGCCGCGTATTGCTGCCAGCTTGTCTGCTTGGCGGGTGGGTGTTGTGCCCCTACCTCCCCCAGCCTCAGGTGGATGGCCCTCCAAAATGCCTTTCCTGGAAGAACGAAAGTCCCCCGGGCCCCTGCTGCCAGCCCCTTTCAGTGCACGCCTCGGCTCTATCGCCTGTGCCCAGCTGCGCCTTCAGTGGCCCTTCCCTACCTGACAAAGGGAGATACTTTTGATAGTCAGGCATGCATTGCAAGCCAAACGCACGCTCTGTTTGGAAAAAGGAGAATTTTCATTTTGCTTTGGTTTGGGGGCCAGTGTTCATACTGGGACAAATGCAAAAAAATCCTGGAGGACAGTGGGAAGGGAAAGCTCTGGGAGGAAGAAGCGGAAAGCGGGAGTGGGAGCTGGGAGGGGGCCTACAGGGCCGGTGGAAGAATAAACTAAGCTTTCATCTTGGAGTCTGATCTGTCTCGAACCCTGATGGGTAAGGTCATGAATTTTAACATGTGTCTCTCCGGCCGACAGCTCCAGTCACAAAGCCAGCACCCTCTGGAGCTCTGGACTGCTTCGAGAGCTGGGAGACAGAGAGCGGCCTGCAGTCAGGGGGAGTGGTGATGGGGTTTGAACAGCCTGTCCTGGGCAGCCTCTGCAGGTCCAGTCCTCCTTCCTGCCCGCTCGGGGAGGTTTCCACGAGGCTGGGCTCCAACACAGCACTTTCCGAGCGGGCCTCACGGTGCTGCTGGTTGCTTGTGTCACACACAAGTCACATGGTCACCTCCCTCAGTCCCGGTTCACCTGCAGAGAGGCTGCAGCCCCATGGGGTGAGGGCGTCGCTGGTGCCTCTCTCACCCAGGCTTGGAGAGAGCTGTTCAGAAGGGGAAGCTGGGTGGCACCGAACATCTCTGAGGACGGTCAGAGTCTGCAGGCTGCAAGCTTGGGTCTTATCCGGGTAGCTGCTTGGCCGTGGGAGGGATGTGAAGGTGGCTGTTGTCTTTTCTGTGGTGTAATAGGCAATGGTGACCATTGTCCTGGAGCCCCGGGAGGAGATTGTCAGTGGATCTCACTTTACGAAAAGTGCACACTCTTGAGAAAAGGCATATGCGCACTTTGAAAAATGTTTTGTTATATCTTAACTAGAAGATAGGTTATTTCAGAGAACCCAGAAGAAGTACAATCATGACTTACCTGTTTGTAAATTGAGAGTTGGGAGCACTGAGTTTTCTGGGAGCAGGATAGTGCTAATAGAAACAAGATTGCAGACATTTCCAGAGCCGCAGAGCAGCCAGCAGCAGTACCCTGAAGGCCTCCAAGAACTGGCTGCTTTGCTGCATGGCTGAGGCTGGGAAGCAGAGGCTGTGGCCCTGGGAGGAGGGCCGCCCTGCACAAACCATCCTGCAGGACACTGGGGGCTCTGGGCCCCATGAGATCCCCACCTCCCTCAGCTCTGCATGCGGCCTGGTGGTGGCCTCCCACTCAGGCGTCCGGAAGCCCTTCCCAGAGGTGGGTGTGAGGACGCTGGGGATTTAGTTGTGCTTAGTTTAGGGACTCCTGGTTCTCTCAGTTTTGGCGAAACTCTTTTTAGAAGGTGTGCTGGACACAGCAACCTCCTTCTCACTTAAGAGAAAACCATTTTCATTGTGATAAAATATACATAACATAAAACCATTTTAACCATTTTTAAGTGTACAGTTCTGTGGCATTAAGTATCAGCCGCCAGCATTGTCTTTCTCCAGAACTCGTTCCAAACTGAAACTCTGTACCCATTAAACACTAAGTCCCCATGCCCTCCCCACAGCCCTGAAACCACCCTTCTTCTTTCTGTGTCTATGAATTTGACTGCTCTGGGTAAAGTCTCATGAAAGTGGAATCATACAGTATTTGTCCTTTTGTGTCTGGCTTATTTCACTTCATATAATGTCTTCAAGGTTCATTCATGTTGTATCGTGTATCAGAATTTCATTTATTTTTTATTATAATAAAATATACATAATATAATATTTATCAATTTAATCATTCCCAACTACACAACTCAGTGGCATTGAATACATTCATGATGTTGTGTAACCATCACCACTATCTATTCCCAAAACTTTCTCATCACCCTTCACGTAAACATGAACACTAACTACTAACTCCCCCTGTCCCCAGCCCCTGGTGACCACCTCTCTCCTGTCTGCCTCTGTGAATTTGCCTGTTTTGGTACCTCCTGTAAGTGGAATCACACAATATCGCTCTCATTTTTGGCACAGATTATTTTAGGATATAGATTTGCAAAGATTCCTCAGACAGAAGAGCAGCGTGGAACAGAATCAAAGGTGGGCCTAGGCTAGGTTGGTGACGGGGTCCTCAGAAGCACGTGGCAACGTGCAATGGAAAGACTGAGAAGGGAGCGGCCTGGACAGGACCCTCTGAGCTCGGGGGCTGGGGGTGGGCTCTGCTGGGGATGGCCTGGCAGGTACGTCCCCCTGTGGAAGGGCTGCAGCAACAGAGGGAGGCCTTGCAATTCTTCAGTCAGCAAGCTTCCCCTGTGTGATTTCACCGACAGGGAGCAATCTTCTGAAAATCAGACTCTGCGGGGGGCCTGTTGGCAGGAGGGAAAGCATGGAATGGGGTGGCACGGTGCCCCTTTGGCACGGCACTTTAACACTTGCCTGGGCCACAGAGAGGTGCGGTCAAAACATGAACATAGGAGTCCTCCATGAGTTTGAAGACCAGCACTTCCACTTAGAATGTATGAGAACTGGAGCAGGTTCATGTACTCTAGGAGGTTCAGTGTCTTCTCATGAAAAATGGGGATGAGAAGGTCCCTGTCTCACAGTGTTACCGTGAGGAATAGGGAAATAACACATCATATAGAAAAATGCTCTGCTGAATGCCTAACCCTTAGCAAATGCTCAGTCATGACAGCAATGGTAATAATAATTCATTTTGGGGTTACACATCAGTTCCTTGTATGTTTTGCTGGCATGACTCACTATCCTTGGTCCTAAACAGCTCTGAGACATGGAAATTGAGTTTGGGGGTCTGCATGCCTGTGGGCTGGGCTTTTCTGCAAATTTGCAGAGATGAGTAACACCTCGTGAATCTTAAGAAATCAGCAGTTTCCCTCTCTGTTGATATCTCACTCTCACCACCAGTTTTCCTTCCTAAACATTGGTAGAAACCAAGAATTTGGAAGCAGGAGCTCATTTGTGGGGAGGAAATATTAAACTGCAGCCGTATTTTAGTTGGTTGTACTGCAAGGGCTGCACAGTGGTAGGTGGGAGACCTGGTGTAAAGGTGTAGACGGACACCTTAAAATCACCCCAACAGACAAGTGAACCTGCAGGAGGAGCCACAGTGGAGGTGCGGAGCAGGTCAGGAGAAGTCCTCTAGTATGAACAGCATGTCTGTCTGGGACACCTTCCCAGACAGGTGCCTGCAAGGCTTCTGCTCAAGGTGATGCTGGCTGCTGGTGGGACCCTGGCCGGGCTCCTCCTGGTTTGGGGAGGACTCTCCCTCCTTGGGGACATGCTGGGCAAGGACTCGGATGCACTGTCGTGGGGGCAGCCCCCTTGCAGATTCCAGGCAATCACCCCCTGACTCTTGGGCTTTGGCGTGGAAGCCCATCCACTGGTCTTATGTCCACCAGCCTTAGGGTGAATTCTTCCTCAAAAGCCTCCTGGTCCCTTTGTGCCACCTCATGTGGGTACCCAAAGATTTTTATTAGCAGCAAATCTGGAAGCCAAGGTGTGGTGGCCTTGACCCCCGTCCTGTCCTGTGCACTGACTCTCCAGGATGCATCTGGTCAGCCTCCAGGCTCCACTTAGCCATGGGTGTGTCAATGCAGGTGGGGAGCTCCCATCTGCCCACAGACCCCAGTTGGGTGGATGAATTAATGATTATAGAGTACTTTGAAGGTTGGAGGGCTAATTATGTAGCCAGTCCCCTCCCTTCCCCCACACCCCCTTGATGGCCTTTGTCTCTTCCCCTCATGGGACGTCCTTTGAAGTGACTAGGAGAGGATGAATGGGGGGTCAGTTAATAGAGCTGGCCGTTCCAGAGGGCTGGGCCGGAGAGCCCCGTCTGGGCCCTGCTCCACGGCATGACCTTTTTTCTCTGAGACCTGCAGCACCACATGGTCCTCACTGTATCAGAGCTGGCCAAGGTTCCAGAAGACGGTGGCTCCCCAGAGGCCCACCTACGGGACAAACAGCAGGCCTGCATTTGCTGAGGTGCAGCACCACGCCCTTGTGCATCCAGGGTTTGCTCCTAATTTCAGTGTGAAATCCTTTATCTATTAATTCATTTTCTTGTCTCCCTCTTATTACTCTTTTCCCAGAGCACAACCCTACCGGGAGAGCATGGTGGTCCTGCTCCCATTCCTGGGTTAGCGGAGCTGGGAGGGAAGTGGCTCTCAGCTATCCTAGAGGAGCAGTGAGTCAGGCTGCCTTAGAGAGCGAGGAGATCATATTACTTCTCTGACTCTCCTCTCTCCTAACAAACTGAGATTTTGAAATAAAATATATTTTTCTATTATTTTAAAATCTGTAATTGTATACATTTTCTTAGTTGGTGAAATCCAAGGATAAAATCAATTTAGTAGGTAGTGGCATTACCCTCTCCGAGCCCAAGAGTGGGTTTGGGTGCACCTATGTGCATATTATAGGGACAGAAATTCGGGGCTGAAAAATCCTGAGTTACTTTAATTGATGCATTCATTTAATCTATATCCACCATGTTTATTGAGAAGATACTATGACTGCAGTGATGTTAGAGATACAGAGAGGACACAACATCCAGTCCTCAAGCTATGTCCTAATAGGGAGAAAAGAATGAAAATATATGAATAGGGCAAATGATCCTTTGGGTGACTGTTTTGTGTTTGGTTCTATTTTTACATTCCCTCAGATCAACAGGTAGATGGCCCTTTGCCTGTCCTTGCCTCGGGGTATTTTCAGGGCAGAAAACAGAAGCTGCTAGAAGTCAAAGGCTTTTATAAAACTCCCAAGCTCTTTGAAGGAAGGATGCTTGGGGATCCCATGGGTGGAGGGGAGAGAGAGGCCTTGGAGGGCATCAGGAGAGAAGAGAGATGACTCCCGGGGCAAGAGGCTGAGCAGAGAGGGCTTTGAAGGTGATGAAAGGGAGGGAGGGAGAGAGAGGTGAGGAAGTATGCAGGGATCACAGAAGTGTGGGTGTAGCAGACCTAGGGAGGCTGGTAAGGCACACCCCTTTGCCTTCCATCCCTGCCTTGCCCCAAATCCCCAAGTGAGACCCTGAGGCCGAGGAGCCCTGGCCCTGGAGGCCCCTGTGGGTTGGGACAATGGAGGACTCTGGGGACCGGGAAGGGCTAACCAGCGAGGGGAGGGGGTTCCCCAGTGCTGTGTTGATGGAGGAGACCTGGTCTCTGCACAGGTGGCCCGGCAATGACTGTGCTGGAATTCCTGCCAGGGTGGGGGCTCAGAATCAGACTGAGATGGTTTAAAATAACACTACTCTGCCCATTGGAGTGGTAGGCACCGATATGAATCCCATGGCACAACCAGTAAACAACGCAATAAGGTACAGGGTTGGAGATACCTACAGCAGTCAAATCCACCCCTGTGGTAGATGGGGTTGCCAGGCCCTGGGGCAATGGGGGGTGGGGGAAATGTTGTTCAATGGACACAAGGTTTCTGTTTTGCAAGATGAAGAGTTCTGGAGATGGGTTGTGCAACCATGTGAATGTATTTTACACTGTTGAACTGCACGATCTCGCTTACATGTGGAATCTAAAAAAGCTGAACTCGTGGAGGTCATATAGCATGGTGGTTCACCAAGTGTGGGGAGGTGGGGGAAATGAGGGGGTGCTGGTCAAGGGGTACAGAGGTGCAGTTAGGTAGGATGAATAAACCTAGGGAACTCTGTACAGCATGATGACTGTGCTTAATAATACTGTTTTGAATAATGGGAATTTGCAAAGAGGGTAGATTTCAGGTGTTCCCACCACACATGCACAAAAAAAGCAACTATGGGAGGAGGTGCCTTGCTGATGAGCTTGACTGTAGTCATCACTTCACCGCATATGTGCATATCAAATCATCATGTTGTTCACCTTAAATATATATAATTCTTATTTTGAAAATGAAATAAAAATGGCTAAGGCAGTCAGTTTTATGTTATATATATTTTGCCACAGTTCAGAAAATACGGGGATTGGCCCGAAGTGTGCCAGGAGCAAAGACCTCAGTCAGCCTTGGGGGGAGTCAAGGGGGCCTCACAGACAGGAGATGACAGACCGAGACGTGCGGCATGTGCGGCAGCGAAGAGGTGGAGGGGATGATGGGAGTGGAGAGAGTGGGACAGGGGAGAATGAGGGAGGCAAGCGGAAGCTTCGTGCCACAGCTTGGGCATGTGCACACTCAGCCCTGGAGGGGGACTGCAGAGCGCCCAGGGGTCAGTGGCATGTGTGGCTGGGGTTCAGAATGTAAGGCTGGTGTTGGGGGTGGGCAGGGGAAGGGATCAGCCAAACTAGTCATCTGCTGGATATAAGGGATGGAGGGGCCCCTGGAGGCAGAGCTCCCCATCACTGACTCACTCCTTTCACTGTGGCTGCAGAACACAGAAAGTCCCTGCCTGCCTCGGAAGCCCCCTTCCCCAGCAGCCTGGGAGCACAACGGGTGGCATCACCTCCCTCTCCCCCACACCCCACCACCAGCAACTCAGCCATCGGTTCACATTATGCACTTCGTTGATCATCTTTGTTGTTTGGAGTCTTCACTTTTATCTCATGGCCTTAATGGATGGGAAGAGTGAGCATCACAGACAGACCTTTTCCCCTTTCCATCACAGCTTGACCATACCTCCCTGCTGCCTTCCTCCACATCTTTTATGGACAGAGACTCATTCCCTGGTCCCCAAACCCACAGAATGTCCTCTCTGTTGTACTTACTGTATCACTGGTGGCTGGTTTCTGGCTTGCTGAGGCTGGCTACTGCTGCTCGTGGAGGCAGAATCGTGCTTTTCCTGGGAGGGCACCGGCCCTAGAGTCTCTGGCTGAAGCCCAGCTCTGACACTACGACACGGATGAGTTACACAGCCTCATTACCGTGCCTGTAACAGGAACTTTAATAGTCTCACCTCACTGATTGTTATGAGATGTTAAGGAAAATTATTACAGTAGACAATTTAGATGATACAAGCAAACAAATTTTATTTAATACTCCATGAAGGGGACAGTCTCCTGTGGAGAGCTGCAAAACAGGGAGAAAGGCAGGAAGCCTTTATAGGGTAAAGAAAAAAGGATAAGGACGAGACAAATAGAAAATATGGGATGGCTGGGACCACCTAGTCAACCTTGTCTGGGGTGAGAAGACCCCAATTTGACTTCATTTGGGGATTGGCTGACTGGGTGGATGTGGCTCGGGCTGAGTTTAGTCTCCTCAGTTCTTGTCCCACTGCAACAAAGAATTGAAAGGCAGAGACGCAGTAGCAAAGCAGAGTGAAAGTTTCATCTGAATGCACTCCTAGGGAGGAGCAGGCCAGAGCCAAGGTAGGCCAAGGCAGGCTGCTTACTGTGAAGCTTCTTTTTAGGGGTTTTTTGGCAAGACAGAGATGTCCTTGAAGGACAATCTTTGGCCTTGGAGGCCTGGTCTAGTTGGTGACATGGAGATATGGACTGTGCTCTGATGGTTACTATGCTTGCCTTCTGATATTTTCTTTATCTGGGGTGTTTGGATATTCCAGGCAACTCCTAGTCCTTGAAACTTCATCTAATTTAACTCTGAATCTTTTCTGCTCTCTGGTTTTATCCAGTTAACTCTCTGAGTCCTTTTTAGTGGGCTCCACTGGCTTTATTCTCCCTCCACCCACTTATGTCTACTTTTCTACCTAACAGATCTACTGTATTTCTGGTCAAGCAGAGCATGTACAGGGACACAGAAGTTACCTAAGTTTCAATTTGCTGATGTGACACCTTGGGCAGGAATGCCTCCATCTTGGGCTTAGAAATTCAACAGAGGATTAAAAGAGTGAATAGTTTTAAAAGCACTTAGAAGAGTGCCTGGCACAGAGCTGGTGTTGCATAATTATTTGTTAACTAAACAGCTACTTCAAAAAGTAATTATGGGGATTAAATGAGATGCTATTCATAAAGTGAATAGTAAACAGTAAGCACACAATAAATGTTAATGGTTGCTATTGCCATTATGATGTTTAGAACTGTGTTGGAACCTGACCTTTGAGGGTTGGGATGGAGGAGCTGAGACAGGGTTTGCCCTGGGTGGGGGGTCACAGGTGTGCAGATGCACTGTAGGAGAACCCAAGGGGTGCCTGTAGTCCCCTTGGAGAAAGTCTCCTGGCTACTCCCTCTAGCCCTCTGACATCTCGTCCACCCACCACATTGCTGCTGCCTTTCTGACCAACTTCAGACCTATTACTGATGCTTATTATGGGTTGAATTGTACTCTCCACTCCCCAAGTAGACACATTGAAGTCCTAGGCCCTAGAGCCTCAGAGTGTGACCTTATTTGGAAATAGTGTTGTTGCAGATTAATTAGTTAATATGGGATTGTGCTGGAGCATGCAATATGACTGGTGTCTTGATGAGAAGGGGGCAGAGAGACACAGGGAAAACAGCAGGTGAAGTTGGAGGCAGAGATGGGAGAGACATATCTACAAACCCAGGAACACCACAGACCGCCAGTGTTACCAGCAGCTAGGAGGAAGGCAGAGAAAGGGTTCTCCTCACAGCCCTTAGCAGAATGGATCCTGCCGACACCTTGATTTTGGACTTCCAACCTCTAGAACCATGAGATAATACATTTCTATTGTTTTAAGCCATCCAGACTGTGATATTTTGTTGTAGAATGCAATGCAGGAAATGAATGCAATCCTCATTACTTGTAGAAACCAAGCAAGCTTTTTAGCATCGTATTTGAGGTCCAGTGTCCTAAACACACACACACACTCATGCACACACACACACACAGTGCTTTAGCCACACACTCTGCCACATCAAACTCTGTAATTCCCTAAACAAACATGACTAAAAAAATTTGTAGGAATAAATTTCTTGATATTTACAGTTATTCCTCGCAATCTGCTATGATTCTAGTACCTCGTATGTAGTACCTGGTACCTGCACCTAGTGCCTAGTAGATTTTGTTTCTGGAGCATCTGTAGCCCAGAAGATGGTTGAAGTGATGGAGTAGGAGGGTGCATGAGAAGAGGAAGAATGGGAAAGTAATAAAACATGCCTGGTTATGAACGGGAGTGTGTGATAGGCCTGGGAACCCTTTCAGGGCTGGACATCTAGGAGTTGGAGGCTGTATCCAGGTAAAGAATCATCTGGGCTGGTTTCCAAGGGACTTTGGAGGGAGAGGACAACATTTCTGGGGAGAGGTTTTTCAAGAGAAATGCTGTCTGCTATGTGCTGTGAATCATCCCTGCTCTCTGTAAAATCTTTGGTGAAATCATTGTCCCTCTGTGCTTACGGCATCCATACTGTCACCTCCCCTCCCCTCTCCTCTTCTTCTTTCAAGGGGTGGCAATGGAGCACTTGCTTACAGATGGCTCAAGGTGAAACCAGAGGCTGGGTTACCAAGCCCAGGCCTACAGCCCCTTGTTCTCGCTATTCCTGATACCTGGGATGCCCTCTTCCTCTTTTTCTGCCAGGCAAACTCCAACCCACTCATCTCTCAAGGGCCCTCCCTTCTGAAGATTTCTGGGCCTCCTCCCTTCTTCCTACTCGTAGGTAGAATTACATGAATCACCTCCCCTGGATTCCCACAGAGCTTCTCCCATCCTTCTATTGTGGGGCTTATCTTATCCTCTTTGAGGATGGAGCCCAGGCCCCAGTTTGCCTTTGTTGACCCTCCCTGCCACCCTGGCACGGAGCCTCCCGCAGTAGGGCACTCAGTGGCTGGTCTGGATGGAGTGAGTGAAGAAGGGGACGGGCTGCAGGCTGATGGGTTAGACAGGGAGGGGCTCAAGGAGATATAAATTGAGGAGCTGGAGCAAGGGGCAGAGGCTTAGATGACAGCCTTCTTGAAGCACCTCTCAGAGGAGATGAATTTACATAATTAAAATCCAACTAACTAGGAGGGTGAATGGCCAGCCAAGTGGTAGAACTGTCAAGATGGAAAGGAAGTAAAAGCCAGAGATGGTGAAGATTGGGGGTCAGGGATATGTTGTACCACAGCCATGAAAGAAGACCAAGTCAGAGGTGACAAAAATACAGCAGGAGCGGGGAGGAAGGACGCGGTGGGGCGAGGGAGGGGCACTGAGGCGGCGCACGGTGCTGCTGGTGGGAGTCCCGGGCCCGGAGGGACTCAGAATCCACCTGTGACTCCAGGGTGAAGGCGGGGGCGGTGATGGCTGCGAGCTTGGTCTGAAATGGAAGGAGGCACATGCAGGACATTGCTGAGCAGGGAGGAAGACTGTGAAGGAGGAAGTGGGATTGGTTTAGAAAGGACTAGAAACACAGCCCAGAAGCTCAAGGGTCGTTTTGGTGGGAAGAGAGGAAACGGTGGATAATAATATACTGTAGAGATAAATTAATAATACTACGCTACCTCGCCAGGGTGTATGAGTGTTAATTAATTAATTATTGTTTGCAAAGCACTTTGAAGGTGTAAAGGCTCTATAATTATTATGAATAAAATGTCAGAGATAATAATCCGGCAGTATGCAGTGACCTCATCAGCACCTCATTTGCATGGCACGAAGTGGAGCAGATTCCAGGATCCCCTGCCAGTGGGGAGGCCTGCTGGGGACGACAGATGCCCTTCTCCACGCCCTGCCTTCTCCCTGGCACATCATTCTGTCAGCCCTAAGGCTGTGGCCTCTGCTCCCTGGGCAGCAGGTGCATGAGAAACTGTGTGAGGTGATATTTTTAGGAGTCAGAAAAGCTGAATGTGTAATAGGGTGATGACTGGGTTGCTTTCCAGCGGGTAGCATTCTAATGTCCCCAGCCTGAAGGGCCCTATGCAGGGCAGCTTTCGACTTTGCAGGCTGTCTTGTTTCAGGGGAGGTTAAAAATGTGGTGGTCTGCTCTTCCAGAGGGGGGTGGGTGGGGACTGCTAGGGGAGAATAGGGACCCAGGGAAAGAGGTGTGCCTGCCACGTGCTTGCTCGGGTCTGGGGGACATGGTAATGCACAGCCCACATCACTGGCTCATGGATCTGGCATTCTATGTGGGATACACAATAAACAACAAACAACTTCGCATTCACGGGTGTCATGTGCCAGGTGGCAGTGAAGGTGAAGAAGGAACTTATAACAGTGTAAGGAAAATAGAGAGTGAAGGGAAAGAGCTGCACAAATGGGGGCATAGGAGGCCAGTGCCAGGAACGATAGAGGATTGGCCTGAGATCTTGAGGTATTTATCCGGCAGAAAAGATGAGGATAGTTGCTTTCAACCTATCCTCTTCTTCCACCCCACAAAATGCACCCCCAGGCATGGATGATGAGGCAGAAGAACAGCAGAGTCTTTACCAACTTTTGCCCATGTGTTAGGGGAACATGGCAGTCCTGCCACCAAACTCCCCTCCTACCAACACAGAAGAGACGGGAACTGAGCACAGGGCGGGCACCATCAGTTACATGCACGGAGGAAGCCCCAAAGTGGGTTTCATCTCAAGTCTGGACGAGTTTCAAGACTGAATAGAAGAACAATGAAAATGTCTTTTGTCTCCTTGCGGCAAGAGGACCCACGTTGTCTGTCTCCTGTAACAGTGTTGACAGTCCAAGGGCCGTAAGACCTGTGGCCTTGCATCGTAAAATCAGGAGTTCCGGCCCCTTTACTGGGGCAAAGAGACGCCCTAAAGGGTGTCTGTGTGGTGGGGGTGACAGAAGTCTCTCCCATAAAGAAAGCATCAGTATTTTGCCCTTACACCCCCACTGCCAGTTATTAATCTCTTTCAACCTCAGCTGAACTAACCCACTGGACTCTGTGGTTATGATAAAACACCCATGTCCATGCAAATGGCTGGTTCCTGACTCCAGTGTGCTGTTTGTGTGACCTCAGGAACACACTACCCAGGCTGCAGACCACCTTTTGCTAACCAGTGGTGCTCGAACATCAGAACGCCATGGAAGTCTCCTTAAAACAGAGCCTTACGGGTCCCACTCCCAGAGGTTCAGATTCAGACGTCATAGGTGGGGTCCAAGAATTTGTAATACTAACACCTTCTGCTGATGCTCTGGTCCAGGGCCCATGCTTTGAAACCCACTGATTTGGGAACCAATGAACTTGCCTTGGGAGAGAGGGCCTGGGCTGGAGGTAGTGCCTAAAGATAAGAGGAGACAGAGCAGTGGGGCAGGGAAGAGCGGCTTCTGGATAAAGAGAACTCAAAATTATGAACTTCCAGGGACCCAGGCATGACGGGGAGCTGGTCATAGACTGGGAGCCAGCAGAACAGAACCCTTCTCCCTGCTCTGGGTTGGGCTGGTCTCCCCACCTTGCATATTGTCCCCCCTCTGGGAGCGGCACCTGCAGGGATCCGCTCTCTGCTCTCCAGCCTCTGGGACTGTCAGGCGCTTTCCTTCTCCAGCATGTTTCCAGGGCTATGGGGCTGTTCACTTCCCAGGGCTGCTGTAGCAAAGTGCTGCACTCTAAGTGGCTTCAAGGACAGAATTTATTCTCTCACATTCTGGAGGTCGGAAATCCAAAAATCAACACATCAGGAGAGTGGTCCCTTCTGAGGGCTGTGAGGGAGAATCCACTCCAGGCCTCCTGCCTGCTTCCTCCGGCCTTCCTGGGCTTTAGATGCCTCCCCCTCATCTGCCTTCCGTGTGTGTCTGTCTTTGTGCCAAGTTTCCCCTTTTATAAGGACTCTACTGACCTCATCTTAACTTGACCCCTCTGCAAAGACCCTATTTCCAAATAAGGTCATGTTCACAGGTACTGGAGGTTAGGACTTCCACATCTTTTGGCAAATTAGATTCAACCCAGAAAGTAGGTTTTCTTCTTCTCTGGGATGGGTCATGGTCTGTGCTGTTGGTGGCCGGATTTCCACCTGCATGTGGGGAAATTGAGGCAGATGAAATACCCCCTACCCTGAAAGCAGGCCCTGCTCTCTCTATCCCCGCGGCCTTGGAGGCCTGTGGAGTCTAAGCGGAGAGGTTTCTGGCAGGCGGAAGCCATGCTCGTGCCTTTTCTTTCCATGCCAACCTGGGTGCCTGCAGTTTGGCACTGCCCACTGTGGTGCTGGCCCTCGGGGACCGTGTACAATAGTGACAGGCCCGACTCTCAGGGACCGGAGGGTGAGCCCGGTTTGAAGTCAGACGGAGAGCTGGGGATCCAGCCCCCATTTCTTCATCTGTCAGATCATGGTGACAATTATGTCCCTCCCAGGTCATCAGTGTCCCATGAGATGGTCTGCAGAAGGCACCTGGTACAGAGGGGGCACTCCGGGTTGGGGGGAGGTTATAAATAAATAGGAGCTCAACAGGAAATCTAACCAAAAAATCATCCTCGAGGAGCGAGGGATGTGTTTGCACGGAGAGTTTGCCCAGTTCCTCCCGGCCTCTCGCGCCCCACCACCCCCACTGAGGCGGAGCCCTGCAAGTCAACAGCTTTGAACTGGGACTTCAAAGAGAAGCCAGCTCTGTTCTTCAAACAGGTTTATAAAGAGATTTTGATACAAGACAACAATACTTGTCAGCAGTGCCCAGTTATCGTGCTTCCCTTTGTAGTTTTATTAGGAAATAATTTCCCAGCTGGTGAGGCTCCCGCTGGCGTGCCCCAGCCCTCTGTTTGCGGGGGAATCTGCCCCGAGAGGGAGGAGCCCCTCCCTGGGCAGCAGTTCTGCCAGGCCAGGGGGGCCGGGAGGAAGACATCACCGGAAGGGTCCCCCAGCCTGTTTACCATCTGCCCCTCCCCTTCCCTCCCCCTCTTTGTGACAAAGATGCATTTGTTTGACCTTGGGGGAGGTTTAACACCTCAGCTGCTTAATTGCACCCCCCAGTTGTTATTATTTTTTTTTAAGAGGGAAGTGAAAGAAGAAACCATGGGCCGGAAAATAAAAGAACCATTTGAGCCTTCCTTTCTCTCCGGCCCTGCATTCTAGACTGGCAGTGAGAATTGCAGCAGATTAAAACCACGGAGCAGTTCACTGGGGGGAGTAAGCAGGGCCTTCAGCAGCAGTCAGCCTTTCCAAGAGAAGCAGGCTGTGGCTCTCCAGAAGGGATTCTTCCTTCTTCCTTGGTGCTGCTCCTCCCCTGTAACTTGGGACATGTGGCAAGGAGTCCACCATGAGCCAAGCACAGACATAAGGTGCCCCGTGTCCCTCCCGTCCCCTTTCTCAGCATGGGCCGGGGTGAGCTGGGTTGAGAAGCAGACTTCTCAGGGACTCTTCCTCCAACGGCTCTGTGCCAGAGCAGAGGAAGTTTCCCTGGGTGTCGGGAGCATTTGTCACCACTGCTAGGGGTGGCCCTTGACCATTATCTTCAGGGGCAGGCAGGGCCCAGTGGGGGTTTTGCAGTGGAGTTTAAGAATGGGGCCCCTGGGATCCCTCTGCACACTTAGGAAAGGGGGCACAGAGAAAGGGGAGTGGAGACACACGAGGGAGGACGTGGTTGATGGAAAGCCATCCTGAGATTGGGGGGAACAGAATGGAACTGGGGCAGAATGGGACACACAGCTACAGAGGAAAAGATGCCTTACTTCCTTTCTGTGAAACTGGAAGAGAAACATGGTCAGAGATGTCAGTCATTTAGAGGGTGGGATAGAAGAGCATGTGGGCAAGTTAGGCTTTCTTGCCCTTTGTTTTATTGGGAAGTCATCAATGTGTTGGGAAGTAAGAATTAGGGGCATCTACTGGGGTCGGGTGGGTTGGCCTGGGGGACTAGGGAGTTAGAGGCAGGAGTTTCTTGGAGATCAATTAGTTCAAAGCCCTTATTTTATCCTATGACATTCAGAGGGATTAAGACACTTCCTAAGGCGATATGTTGATGAGGGATGGAGCTGGGATCCGAACCCAGGTCTGCTGGCTCACAGGTCAGGGACCACGGCTCTGCAGGATGCTTGCTGCATGTCTAGGGATGCATCTCTATTCTGCCCCCAACTAGAAGATGGAGTGGCAGTGGCAGATGGGGCAAGGTCCCCTGGGGTTCCTTACCAACTGGGTGAGGAGGTTGGTTCCAGTACCTTGGTCTGTCTAGGGCAGGGGTCAGTACAGAGGGGAGGTCATCCAGAGTCACCCAGATGGCTGTACAAGGAACAGAGCATGTTGGGAACAGGAGCCCAGAACTGATGCCATTCCTCAGATTCCAAAGTCTTTTGTTGACTCAGGATTGCTCATCTTCCTGTCAACAATTTCCTACTGCTGCCAAAACAAATAGTAAATGCTTTCACTGCAAAGCCACAGAGTAGGAACTGACCTAAAAATTTGTGGTTTCTGTGCAGAATGTGCCAGACCACAGGAGCACAAGCAACCTGTTGGTTTCTGCCCAGTACCTAGGCCAATGTTGTTATGCCCATTATACAGACAGGGTGACCTAAGTGGAAAGATAGATGATGTCCAAAGATTCATCCAAAGGCAAAAATAAAACTCCTACTTTAATGTTATACTTATTCCTAAATCTTCCTCCTGCTGATCACTTTTTATTTCCAAGGAATATGCCAGAAGCACTGACCAGGGCATTAGGAATAGACTATAGGCCTTTTTCCATGAAGTCTGGCTGGGGTCTTCTGGGGCTCAACTCCAGCCACTTACACAATTTTTTGAGGAAACCAGAAAAAAACAAATGAAGCAATTATAAAATGGTTGTAATATATTTAATATGTCTGAACTTGGAGGATGGCAAACCATGGCTTGCAGGCCAGATTTGTTTCTGAACAGAGTGTGAGCTAAGAACATTTTTACATTTTAGAAAGGGTCTTAAAAAACAATCCAAAAAAACAAAGAAGAATATGCCACAGAGACTGTGGCCACAAAGCCTAAAATATTTACTAACCAGCCCTTGTGGAAAAAGTTTGCTGACCCCTGATCACAAATACACACTCTTATCACAAAGGGACAATAATGTGGAACCGCATTTTATACAAGATAATCATAGGACTCATTAAGATACTCATTTATTGTATACTAAAATAGTGTGGCCTTACAATGAGATGTAAATTCCAAGTTGTTGGACCACTGCTATTTTTTCCAATCAGGGAGGCTAATCTCATACTCACGTGGACTTAAGTCCAAAGTGAACTGTGGAGTCCTTTGGAACCCTAAGGCTTGGCCTTGCAGCCCGCATGGTGCCTGGTCCTGGGTAACATGCTCCAGGTTTCCTCTGGGCTAGAGAGGAGAAGCTCCAGAGCCTCCTCTACCTCCCAGGTGTTCTCTGTGCAAGCATTCGGCATCTTGGCTTGTCCGCCTGTGTTAGGAAGCTCATCCACCCATGGGGCAGGGGTCCTGCCTTAGGCCTGCGGCAGCTGAGCCACAGAGCACCAGAGATGCAGCCCTGCCTGCTAGCGTGTGGCTGATGGACATCCTGACTCCCTGACCAGCATGTGAATCCAAAGTGTCGTGACGTCTGCTGTAGACTAATTGGAGGGCTCTGTCACTGCAGGCAGGGAGACTTGTGTTTCTGAGCTGCCAAGACCACTGAGCAGAGGCTGCCAGCGTGCCCTGAACCCTCCCCATGGAGGTGGCGGAAGGAGCTAACACCTCATGACACCCAGCAGCTGGCCGGAGAAGCCCAGGGAGAAGCACACCGCTCAGAGTCCTGTGCAGGCTCCTGGGTCGTGGAGGGTTGCGTGCCTAGCTCTCCTCTTCCCAGAGCCAGGAGGGCAGAACTGTGGAGGTAAAAGAACATAGTGGTGACATCACAGAGAATGGGGTTCAAATCCTGTCTCTGCCATTAATACATCATGTAAATTTGGGCAAATGATTTAATGGTTTGCATCTTCAATGTCTTCATCTATAAAATGAAGTAATAATAGTCCTACATCACAGGCTTAGTAGGCGGCTGGAAAGAGATCCCGGATGCAAAAAAGCAAAGCCATTGGGGTCTTTGTTCTATGGGGCTTATTTCTGCGTAAGTGCTTCACCCAGAGGTCTGAGACTTCACCTAAAAGTCTCCAATGAGGAGAGAGCGAGAGCGAGGGCATGCTCAAGTCCTTCGCGGAGCAGAGGTGGTGCAGGAAAGACAAATTCTGGAGGCGGAAATTAAACAACCAAAGTTAATTAGTACTTCTACCCACATTGTAAGAATCACAGAGAGACAGCTGGCAGGTACCTCAGCGGTGGCACGGTCCCGTACCAGCCATCATTAGACCTCTGTGGGGGACTATTGCTAGGGGGCCATGTCTCTGAAGCTGACAGCCCTGGGCTCAAACCCTAACCCTGATGTCTACTAGCTGAGACTGAGCAAGTGATTGAAGTTCTTTAAACCTCAACTTCCTTGTCTGTAAACAGGAATAATAACAAAAATAACACCAACCCACATGACTGTTGTGAACATTAATTGTTGGACTCAAGGCCATGATATGAGTGGACCAGACCCCCATATGCCAGGTGTGACAATGAATGGGGGCACTGGGCCAGGGGACCCCAGTGGTGTCCCTCATGATCCAAGGCTCCACTAAGTGGTGCCATATGGAGGTCTGAACAAGGTTTCTCTTTGTGCAGAACCAACAGACCTGTGGAGATTGAGTTCCAGTAAACGACGACAGCAACGACTTAGAAGCTTCAAGTCTTCGTCATTGACGTCAAATCCATGCAGTTAATTTCCTGTTGCTCTAATGGGCTGATTACCCTTGCTTTTGGTTGGGGAAAAGTGCATTTTGAAAACACCCCTTGTAATAGGTGTTTCAAAACACCTGAGCATTGGTATGAATCTATTAAATTCTAACTGCTCTGCTGGCAGGTAAAGCATATTTATAGACTTTAAAAAATAACCACGCTGTTTGCCTTTCGGACTTTGGGGGCCATTCTGAAGAGATTTCTTGCTTCAGGTCCAGGAGTTTTGAGGGGGTGGATTTTATTTCTCCAAACCATTCTCCTCACATTGTCCTTCTATGCAGTATAAATTGCAGGACTGTGTATCTGCCTCTAGCTGAAGCCAGTCTTGCTAGAAATCCATTGCTCCTTTCCTACCAAATAGATCTATTTTTTAGTTGTCAATACCTCAAGGAGATTATGCTACCTCTGGGCTTTTCTTCTTCTAACTTTGCTCAAATATTTGATTGTCCAAAAGCTGCTGATTAAAAAAAAAAATCAATTCTGAGATTCCACAGGGTGGGATTCTGACACTAGTAAGGTAATTTGTGCATGTGAATATCCCAGGCCCAGAAGTTTTTGCTGAGGGGTAGGATCTGGAATAGATGATAGAGAGCTTAAAGCAAGGAGTAGCTTACAGGGAGACTGGAGGGCAGAATATGTTCAGACTGAAAGAGTGCTTGCAGGGGAATCTAGGTCAGTTAGAGGAGGGAAGGAAGGGGAGCAAAGGCTGTTCAGGGCTCAGGGTGGCCTAGAGTATTTAGCAGACAGACCCTCTGGGGTAAAGTGTTTGGAACCAATACATTCCAGGGCTGGAGGAAGTGGGGGCAATGACGTGCAAACTGGAAAATGTTGGGACTTAGGGATATGTGTGCGAGGGGACTTCTTCAACTGTTTCATCTCGCGTGTTGACCTGTGGTTTTGAGGCAGTGAGGCAGAACGCAATCAATGGATTGAATACCAGTTGAAGATTCCAACATGGGGTAGTCATAAAGTGATGTTAAAACTTCAGAAAATGTGTTTAGACTAGACGGTTTCACTTTGTGGGAATTCAGTTCAAAGAATCAGTAATTTTTTCATATAGCTATTGTCATTGATTTACAAAGAATTCTCCTCCCAGGCAAACATAAAAAGACATGAAGCCCCATAATTAAATGCCTGCTTTGACCTCAAAGTCAGACTGTCTTAAACCATCTCTTTCATGCACATAGAAAGACGCATCTCTCGGCAGCCACTGAAGATTATAAAGTAGATTTTCTCCCTTTGTCCCTTCCTGGTACTGCTGTCAAACTCGGCTCCACCCCAGAAGACAAGCAGCAGTAGAAGAAATTCTGAATCAACTCTTTTGGCTTTGGGAGTGTGCTCTACTAATTTGTCAAGTAGACTGTTACTTCTTCTCTTTTACCCATGTTGGGTGTGTCCAGAGCAAACTAAAAGTTGTAACATGGTCAGTAAGAGTGAATGATGACCTTGGAAGTGGGGGATTCCTTCCTGAGTCCTCTTATTGGAGACAAGCTGCAACCATTGTGACCTTTGTGTATGTGACTTGGGGTTATGAAAGTTCCAGCTCTGGGAGGTCAGACAGAACCGGTGTAGCTGCCTGGATGTGCTCTTCTAGATGGCAGAGGGGCACACGCTTGAATTTCTGGATGCGTCCCAGGGATTGCTAACACTGTATTTGCCCTGCCCCCAGAAAGCCTTTCTTCTGAAGTCATGTAGCTCACACAGCTGGTTATGGTAGGCTGAATAATGGCCCTGAAAGATATCTGTGTCCTAAGGCTCAGAACCTGTGACTATTACTTTACCTGGCAAAATTCTGAGGCTGTGATTACATTAAAGACCTTGAGATGTGGAGATTATTCTAGATTGTCCAGGTGGGCCCTAAAAGTAATCACAAGTGTCTTTATAAGGGGAGGTAAAGAGACATTTGATTATAGAAGAGAGGCAGGCAATGTGATGATGGTAACAGAGAGTGGAGCCATGCACCCCAAGCTAAGGGATGCTGGCAGCACCTGGGAGCTGGAGGAGGCGAGGAATGGATTCTCCTCTGAAGCCTCCAGACAGATCTAGACCTGACAATGTCTTTGTTTTATCCCCGTAAGACTCCTTTCAGACTACAAGAGAATAAATTTCTGTTTTCAGTCATTAAGTTTGTTACAGCTGTAATAGAATAACAATACACTGTTCTTGTCATATCTGCTAAAGAGTGAGGGACTACATCCCTCTGGTGCTCCTCTAGCTGCTGTTGGAGCATTAAAGAGCCACCTGCAACATGTAGAATATACCGGCAGGATATTCTTAGGAAGATAAATGCTTGTGTTCCTAATCTGCACTCTCAGACATTTCTCAGAGCAGAGCTCTGCTGAGAATAACAGAGAATTGAGTAGATGATAGCTCTTCCAATAGAATAAATCAGTATTTGTGCTCTGATCAATTTATGATGGCCTGGGTAAAAGGTTAAATTTTCCAGGCATATCTTAAGAACAAATCTAATTTTCAAACGAATACTATCAGGGAATTCTTCCAAAATACAAAACCAAAATGCCCTAAGATGTTTTGGACAGTTTGTCAGTAGGTTTAACTTCCCCTACATTTGAAGATGCTCCATAAATGCTGCCTCACCCCACCTGGGAAGATACTTGGATTTTTCTAGGAGAGTCTGTGCTTTGGAGAGAGAAGGAGCTGGCCACAGGGATTGCCACGGTGCCTCTCTTCCTCTTTTACAGCCATTTTTGGTGCTGCTTCGGTTTCACAGGCACTGCCTGGAGCCGCTGAAGCTGCCTGCTTCCCTGTCTCCTCACTGAGAGGCTGCTGTGATGAGCTGACGGCAGCGACTCCTCTGCGCAGCTGAGTCAAGACCACTGTCCCTCTTCCCATGCCGGCAGCTTCTCTCTCATCATGGTAACCTCACTGGTTTAGCATCTGAGCACTCAGAGATGGTGACTTGCTTTACAGAGTCATTGAATTCCAGAGTTCAAAAAGTCTTCTCTTGAGCACATCAATTCCAACCCCACTGGAATAATTAACTTGGGGCTCAGATAATCTGGAGGAGGAATAATGGGGTTCAGGGACCCACAGTTGTAATGCATACTCCAGGTAGTTCTGAGACATGTGGAATGCATGCTCCTCTTTGAGAAATGTTGGCAAGATTGGGAAGTAGATGGAGTGGAGGCAAGCACTTGGGACCTTCATGTTCCCTCCTCTTTGCTCCTGCACAAGTAGAAAACCACCCCTGGTGACTGTCAGGATCCACCTCCCTTGGCATGTGCCCAGCAGATCTGCGGTCGGGGTTTGTTAAACCTGGGACCCGTGGGAGCACCTGGGTGCTCACTGCATTTGGGCAAAAGCTGCTCAAATCCATCAACACTTCACTGAGATGCTGGGCTACCTGGGAAAGGAACAAGCAGTCAAGCGAGCCAGAAAGACCCATTTAACCAACTTAGAAGATGGGCATTTTTTATGAGAGCATTAACCTTCTCTGGGCTGGCTGTCATTTCCAAATGACAGTTGCACGCATGGCATTTCCAAGAAGCCTTTAATCTCTAAGAGAAAAGGGGGGAGCAAGGGTCACATCTAATATATTAAAAGCAGAAAGGAAACCTTTAAGCAATTGGCACCCTTTGGCCTATGGGTTTTCCCCCCACTGGGATGGCGCAAATTTTAAAAACCTAAACTAGGAGATGGTTTGAAAGAACAAATTCAAAAAGACTAGCTTAGACCTGCCTTTAGAGCATCAGAAACTGCCTGCCATGGTGGTTAGGCAAGGGATGAATTCTCTTGGGAGTCAGGTCCTGAATCATTTAGGATTCTTCTGGTTGCAAGTGACAGAAGCCAACTTTGCATTTCCTTCATTTGAAAAGGGAAAGTATGTGTCTCTGAACAGTCTCATTACAAATGCGGCTTTAGGCATAGGTGTATACAGAGGCTCAATGATATAATTTCTCTTTTTTCCTCTGTGTGGACTTGATTTTTATGTAGGCTTTCCTTTTCTGCTGGCAACTGAGACATGCTTCCAGGTTCAAATTCAGTCACTGTGAGAATCTACTTCCCTAACTGCTAGCATACAAGTTTGAGAATTAGATTCCTCAGTCCTAATTGACCTAATTTGTCATCTCTAGGATAATTACTCTGATGGGGGCTTTGACCCCTGCCCCTCAAACTTTAATGTGCTTGTAAGTCATCTGGGAATTTAGTTAGAAGGCATGTACCTACTCAGAAGGTTTTGTGTGGGACCGGAGATTCTGCATTCCTAATAAGCTCCCAGTTGTTTTGATGCTGCTGATCCAAGGACCACACTTTGAGTAGCAAGTGTAAAGGTTAGGCTTGTTGGCTTAATCTAAGTGGTAGTTTCCATCTCTGTAGCCTGAGGACTCAAGTGAGGACAAAAGCAGAGAGCTGGGGTAGGGAGAGGGGAGAGCATTCTCTCAAAGCAAAATGGAATAGTGTTCCCACATGAAGGACAGGCTGGATTCTGGTGGCAAAACAACACATTTCCACTGTGATCAGTAAAACTCAGCTAGTGATCATTTGTGTCTGCCTCAGTGGTACCTCTTGAAGCCATGAAAGAAGTGACCCTCAGGCGAAAGACAAATGATAAGCACTCTTTAAAAATTCTTTCCTGATGATCATCATTACTATCAATTATTCACTGAGGAAGGACTAGCATGTGCTTGATGTGGGTAGAGATTCTGTTTCCGCACCAGCCCAGAGAGACCTGGAAAGGAAACCAAAGGAGAGGCATGAATTATAAATACAGATCCTGCCAAAGGAAGCGGATGGAAGTGTGGACGCGGGAATGGGGAAGGGGTCTCGGGGCTACAGGCTGCGGAACTGTAAAATGGAGTTAATGTGCAACTCAGGAACCTGCGCACAGCGGCGTGTTAATGCTTGTTAGGGGACCAGCGTTCATGCTGCTCATGACAGAGGATCCATGCAAAGGCAGCAACTGCAATTTCGAGAATCTTTGGAGGAACTTACATTTCTTTGGTGCCTATTATACAGGAAGAAAAAAACGTTGCCAAGAGATTTTTTTTTTTAATTTAATTGCCTTGAATATGATGGCAAAGAGGTGGGTGGACCTAGGGTATTCTATAATTAGTTGATAAACTATGATAACTAGATATAGTATTCTGGAAAGATTTATTTAGAATGTGGCATTTAAGGGGATTGGTTCCATAATTTAGGTATTTGAATATCAAAACACAATAAATTATTATAATAGCCACAATAATCCCAGTTTGATGTGGGCCCTGCTGGTTATGGAATGTTCTAGTTAGACTTCCAGATGGAGAACTGTAATGAGGCTCATTCTCTGATAATTTAAGAAATGAAGGCAGCATCACTTCTGGCCTCTCCCCACCTTTCCTGTCCTTGATTTTGCAGCATCCCCGTGCCTTCTCACGGTGGCAAGGCATCTCTCTCCATCTTCCTCTGTCTCTCTCTGTCCCCTTCCCTCTCTCTCCTTCCTTCTTCACCCCATTTTCTCTCTCCTGGAGCCTAGGCTGTTGGTGTGTTTCTTCTGAGAACCCTGGCACTGTGCAAGCTCCTCATATGTGTTTATCAGGTGAGGCCTGAACCAAATCTCAAATCCTTGCGGTAGGTGGATGTGAAGGCAGTAACTACAGCACGTGAGTTGTCAGGGAAGTTTCTAATGCTGTAGATACATTCTGGAATATTCCTCTTCTATCCCCCAAAATATCCTGGTTTCCACTGTAGAAAAGTAAAGTAGGAGTGATGTCTTTCTTGTTTGAATTCAGCCAGGTAGGTGTCTCTAGAACCTTCCTTCTGCAGGTTCTGAGTGCCCACAGAGCTCTGAGGAGACCCCCACCTGCCACCATCCTCAGGTTGTCTGACTTCCTCAGGAGAGATGCTTTCTGCTCTGCTTTCATCCCAACAAAGCTCCTGTCTTTCCTCCTGAAAATTCTCTTTCCTCCTCCCCTCTTCCTCCTTCCTCCTCTGAGCAGGTATCCTGAAGGGTCAAGTACTTGCCCAGAATTAAGCCCAGCAGGAGATACCAAATTATACTGATTCTGTATGCTTAATTTGGGGTGACATGTTAGCAACAGGAAATGGAGCAGCCATGAGTCATCGCACTCTGTGGCACTGAATACAGTGCAGCTGGCCTCAAAAACGAGGGGGAGAAACGCGGTCCCAGAGACAGGAGAAGAGACACCCACCCTGCCTTGTGACTCCCTAGCATCCTGATCTTCACTCAGAACAGCACTGAACACACTCTCTGACAGCTGCTTTTGACTGTGGATTTCCCTTGTCAGTCAGTAAACTGCCCCAGGCGAGAACTGGGTCTGCCCCTTTCACCCGCCCAGAGCCAAGTGCAGTGCCTGGCCCATGTAGCTGCCTAAAACACACATATTGAATTCATTTATGAATTCATCTTTTCAGGACAGGTGTGCCAATATGCTTTCCCTTTTAGAGTAGAAATACATCATAGTGAAACGTTTTGAAAAATAGCAAATATTTAATTGGTCTAGAATCCAGAAAATAAAAATGAAATAAAAAATAGGTGAGGGAAGTTAACAGAAATACTGACACATTAAAGGGTCCTAAAATTCTATGTAATTAAGAATTAAATCCTATTATTATTTTTCTCAAGAGAACTTTTAATTGAAATACAACAGAGCACACAAATCACATGTACACACTTGCTTAATTTTCACAAAGGAAACAAATGTGGATAACAACCCCCAGGATCAAGAAACAAACTGTCTGTACACCTGAAGCTCCCCTGCAAAGGTAACTCTTATCCTGACTTGCATTATTATAAGTCAGTTTTGCCTATTTTCGAGCATAATGTAAATGGAACCATGCAATATATTCTCTTTTGTGTTTAGCTTCTTTTCATTTATGCTATTATATTTAGCAGAAGTCCATTCCTTTTTATTGCTGTATAGTTTTCTGCTATTATGAATATGCTGCCATTTAATTGTCTCTCTTATTGTTGATGGCATTTGTTTTCTTTCCAGTTTTGGTCTGTTAATAACAATTTTATATGAACAATCTTGAATGTCTGTTGATGTCCATACATTGAGTATATACTTGGGAGTATAAATGTAGGATTGTAAGGTATGTCCGTTTTCAGCTTTAGAAGATATTGCCAGTTTTCTGATTTGTAAAACCAGTTTGTACAGCCACTAGAATTCAATTAAAGTGCTAGTTTTCCCATTTTCTTGCCAACAACTTAGTATTGACGTCTTTTCAATTAAGCTATTCCAGTGGCTGTGCAATGGCATCTTTTTGTGACTTTGATTTGCATTTTCCTGTCATCGAAAGGACTCAAACGCCTTTTCATATATCTGTCAGCTGTTTGGGTACCCTCTTTCATGATGTGCCTGTTCACATCTCTGTATGTTATTTTGCATATAATTGGACTTGCAGCACTTGTTTATTTTTTTGAGTTGGAAGGAAAATTCCTGTTGAGGGACTTTAGACCTTATGACCTTGACTTTCTTGCTTAAAAATGTTTTCCTTTATGGTACCAGCACCCTATCTTCATATGGAATCTTTGTGGAACATTAACATGCAAAGTAGGTCAAAGCCGAGAAGTTTTCATAGAAGGAAGAACGAGGAGATCAGGGACCCCTAACTACTCCACTGAATTTTGAATTTATGCGTAATGGAAGACTGTTTTTAACAAGTGAACCCTCAAAAGTCTTCGCAAATACTTATAAAGTATTTGCTAGCACAAAGCAATAAACAGGAGAAATAAGATGACAAAAGGCATTTTCACAATGTGAGGGGGTCATAGTAGACATTATCCATATTAATTTATAGTAGATATATCCATATAATTAAAGTAGATATTAATTTCCATTTACACTCTCTGGCTCAATGAAGGCTTCAGGACCTCTGCTCCCCACAGTTACAAGATGTTTTCAAGTTTATTTTAATTCATTGTAGAAAATATGCCCACGAAGAGACAATGTGCGCGTGTGCACGCATGTGCACTCACACAATCCTTTCATCCAAATGCTCAGTGCTTTTCTGATTTTGTAACTTAGACTTGGTTGTTCCTATGTCCTGAACCCTGCCTTCGTCTCATAGACACAAAAGTACTTGGTATTTCAAATGGAAAAATGTTGTGGTCATCTTTATTTAACACAGCTGGGTAGGCATTTTTTGTTTCCAATGCCAGAGCCTAGCACTCGTCACACTAAGGAATGTTTTACTAGATGGTTTCATACCCGCCTCATCGCTCTGCCTCCCCAGACCCCAGAGGACAAGGCAGGGGCTCCAGCCTCCCTCCCCTCCTCTCCCCTTATTTCTCCCAGAGCTTCATGCCCAAACTTCTATTTCTTCTCTGCCATCTGCTTTACCTACCTTTTCTTTTTCCCAATCCCCAGTTTCCTTTTTTGCTAATTATCCCCAGCAGGAGTGACTTGCAATCTGTAGATATAAGAATCTAAAAGAAATATGCAAATACATCTGCGTACACTGGTATTCGTCAAAGCCAATGAGCTCAAAGGTAGGGAAGGCTCATGGCTGTGTTTCCAAAAGTGAGCTATCAATGGCGGTGCCTGAAATGATTTTGGGTAGTACACTTGATGAAAAATTCTTTAAGAATTTGAGTGGATATGTATTCATTTTAAGGGTACTAATACATTTCTTCTATTTGCAATAAGGTACACTCATTGATCAAAGGTCCTTCTACATATTTAAGTTTAAAATATGATTATGTTTCTCTGGCAAAACTTGTGAGTTAGTGACCTTCAGGAAATGTTGGATGGTTCATGCTCAATAATGAAAACAGTAATTATATTAAGGATTCTCTTCTCCCATCAGAAATAGGTAAACAGAAGTGAGTACACAGTATAGCAAATCCTGCTCCCTCTCGTGAGTATTAGAACTAAAAAACACTATGAAACCATCTATAACAGTGGTTTTGAAGGTATAGTCCAGGGACCTCTGCAGATCCCTAGGACACTTTCAATGTGTCCATGAAGTCAAAACCATTTTCATCGTAATACTAAAATGTTATTTCAAATGTTTCAAAATATTGACATTTCCACTGTTGATGAAAAGCTATGATGGGTAAAATCCTGGCATCTTAACATGGTTCCAGGCAGTGGCACCAGAATGTACTGGTGATGGTTGCATACTTCACCACACAGGCAGAAAAAAGGAAAGCCAGTGTCCCTCAAAAATTACTTCCATAAAGCAGTAAAAGGTATTAATTTTACTAAATCTCAGCATTTCACATCTTTGTACTGTTCTGTGTGATGAAATAGGATGTATGACTCAAGAATTCTGCTGTGTACCAAGTACATGGTTGTCTCAAGGAAAAACACACGTTTTGAGTTGAACCATCCCCCTCTTTGCATGGAACACTATTTTTATTTGAAAGAGCTGGCAAACAATGGTTATTTAGACTTGGGTATTTGGCAGATGTTTTCTTAAAGATGAAATGGGCCGCTTACGTCAAGGCAAAGAACCCACAGTATTTATAGCCTATGAAAAAATTTGAGCTTCTAAGTGAAATTAGAATTTTGGAAAGCTTGTATCATTCATCATGAAACAACCTGATTTCTCCTCAATATCTAAAGACCAGTGATGAGCTAGATCATGATATTTGTGAATGTAATTTTTTAAATACTGTCTAGCAAAATCTGTCAACATTTGGAAGATTTGTATCTTTCAATGAATCAATGTTTTTTTTCCCAAATTGCCAATGTGTCATGTTACAAATCATGCATCGATAAAGGATTTGTTTTTTAAGTGTAAGATAGACCAGTGGATTTTAGTGTAACAGAATGTGAAAAGAATTCATTGATATGGTTTCATACTCCAAACACTAAAACCCTTCAGAAACTATTATTGTCAAGTTTTGGTGTAGTATCAAAAAATAATATCTATGAAAATACTTCTTTTTTCTATAGTGACATGCCTATGTGGCTATATGTGACGATGTGAGGTCTGACTTTCTTCATATTCTTCCACCAAGGCAACATATATATAAAGTCTGAGTGCAGAAGCAAATACGAGAATTTGTCTTCTATTAAGCCAGACATCAAAGAGATTTGTAAGAATAGAAAACCTTGTAACTCCTCCTAATATTTTTATTGTTTTTGAAAAATGTATTTTTATTTCTCATAAAAATAGTTTGCATATAATATGCTTTTCATTTAAAACGTTTCTCAGTTTCTATTTCTAACACAATACGCATCAGTAGGTATGACCTGTACAGTAGAAGTTCTTTAGGGTCCTTAATAATTTTTGGGTGTAAAGGGGTGTGAGACCAAAAAGTATGGGTACCAGTATTTTTCAAGACAGGATTCTTGTCCTGTGTGATCAAAACACTCCCCTTCTCATCAAGTGACCATGGAATAAAGGGCGTGTGTGTGTGTGATATGGGAGTGGGCGACAATATAGAATCTTTGCATCCTAAACATTTTAGGAGAAGGGGATAGAATGACTGTTGTAAGGGGGTCTAACTCCAGTCTGTTATTAGAGGGTGTTTTTTGTGACTTGCTGTGAAAATGTGGAAACCTTTGGGTGAAGCTGATGGTTGAGACAGAAATGAAGGTAAAATATGAACATTGATTCAGAAATAAAAATATGATGACAGATATGGATCATCTTCCTCTTCCCAATGTGTTGTGGTAGGCTGCCTCTAAGACGACCCCCAGTGACTCTGCCTTCTGGCCTTCATGCCATTGTGTAGCTGCTGCTTCTTGAGTATGGGCTGCACCTAATGACTTGCTTCTGACCAGCAGAACAGATCAAAAGGAATGGCACATCACTGCTGAGCTTAGGTTACAGAAAGACTGACATCTCTCATGCTTGCCCTCTCTTACTCTTCTCAGCTGGTTTTGGGGGAAGCTAGCTGTTGTGAGCTTTCCTGTGAGAGACCCATGTGGCAAGGAACTAGTAGGTCCCCAGGCAGCAGCCCATGAGAAACAGAATCCTGCCAGTGACCTTGCAAGTGAGCTTAGCTATGTATTTTCCTTTACTGGGCCTTCAGATGTGACAAAGATCTCTGACCAATACCTTATTGTTCCATTGTGAGAAGAGGCATCCAGCTAAGCCACATCTGGATTTCTGACCCACAGAAACTGTTAAATATAAATATTTTGTTTTTTAAGCTGCTAACTAGGGGTAATTTGTTACACAGCAATTGATAACTAATACATGGGTAAGCTAATGGACCTTGTTAACAACTGCTGCTCTAGGTAAACAGTAAAAGAAAAAATTGCAAAGGGAGAAAGAAAATAAGAACAGTGAAGTAGTGGAAGGGAAAATACAGACAGTATAATTAGAGACAGTTATATCAGGAAAGCAAAACAAGAACCCTGTGCCTTAATGAGAAGAAAGAGTTTCACTGGAACTTTCTATGGAGACAGCTCCCTGAGGAGAGTGGCTTCATTGCTGAGGCAAGCACTTCCACCATCGAATCAAACTGGTTGGATCTGTGACCAAAAGAAAAGACCAATGCTCTGAATTTAGGTGTGTGGGAGGAAGGTTTTTCAGCCCTGCCCTGTATATGGGAGAGATGTTGAGTAAGAAATTGAGGAGCCTAAAAGTGGGGTCTGTGGACAGAAAAGGTGCATGTTGTGGAAACATTAAGTTACCTTAAGTTACAAAAGATCTTATAATGGCCCATGAAATTTGAAAGTCCCCAGTTGAGCTGGCCTCAGGCATGACTGGATGATGTCATCGGGGGTCTACTTACCTTTTTGATTGACCTTCAAATGGCCGAGTCATTGGGTATAGGCTGGGCAGGTCTGCAGAGACAGCTCACAGACAGTGACTCTCAAAGAACGAGATTATCTTCTCTCAGTGTCCACATACAAAATGCAGGGGAGGTCTCAGACGATCCTACTTGGTAAGTCATCTCCCCAGGTACTCCAGCACTATGTGGATTAGCAGAAGGGTACTTACCTAAAGGAAAAGGGGGTGCACCTGTCAGGAAAGGAAAAACAATGTGGGGCAGATAATATGACATATGTCTACTATAGTGAGTGAAATAACCAGAGGCTGGGAAGACTATTTAATATTTAAAGTTATGCCAACCTAATCCTATAATATAACTTGAGACTTAACTCAGCTGTGTAGTGTTTGCATCTCATCTCAGCTGTCCCTCATAACAGGGCATTTGGGTTGTGTATTTGAATTGACTTGGAATGATACAGTCTAATGAGATGATTTCTGGCAGGAGTGGCACTGGGAAAAGGATTTGGGGATACAACCATGAATTCAGCGTCTCAGATTTTTAAGGAAAAATTCAGCCCTTTCTCCTTCTTGTGTGTCAGCATCTGTTGTTTTTCTTCTAGAACACAAAGTGGCTCGCAGAGCCCATATCCATTTGAATAAAAGCTGAACAACCACTGTAGCAAAGCCTTAGCTGCCAGATGCCGTCCGATGTGACTTGGTTGGATTTCTACCATTCTCTAGAGTCCCTGCGAGAGCCCTTGGTGTATGTGGGGACTCCTAATATTTTTGGAATTGGGAATTTGTTCCAAATGGCAGAGATTTAATTCCTCAACACACAGAAAGAGATGGCGCTGACTATTCAGTTGAGATATTCTTAGGTTGTGAATAAAGACTTGTGATTTACTAAGTTAAGAATCATTGAGGAAAAAAAATGACAGTTCAGCTGAGACCAACAGTAATGTACAACTTGGTGAGAGAGAGATCTTTCTTCCCCATTTGCCTGCAAAAAAGAGTCATAGTGGGGTTTGGTCAGTCATGGAAAAATACTAAATAATATGTTAAATAACCAACCAGCATATATATGATAAGGTAACACATTTCTAACATCTGTAAATTTTTTCGGCTTTTAATTATGACCATCATGACATGTGGACAATATAAATGTTAGTAGTCAACCGAAAAAATTACATTGCACTGAATGTGCTTACTTTGAGAAATGAAAATATGGTTTTTAATTGGAAAGGCATGCTCTTAGTGCCATTTTATGGCCTGTTCTAAGGCTAGTACCTTCAGCAAGTGTTTGACATTTTACTACTGGCCCTGTTTCTGGGACACCGCCTTTCCCTCCATGGCTAAGTCACATTGTAGGTACACAACATTTTATCTATCTTCTCAACACTCAAATTAAGTGGAAATTTGTGGTATATCCCTGGTCCAAACTCAAGGAATCTAATCCCAGTGTTTCCCAATTGATACATTATCTTGAGAATCACATCAGATATTATTGACGCCCCTCGTTTAAGCATTGCCCTTTCTCTGGTATCTATGCACCACACTCATGTACTTTTGTGTTTTCACCAACAGTCTACCCAGAGCTTTAAAGTTCATAAAATAAATATTTTGGATACCCATCATATTTGTGTGCCATGCCCTGCCTGACATTTTTCATGCATGACTATCCCCCAAATTATAAGAGCAAGAGGCCAGAGAAGTGAAAGAGAATTTTTTTCAATAACCACACTTTTCAACGCCGGAAATTACAGGAGGGATTTGCTTTGGCTCCTCTGGAATATTTCCTCTGCTTTCTGGAAATTACTGCTTTGGAGATTATGTCCAATATTGACTTTTGGGAAGGAGGGTAAAGAAATATTCATATGTCCCCCAAATGTCCTTTTAGTGGCTTTTCTGGAAGTTAATTTTGGCTCAGTAGTGATTTAGAACATTATGGTCAATAGCATCAGAATTCTTTAAGGGAAGAGGCCAGGGGAACTGCATTTTTTGATTGTCTAACTCTAGGAAGACCTTGACTCAAGCACTCAGATGTATTACTCCCTATCACCTTCAGAACCACACTATGACCTTGGGCATTACTGTTTTCATCTTAGAGGTTCAGAGACATGAAATATTTGTCGAGGCCACACAGCTAATATGTTGTGAATTAGGATTCAATTAAGATTTGAATCCATGCTAATTATTATTATTTTATACTATCCCTTCCTCCAGTGCTGTTCAGTTTGCCCTATAATTAAGTCCTAGGAATTCCATTTTCTCTCACTGCTTAAGTCTAAAGCTGATAATGTTAAAAACAGAAAAAAAAATGCTTTTCTTAGGGCCTAAAAATGGATCAGTCTTTATAGGTCGTGAATTTCAAATCTCATGTGAACCTTTTGGGATCTGAGTTCATTTAAAACTGACTTTCTATTTCTGAATAAAAAATTAGAATGATAGCATATACAGACGTTGTGGCTTTCTCACAAAGTATCTTTTCAAAGGAGATGATGATGAGATTGAAGAGGTTGTTGGCGGTAAACAGTATTTGCAACATTCATAAGCATTAAATAATCAGAAATTAAAGACATAGGTGCTGGAAATACTTTCCCCAAAAATCTTAGATCACACCTGGATTTGACCAGCATTATCAGCAGAAGCTTTAATCAAAGCTGGTTTATCCAAGAGATTTTTTCAAATTAAAGGGTGCAATCACATGCCTCAGAATTAGCCCTATAGGAACTGTCTGCACTGAGGCAGGCAAGCTGATCTCCTACAGTTTCAAAGAGTTCATATGAGGCACTGTTTGATTTGAAAGCAGATTGACCAGTGATTTGGGTCAGTAAATACAAACCTAACATTCATTATTTAAACACACAGGAATAATTGTATGAATACAAGTATGTGGCATGATGGGCAATTGGGCTGTTTCATGAATAATATATTAGTTAGTGAGCATTTCGTTTTATTTATTGTTTAGGCCTAGGAGTATTGGTCTGACTCTCCGGGTCTGGCCTCCAGCTGGCACACATCCATAACTGCCGCACAGTCAATGAGAAGTGTGTCCAGGCTGCAGGACAGGGCCTGTGTTTGTTTAAGAAGGAGCCTGGTGACATCATGTCAGCCTCACACTCCTCAAGGCTCAGGAGCCCCTGAAAGAGCCCAGCTCCAGCCCAGCTAACACAGACCTTCTGCAAGGATTTCTATCTTCAGGGCTGATTTCAAGGTGAACCAGGTTGGAGACTCCAAGGGGAGACAATGGATTTTGCTTTGCTTCCTACATTTGCTAAGCCTCGTATGCGGTATTTGATTAATGTTTGAGAGTTCTAATTAGGAATAGCTAATCGGGTCCAGATATACCAGGATATTGATTCCTGCCTCAAGAAAACTCATCTAATTGTGTTCCTTATCATTAGCAAATGGTTGGTGTACTGAAATGAAGACCCATCTTTATGTTGGAAAGGCTGCTTTGGAATGGGGTAGATGGGGGAATGGAAGCAAGCTCTGCAAACTACCAGCCGAGGGTACTGGGGAAATCATTGTGTTTTAGGCCTGGTTTTGATTTGATCCCCAGAGGGGGAAAAGACACAGATATTCAGGATGAAGTTTTCTTTTTAACTTTTGCAGAAGGGCAAAACTGGCATAAGAATCAAACGTGTCATTTGGACCACAGAGGGGAGGAAGAAAAGTAGACTCTGCTTGTAACTCTTGACTTCTGAAACACTTGCTGTTCATCTGCACCTGCCTAGCTGCCTCTCAAAAATAACAGCACTTATACTAAGTAATTAAAGCACCTCCATAGTCCCCTCTGGTGGCTCCTAGTTTTCAGAGATTGTGATGAAAACCATACACCCCAAAGGGTAATAATGCTAATAATATTGAAATGGCACTAAAAAATGTACATGCAGAAAACTTTTTTTCTTCTCCTGTAAAATTGCAAAGTCGTGTTTTCAGTGGCACTTTTAAGTCAAGAGCACCATCTAGTATCTAGTAAAGATGGTGTCCTTTGTTTCTCTAAACATAGCACTGGTCTTTCTTTTTACTGAAAACATAGAAATCTAAAATGTGATAATTTGGAAATTTTCTCTGGGCGAGTCCGAAGGGCCCATAACTCCAGCCACAGCAGAATAATCCTCTGATAGCCGTGTCTGCTTAGTGCCACCCTTAGTGCTGCTTAGTGCCACCTGAGTATTACTCACTGCTACCTTTGTGCCATCGTTCTTTTTGGCATCTATTCCTGTGAGAGCACTTATCACACTGTATTGTGATTATTTGTTTATCTGTCTGTTTCTCCTGCTAGGCTGAAAAGTCCTGGAAGGCAGAGGCTCTATCAGATTCACTGGTGCAAAAACTGAATGTCTTGGGTGCTTGTCACCACATGGGGAGGTCACCCGTAGGAGCCCTGTCTCACTGGTGGCTGCCTCGCCCCTTCCTCTGATGTCCCCTGGCCTCTTGGACACTCTCAGAGCATCTCACAGTGTTCCACACTCAGGGTGAGTCTGTGACGCTGCTTTTGTCTCCCCTTGGTGAGGATCTGCACAAGTGTCCCAACAGGTCCAGGACCCCCTTGGGACAGTGCTGCTACCACTCTTCCAGCATGTGGGGCCCAGTGGTCAAGCTTTCCTTCTCCCAAATGGAAGACATTATGGCAGAAGTGAAGGGGAGAGGGGTACAAAATGGAATGACTTTGGAGAGTCAGGTGGGAGCCAGATGATGCAGAGGCTTGTGGACATAGTAAGGAATTTGATTTTTATTCCAAATGCAGTAGGACCCTCAAAGAGGGTCATGATTTGATCAAATGTATTTAGAAGATTATTCTGACTATTTAAAAAGTAGTAGAATAGTTCAGCACTATGTTAAGCAGAGATACCAGGAGGAGGCTATTGCAATAGCTGTGTGTAATGGTGGTGGAAGTAGAGATGGAAAAAAGTGTGTATTGAGATACAACCAATGCAACTTCCTGATCAGTTAAGAATGCAGGAGAAAAGAGAAGAATTCCATCCGACTTCCAGTTTTCCGTGGAGCAAAAGGGGGGGGGGCACTATTTCCTTAGAAGAGGAATATTAGTAGAGGAATAGGTTTGGGGGCCAAGTCAAGGGTTCTTCTCAGTAGTGTTGTCTGAGATGCCAATGAGGTAGCCAAGTGGCTATGCTGAGAAGGCTGGAGGATATGTAAGTTTCAAGTTCAAGGAAAAGGTAAGAACTAGAGAGATAAATTTAAGAGTCATCAGCATACAGATGGTAGTTAAAGCCTCAATACCGGATGAGACTGTAGAGGGAGAAAGTGCAACTGCAGAAGAGAGAAAGATCTGCAATCCAGTGCAGAGAGCATTGAACTTGGCTAGAGGAGGAGGGCCAGAAAGGAAGTTTGAGCAAGAGCATCTAATGATGTGGAAGAAGAACCAAGAAAGAGTGGCAATTAATTAATTAATTAATTATTGCCGTTCAAATGTAATTTCACTTTATTGAGCTACATGCAGTATGATGCACAAATCTTAATGCACAGCTTGACAAATGTTGACATGTGCCTACACTCACGTAATCATCACCCAGATCAAATTATCTAACATCCTCACTAATTCTTTTTCCCCATCACCTATTTGACCCAGTGTTGTAGAAGGGTATTTGGAACCTAAGAGAGGAGAGAATTTTAAGATAGCGGAAGTAGTCAAGTAGAATGTGAAAAGCTTGAGTTAGGAGATGGAGAAGGAGAAATGTTCATTGTTCTCCTCCTCAGCCCCGTGTGGGGCTGCCTCCCAAGCTCTCACTCTGTACTCGAAGGCAATGGGAAGAGCCCTGACAGGGCACATTGGAACACAGAATTCTAACACCGATGAATTTCCCAAGGTGTATTTTATTTGGTCTTCAATAACAGTGTGCAGAACACCCACATCATAGTACAACCACAGTACAGTTTCACAGGGCTTCTTTATCCTGGATTAATATCATGCCTGAATGGCCTTCTCTCCTCAAGAAAAACAGAGATGTTTGGCACAGGGCACATTAGATCCATAGAGAGAAAAGGCATATTCCTGCCATTCAAACTCTAAAAAAGCAAACAACAAAAGAGAAAGATCAACAAAAGCTTTGGCTCAGCTATAGGTAAAAATTTACAATTAGAGAAACCTTTTGTTCTCATTCTAAAACATGGTATTATTGTCATTTCCCAGCTTTAGCTCTGAATAATGAGTGGGTGTGTGCTTTGCATTTGCGTAATTAACAAGTCCACCCAGGTTGTTTATTCCCAACCTGGGAACAATTGGACCCAAAAGTAACTGAATTCAGGTCTCTAACTCTTTTGCTGAGTTTCAAAATAGCACTTATTGTGGCTTCAAACCAAGTTAATTCCTCAAGGCCTAACAGTGCGCCCAGAGTCTACCATGGGATAGTTGCTATTTGTTTCATAAACGAATGAGGAGGCCAAGTGATAAAGTGGGGAAAACACTCCATTAAATTAGAAGATCTGGATTTGGGGAAGGTCATTTATACTCTCTGCACATGAACATTCTCAAATGTGCCACCTTAAAACCCAGGAGTTTTAAAGTGATGTGGTGAAAAAGCACAGTTCGACAGGCAAAAATAATGAAAAGATATTCTATTAATTGATCACTTCTCTCAAATGAAGTCAAAGAAGATGCAAATACACTGTCCATAACATACACCAGAATCCTTCTTCCCTCACACCCACAGCAGCTCCAGTACCTCTCCTTACCATCTTCCTTTCCGGAGGACTTTCTTCCATCCTCTGGATTGTAGCTGATGAAACTCTTTCACCCTGACTTGCGCATCCTCAGCATGTCAGTATGTGCCTCTTTACTAAAAGAGTTCTCTATCTCTAGGAGGGGAAAGAAGGAGAGAAACTGGGCTTGCACAGGAGGATTATCTTTGGTGATTTGGAAAAGGAGGTAAGTCCTGGACAATTCTCACTCACATTAATAGTTTTTACACATCATGTATGCAAAATGGGAAAAATAATGCCTGCACCCTGGATTGCTGGGAGAATTAAATGAGACAAGTAATGTAATTGTAAACTCTCCACAGATATACGGTGCCATTATTATCTATGCTACTTAAGCATTATTAGTGTCCCAAGTGCGACTTTGATCTCATTCTCACAAAAGATAAGTTTTATCTTCATGATAAACATGCATCTGATTAAAAAAAATAAGTTCTTAAACAAATATAAAGCAAACTGATGTCCTTAGAAAAAGGAGCCAATACAAGGAATGTCTAGAAGTGACTTCAGATGTGTTTATTAAGAAGTTTTTCAGTGTCAGCCGTGCATATAGAATAGTTACGAGTAGTTAAAAACTGTGCCTTATAATCCATTTAAAAATAATTTTGGCTACCATGTGAATTCATTGAGTATGCATATCACTTTCAAAGAGCTAATGATCTAAAGGGCCCAGATTCAAGATCGTTTCTTATGTAGAACCTCAATGACAAAAATCTGGAAATGCTATTTTTTCTATTCAAAATGTGAGATTTGTGTTTTTCTTTAAATCACTGATTTTATGAGCATTGTTGACTCCCAGAATAGACAGAATAGGAAATCTGGTCAATTCTGTATTAGTTTTCTATTCTTGCCCCCAAAATTATCCTAAAATTTAGTGGGTCAAAACAACAGACATCTGTTAACTTACAGTGTCTGTGGTCAGTTGTATGGGAGTTGCTAAGCTGGGTGGCTCTGTCTTGGAGTCTCTTATGAGATTGTAGTCACACTGTTAACTGGAGTTTCTATCATCTGGGGGTTGACTGGGGGCTGGAGGGTCTGCTTGCAAGATGGCGCACTCCCATGTGGCTATTAGCAGGAAGCCTCCGTTCCTTGCTGGCTCTTTGCAGGAGGCCTCAGTTTCTCACAAGGTGGACCTCTCCATAGGACTGCTCGAGTGTCCTCATGACATGGCAGCTGGCTTCTCCCAGAAAAAGTGATCTGGGAGTAAGTGAGAAAGAAGCCACAATACCTTTCATGTCCTAGTCTTGGAGGTCATGCACTGCCACTTCTTCTACCATTCTATTTGCTAGAAGTAAGTTACTAAATATGGCTGACCCTTAAGGAAAGAAATTAGATTCTACTTTTTGAAGGGAGGAGTATCAGAGGAATTTGTGGGCATACTGTAAAACCGATGCAAGTTCTGTGGCATAAATTGCATTTTTTTGTTGTTTATATTCCAAACAAAATATGAGTTTTTCACCATAGGGGTAGCTACTTACATTATTGAATTCTCAGAATACAGCACATAAAATCTCTTTATCGTTTATGGAGAAATGAGTTCAGAGGCATAAGTAACTTCTTCTAGGTATAGAAACAGTCAGTGTCCAAATCTAGACTTGGATTCAGATTTTCTAATATGTAATTTCATGTGCAGTCAGATCATATCTAAATAATGATAGCAAAAACAGGGCTCTTTTACTGTACTGTAATTTACTTTTCCAACTTTTGGCTACCTACATGATCTCAAACATCTGGATTTAGATGGGAAACATCTCATCAAAAATCCAGATGTTTCAAAAAGAGAGCTATCCAAACCCTTTGGTGAATGAGTAATTCTGCAGGCTGAATGGCTGTCCTGTTAAAGACTTAACTCCCTTCCCCAGTGTATATTATTCTATGTGCAAAGGTCCTAATGCAACCAAATGTTAAATTGGAAGTGTGGACTGAGGCAACAAGATACCATAGATATCGGATAGCAAAGTGAGGTGCGAGACAGGGCACAAAGATGCAAATGCTGAAAGAAAATATCTTTTATTGCACAGCTTCTGTGCCCCACTTCCAGTCTCCTCACCCAGGCTGTGGTTAAGTCAGGAGGGACCTTAGGAGGATTTTAAAGTAAGGCAACCAATACCCTCAAAGCAAGCAAGGACTTCAGTGGGACCACTCAGGGTTGATAAATGTCCTCTGCAGGCAGAAGGCACAAGGAACTGGTGGTCTCTTGATTCTGACTGTATGACTTTACCTAAGAGAATCAGAAAAGTCATGCAGATTTCCTCAAGTTTCATCCAGGAGCAGTGAAATCATTATCCCACAGAACAGTCTTAAGAGGATAGTGGAAAATAACAATAAAGACGCTTTTATGATTAACTACCCTTCATGCATAATCTGTGTTTAACATAAGCCTCCATTAAAATATATCACAGGCATTTCCTGCTCTTTAAAAAAATGCAAGATGAGTTATTAAGAAAGAGTTAAGCTAGTTTCAATGTTGTCATGATTAATGCAATAATGAAAGAAACTTGGAGTTCTATTCTACAACATTTTCAAAGAAATCAAATATAATGATGTCACCAAGGTTTATGGAGTGTATGGGGGTATTTACCTCAAACTCATATAAATTTGCTTCCAATTTTCTTGATGCCTTATTTCATCATTACATTGTCAGTTGTCACTTCTCACTGTTTTCTGTGTACGTCTCCACTTTTTCCCCATCTTCTTTTAACTGATAGTTGGTGGGCGGATAAACTTGTTGGGATTGAGAGAGAAGTAAGATTAAGTAGGACCATGATCTTTTTTTTTTCTTTTTCATGGTTTGCTCACCAAAGTTCTGCAGATAAGGTTGATGGAGAATGGATATTTGGATAAAGGAATTCTGATCCAACTTATTTATTAGGTAAATGACAGAGACATGTACACATTAGGTAGTCACTGATATTAAGTATTTGGTGAATAAATCTGCTTTTAGATTTAATAGGATTTTTCTCCACATATTTTTCATTAATTAACTGACTCATCAAAGTGTATATTGAGAACCTACTATGTGCCACATACTGAGCCTGACTCAGTTAATGCTGGCGTAACTTATTTAGCCAACTGCTTCAAGTTCTTGTGCTTAGTCTTAAATAATGTGCCCTGTAACTTGGGCCAAGGAATGGATTTTCCATGTCTCTACAGGAGAATGGCAAATCTTCTCTGACACTTAAACAGATGAAGAAGCATTGGCTTTAGCACCAGATGGGGAATGAATTCAAATCCCACAAATGGAATAGAATTTGCTATGTGGCCTATTAATAATAAAACTAAACACTTTATTTTCATATGATGTTTTAATATCCCAATTACTTTAATGACTATCTTCACATCGTACTTCCACAACAAACAACCTTCTGAGTGAGGTAAAACAACCACTCTGAACTCTGTTACAAGTGATGTCAAGAATCCTAATGGCCCAAAGCTAGTGATCAAGTCAGTGCTAGAGCCCATCTTTATTCTCTGAAATCCAGTTGTTTCTCTCCTAAATCAAAGCCCCAGACAGCACTTATTTGTGCCTTAATTTCTGCTTAGGTAGTATGGAGCTGATTTTGATGCAGTGTGAATTAAGTATGTAGAGATGCAACTGGACATCTTTATAGCCAAATGGTTCCCCCAGATGTTAAAATGCATCATCAGTGCCTCTGTTCTGGAGTGTATATATTTCTGACCTTCTGCTCTGCTTCATAAAAGAGTTAAGAGACAGAAATGGAACTAGTGCTCAAGAATGGTTTTTGTGCATCGAGTCCTTGGCGCAGGTCCCTGGCAGCAAACCTCAGCCCTCTGTATGCCTGAAAGCTGAGGGAAAGGCCTACTGCCAAAGGCGAGGTGCTTTGGGAGGCGTTACCTCTCACCACAGGGTCTTTGCAGATGCCTCTGCTGAGGCAACAGGGAAGAACTGAGGCTGGTGAAACCCCAGGGTGTCCTAACTCCAAGTTACAGTGAAGTCCTGGCTTCCAAGTCACGGTGAAGCCCCAAGGAAAAGAGAATTTGCCAAACAAAGTGTGTACGTCCAGACAACGGAACATTATTCAGTGTTGAAAAGAAATGACCTATCAAGCCATGAAAAGAGCTGGAGGAAATTTATATGCATATTACTAAGTAAAAGAAGCCAGCCTGAAAAGGCTACATATTGTATGATTCCAACAATATATTATGGAAAAGGCAAAACTATGAAGACAGTAAAAAAAAAATATCAGTGGTTGCCAGGGGTTGGGGAGAGGGCAAGAAGAAAACCTAGAGCACAGAGGATCTTTAGGGAGTGAAAATCCTCTGAACATAATAATGGTGAATACATGTCATCACCTTTGCCCAAACCTGTGGAATGTACACCTCCGAGAGTGAACGGTAATGTAAGCTAAGGACTTAACGTGACACTATAGGCTGGTCAGTCGTAACCAGTGTACCCCCCTGGTGGAGGATAGAGGTAACGGGGGAGACTCTGCATGTGCAGGGGCAAGGGGTAGACTGGAAACCTCTGTACCTTCCTCCCAATTTTGCTATGAACTGAACACTGCTCTAAAAATACCAAGTCTTTAGAAAGAGAGAGAGAGAATTTGTTTGCCCTAATGGCGCCCCCAAGAAGCTAGGATTCCACCTCAGGAGCTGTCAGGCTCCCTTTTCCAGTCAGCATGGGGAAGTCAGTGATGCGCGAGCCGGTGAGGCTGCAGCACATTCTGTGTCTGCAGCCAACTCCAGCATCGCCCTCATTGCACACATTGTGTGGGGACAATGGTCTGATCAAATGTTTCCTAATTTCATTGTGGGCTTCCTCTCTAATGAGTCCCTTTCTCCCAGCTCTAAATAAAGAAGATGCTAAAAACGTGACACACACTACAGATGGGTCACCCACATCTGGGCTTTTCATTTTAAAAGGCGGGGGTGGGCGTGGGGAGGACAGTTAGACAAGATGGGGCTGGCTTTTCTCATAAAAGGGGTGAGTGGGGGAGGGGGATAAAGGGATGAGGGACGAGACCGAATCATCCACCATTGTTACTGAATGATAGACGCATCCACTGGGACTAATTATAATAAGGAGTCGGGTCCATAACTGCCTCAGAGCTTGAGTGCTCCTCTCTGTGCCACGTTCTCAAACATGGGCACCTGGATTGTACCTAGAAGTTGCATTTACCAAAGACACCATGTGCAGATAGATATTTGCATGTGTAAACAGGGTAAGTGTGTGTGTGTGTCTGTGTGTATGAGAGAGAGAGAGAGCAGGAGCTTCTGTGCACAGTTATCAGTCCCTCTAGATGTTGGGAGCAGTTTCTGGTCCTTTGGAAAACTGCTCTGCAATTTGCTGGTACAGATTTGAGTTCTGTGCACATATGACTTATGTGCCCAGGTTTCAGAGAAGTAGTTCTGATGAGTCATTCATTATGTATGTGTTGGCCATCTGTGATGTGCCCAGCTCTATAACATAGTGAGTAAGAGCTCAGGCTGTGCAGTCAAACGGACCTGGATTCAAGTTCCTGCTCCACTGGCAGCATTTGCTGAGGCAAAGTGGTGGGAGAGAGTGGAGTTTGTTTGAGGATCTGTAAAGGATTGGATTTGCATGAGCAGTGGGTCTGCATGATATCGTAGCACAACCATGTAGGTCCCTCTGGAAACTGAGACTTGGAGGACTGAAGTTCAGCCTGTGGCAGAGTTGGAACCAGGACGTCCCTTTGAACTGTCCTGTGCTCTTCCATTTCCCAAGGGTGCTCGGTAAGCACTTGGTGAGAGAAGATGGGACTCAGAGGACAAAGATGTTCATTTCTTCATTGTTCTTGTTGATAAGAGTTTCCCTCTTTTGTTTGTGAACCACATGGGATCCTGGGGAGAAGAAATCTTCAAGCCCACCATTAGATGCTTGTGTACAATTGCCACAGTCAGTGCTCTCTGGGGTCAGCATTTAGGATTGCAGAAGCCATGAGATGCCAAATGGAGTTGGTCTCCTACCCAGACTTGGCTGTGCATGTGGCTGGCCCCTTGCCTGCAGTATCCCTGTCTGCCTCTTCACGTACGTGAGCTCTTGGCTTTCTTCAGGCTCACATCAAGGTGCACTTCCTTCTGGAAAAACTACTCCATGGAAGAGGTACTAGTCCTGTCTTCACCACGTGGGTGAGACATTGAGTCACAGTGAGGTGAAGTAACTAGAGATCATAGAGGCAGTAAGTGGCAGAGCTGCGACTGGCATCTTGGCTGCCTGGCTCCAAACACTAGCGCTCCGAACCAGTGCATCACATAATTGCCCAAATTAGGAGAGTCTGTCTTTAGAATTAAGAAAAAGAAAAGAAAAGCTCTAAGGCCCCCTTGTAGTCTTCCAGCCTGTTGTGCAGCTAGACATTCAACGTACTCAGTGAATTCTCCATGAAGATGAGTTTGCTCCAGCTCTGGATTGACCACTACCAGCCTTATGTTTAAGGGGCATTTTGATGGTTTTAGAACATTACCAGAGGCATACAGGCAACACCTGGGTGGGGACTGTGGGTCTGCAAGAATTTTTATGCCACCAACTGCTGCAGACAATCTACAGGCCAAAAGCAGTTCTCACCAGAGTGGAAGTGAGTCCCCGGGGGAAAGTGATATTATTCCTGCTGTGGTGTGAGAAGATGGGCTGCTGAGGCATATATTCCTTTGCCAGCTTCGGAGGAGCTCCACCATGTATTTACTGCCACAGCTCCAGGGGTTCTAAAGTCCTACCCGGCTCCCTGTGGTTCCTCCCTGCCCCCCCGCCAGCTCTGCAGCAGGCTCCAGGGAGTGAATCCACTTCCCTTTGCTTCAGAAGCCGCCTCCCTCCTTTGGAGTTTGTTTCCTTAATATTCGGAAAAGACAAACACAAAAGACCTTTTTGTTTCTAAGGCTTTTACGCCCGATCACAGAGGGAAAGCAGAGCATCAGAAAAGTAACAAAGATGGAGAAGCAATAAATAGACCAGCATCTTACAAAGTCCTTATTGTTTGGATCCCTTGAATATGGTTTTCAGCTCCCTCTGGGATCATGAACCCGGGGGCCTCAATGGTATTTTGTCCGTCTGTGAAGGTGGAGCTCACTGAATCTTCCGGCTGTCTTGTGATTCGCCCTTTAGCCACGCTGTGGGGAGGATTTCCTCCACGCGGTTCATTCCCGGCCTGACCATGCTTCCTGTCTTTTGGTTTCCAGCAGGTATTTGACTTTTCTGAGGATCTCTAGAGTGAGTACGATGGCTGGGTTAATTGTTGCCTCTCCTGGTCTTTTCCTGTGCTCACACAAGGCCCCTGTGGGCAGGAACAGTCCTCTGCTCCTCTGTCTCCCTACTTGTTGATGGGTTTATTGCCCAGAGCCCAGCTTGTCTACACAAGCAATGTGGAAATAGTTTATAGCTTGACTTGGGGGTTTGCCATTGAAAGGCACCCAATTCTCTGGTGATAAATTTACACTTGTATCCTTTTCATGAAACAAGGGCCTTGAGGGAGATGTATTTTTGCATTTAAAAATTATTCAGTAGATGTTAAGAAATATAGGAATGGGCCAGTGAGTTGAGCCAGTCTGGCTGGAGCAAATGTCTGTTTGGATGTAGCTTACTAGGATATACTGTCTTGAATAATGAACTGAGGAATTACTGAAGTCCAAGGAGACCTGGAGATGGGTATGGAGATGCAGGAAGAAGACATCCAAATGTTCTTATTGTATTTACACGGTTCAATGGATTTTGGTGATTTGGTGCCAGAAAAGCAGAAAGACACAGCTGGGAAGAGACAACAAAGAAGAAAGAAGGGTCAGAAGATTAGGGTTAGGTGCAGCCAGATCTGAGAGGTAAGGTTAAGGACCAAGCATCACACGTGGCTTGGAGATGACAGGATTTAAGGAGGTATGAGAGAGGGGGAAGACGTGAAAATATGACCAGAGATTGGATGCATGTCAGGTGAAAGCCAAGAGCTGAGTGAGGCAAATAAGGAGTATCAGCTCAAGATCTGCTCTCCCTTCAGTGTGGGTGGCCTTTTCCTCTTCTCTTGTCTGCACTTCCTCAAGCAGTTGTGAGTGATGTGGTCACCCAGCAGAAGCAGTAAGTCCCTGAGATCCGGTATGGTTACATGCTTTTTCCAGCTAAGCAATGCCATCATGATATGTGGCAGCGGGTTGTAGGAACTATTTCCAGCAGGCCTGCACGAGCTTCTCATTCTGAAAACATACAAGACCTGGAGCAGATTATGATAATAAACATCTTCATTTTGGGAATCATGGGCGATCACACATATAAGACACAAAATCTTATGGTGCTGGTGATTCATTTTGTGTGACTTTGGCATTGATTCAGAATGCTCATATTTGATTTCTGAGGTGCTCCTGAGCATTTAGCCATCAATTCCAAGACTGTAATTTCAACAATTTCAAATACACACCTCTTATGAAATGATATGACAAGACTATAGTACATGTAATAATAATAATAATGCTAGTGATAGACATAATGATAATGTTAACTATTGTCATTTAAATGTGAATTTCTTATAGGAATCTGTTCAGTATAGGGTATTTAGCCAAGGAAGTGCATCAATATCATCTTTTGTGTAGACGATAATGTAATAATGCAATACTGTAAAGAGCCACTTTTTAGATTTGTCATTAGTTCCATTAGATGCCCAGTAAGTATATGTAAAACCAGTGAAGTATTTCTCAAGTACCCATCTCCTTAAAACAGCACAGATTTTAAGTTGGTCCAGTTCTGCCTCATTAGGATCAACATCTTGCCCAGGGTCCTGGAGGGATTCAGGCGCTTCATCTACTGCCTCCTGGTCCTCCCCTTAGCTAGTCTTTTCAGTCTGGAGGCCCACATTGCTATGGGTCTCTCGGACCTCCTTACCTGTTTTGGATGTGTTGTCCAGCTCTGATTGGCTGTCAGATGCTCTTCCCTGAGTGTCTCCACCTAGGATCCCTAAACCTTCATCTCAGAATACTCCCTCTTAATACTCTTGTTGCTGAGTCAAAGAGCTGGGAACTTACTTCTCTCTGAGCAAGATGGTTTCCCATGTTGGATCCTGTGGAGAGGTCCATGGAAGCTGCTTTTTAAAATACACATTTTATGAAAGTATGCTAAGCATATAGTTTAAAAGTCAAACATAACTCTTACTGTTGTTAATGAGACTCAACTTCACCCTCTACTCTCAATTCTTGAATCTTGAGGCAAATACTTTCCACTCTTTCAGATGCTGCTTCTTCTGTCTTTCAAGAAATATGTTTATGTCTCTATTTTCTGATTTTCAGTTTTCTATACTACCTATTGGCTCTCTTCTATGAAAAATTATTTAGCATCTTGGTCTCCACTCACACCACACACACACTCACACACACACACACACACATTCCCTCTTCTCATCCTCCCAATTTGCTTATGTATTAGATATCTACTATTGCATAACAAATTGCTGTAAAAGTGATAAAATATAATGAACACTAATCATCTCAGTTTGTGTGGGTCAGGAATTTGGGTGTTCTGGAACTGAAGGATCTGAATTCAAGGTCATTCACACTCATGGCTGTTCAGTGCTGCTTGTTGGCCAGATACCTCAGTTCTTCTGTTTGGGCCTTTCCACAGGTTGGTTGAGGGTTCTGCTGTCATGACAAGGGTCTTTTTCCCTAGCTCATTCTGTTGAGCTGTGAGTTGGAGGTGGCCCCAGAATTTGTCAGGCAGCTGCCTCATACAGCTGTCGCTGTGGGTCTGGGTTCAGGACCCTCTGCCTCCCTTTGTCCCTTCAGCAATGAGCTTTGTAACAGCTCCCCGTCCCTGCGTGCTTTGGGGTACTTCACCTTTTTTGGTTGAATTCTCTTAAATCTGACCATATATTTGTCAATAAACTCTTGTCAGTGTGATTGAGACTTCTGTTTCTTGCCCACAGTAACTGGTACAATAAGTAAATTTTTGACCCATTGCATATCTGAGAATGTCTTTATTCTACCCAACCCTTGGGTATAGAGTGTTAGGTTGAAAGGCACTTTTCCTTAGGGATTTAGAGATGTTGTTCTGTCTTTCTGCTCTCCTTACCACTTGTGATAACACTAGCGTGATTCTAATGCCTGATCCTCTGTGTGCGACTTGTTTTAACTCTCAGGAATACTTAGGGTCCTTCTCTTTATCCCCAGTGTTCAAAAATTTCATGCTGATGTGCCTTGGTATATATTTTGTTTTATTTCATTCATTATGTTTAAGATGAGACACCACATTTCGGAAAGCAAGCTCTGTCTGCATGAGTGGGCCTTGCTGACTGTTGGGTCTCACTCTGTCAGTTTCTGTAGGTCTTTTCTCTTAGCTTAGTCAGCTTCCTCAGAGAGGGAGTCTCTAATCCAGTAGGAACTTGTGCGGTGATGGAAATATTCAGTGTCAGCGCTGTCCAGCATGGTAGCCACTAGTCACATGTGGCTCTTCAGCACCAGCAATGTGGCTGGTACAGCTGAAAAAGTGAATTTTTAATTTTACTTAATTTGAACTTGGTCACTTGTGACTAGTGGCTATGTGTCAGACAGCTCAGTGCTAATCTCCATCTTGGCTGTGGATCTTCTACCAGCCAAGGTGGAGGAAAAGTTGGGGATCTCATTGTTGAGGTGCAGACTTTCACCTAAATCTCCTTTTTGCAGTCAGGCCCTCAGCTGTTTGAAAGCCTGTGTTGTTGACCAAAATCTATCTTGTTGACCCTCTCTAAGCTTCCAGTATTCTAGGGGAACAGAAGAGGCACAGTCTGCTGACTACATGGAATAGAGGTCAGAATATGGGGCTCAAGATGCCACTTACAAAGTCTTCCAGCCAGTCCTCCTGTTTTCCTTGCTTTCTGACGGAACTATAACTTGAACATCAAGGTTTTTTCCAGATTCTTTTGGGGAAAACAGCAAGTTTTTATGGCTTTCTCTGCTGCAGGTTTAAGTTTCAGCTTTCTCTGGTCTGCTAAGTCAGCTACAATCTACCTTCCAGCTCTCAGTTTTTGTTGACATCAATTGTGTGCTGTCATCTCCTCTGCAGGTGTGGGGAAAATGGAAGTTCCTATGGCCAGGATCCTCACCTGACCCTAAACTATTTTATGTAATTGGCCTACTGCTAATCTACTGCTTCCATACTTGTTAGCAATGAGCTATTATTGATTGAGTCACTATAAAGAACTCCATCCAGTGCTCTGGGTGGAGGCAGAGACAGAAATGGATTACAGACCTGCAGACTGCTGGATGCAGATGGGATTCTAGGGCTTGACCTACCGCTGTGAGACTAAAGCCAGGTATAAACCCTTTACCCCAAGAATATTCTGTTGTCATTTCTTGGTCTCACTAAACCCATAGTAAAATTGTCCGGGGCTGAAACCCTTTCTCTTTGGCCACTTGGGTTTGAGCCACTTTTTTTTTTTTCCAGTATTTTAGTGAGGTTTATGCAGGGAGTGTAGAAGAATTGGTGTGTCAATGCTTCCATGATAGCAGCTGATTTCTTGGTTTCCACACTTACTTGGTCCAGTTCTACCAGCATGGGATTGTTCACCTGCTCATACAAGTGAAACCATGGTTATAAAAATATCCTTCTTGGCTGCAGAAAACTGAATTGCTTCCAGGATTCTTTTCTTAACATTTTTCCAAGAATCCCTAAGGATATTCACATGGATCCAGAAGTCAGTTCTGGTCATTTGTGAATTCATTGCCTGCCAAGCCAGGACCACACAATAGCCCCATGCTGGAAATTTCTACCAGCATTAAGAACTTTTCTCCTACTGCTGGTGCAGCTAGAGGTATCACTGTTGGTGAAGACAAGGCTCCACCTCCCCAGAGGTGGAGGAACTGAAGTATCTCCCTGAGCCCCAGCGTCAGTCTGCTCTGGGAGGTGAGTAATAGGTTTCAGTGTTGGAGTATTCGGAACCAGAGGTTCTCGGACTTTTCTGTGTTATGACTTACCTCTGATCCTGGTGTGGTTGAGCTCTGACTTTCCATCTCAAGCCCTATAAGACAAACAGGGGCTCCTATCAAGCAGTGACTCTCACCACTCTCAGGAGATCTTCATTAATGCATCCAGCCAGCATCTCCACAGTAAGGGAGAATTTCCACATTGTATCAGCAGATGTTTCACAGTAAAACTTCCTGGTTCCCATGTAGTCTGGCTCTATCAGCTGACACTCAGCCTCCACCCCAGCACCTACCCTCCTCTCTAACACTCTGGTTCTTGATTGTGAGTTACCCATCTGAGACTCACTGGTCTCTATTCCTATCCAGCCTCCATCTGGGACTGGTATTTATCTCGCACATATCCATCTTCCAGAAGCCCTAGGGATATTATAGTTCAACCCACTCATTCCTCCATGGATCTCCTTAGTGTTTCCTACATGGATGTCTGAGTGTGAGTGGATATAGGGGAAAATCATGCTCCCTCACCCCCTCTATCCCAGCTCCACTAGCTAGCTGTGAACCATGGGCAAGTCCCACTGGATAAGTGGAGGATAATTCTGACTAAGGCAATTGTCTACAAAGCTTCATGAGATGGTATGGGAATTAAAAATATTATAATTTCTATTTTTTTAAAATGTTATTTTATAAAGATATGGTTAATATACATTATATTAGTTTCTGGTTTACAACAATATTTGTTGTAAGATTTTTTTCTTTCTTGTGATGAGAACTTTTAAGATTTACTCTCTTAACAACTTTCATATAAGCAATACAATATTATTAACTATAATGGCCACACTGTACATTTCTATTTATTTTTTAATATCATGCTTAAAAAAATTTTTTTTGTATGCATGCTGTAAATATGTATGTAAATGTTACAATCCATGCATCAAACATGTTTTTCCTGATGCAGTACAGTCTTATCAAAGTATGCAGAGCTGTAGTGTCCACAGTGTGCACTTGTGGGCCCAGAGGCCCCAGCTGCTCATTGGGTTGGTGTATTTAAGAATCCACATTTGAAGGGTCACTGTTGTACAGTCTTCGTCGGAATATTGTGCCTGTTTGCCCTATTAGGCAAAACTCTTGCTTTCAGAAAATTTACACAGTGTTTGCCAACTAAGACTTTTAGGTCCATACAACAACATTAACATTTAAAACATATAATATTCAAACTTAGGTTATTAGTACTGTTATTACCTAAATTGTGTTACCTGCGTTGAGATAACTTTTCAGTAAGTTTTTCGACTTGGGAAACAACTGTGTTTTCACATTCTTTACAATTTGCTGTGTGGTTAATTGCTTTCAGCTGCAGAAAGCCTAGACTTTTATAGTTTCCTTTTTGAATCACAGCTTCAAAACTTTGAGAAAAACCCTGACAAATGCATCCATTCATCACAGTAAACTGAGCTGTATTGATTCATATCAAGGTCCGTTTATGCATTGTTAGTGAAGGTGGCTGACTTACCAGACGTGGGGCCTGGCTTGCTGAGATGGACTCACGCGAAGCCACACTGAAGTGCACAGAAATGATCAAGCAGGAGATGATCAAACAGCACCAATGCTGAGCCGCTGTACCAGTGCGACAGAAGCATGTGTGTGGAGGGAATGGGAGTGGTCTGACGTTGCTATCTTACAGTCAGTGCCTTACGTGCCATTGAGGACCACCTTCAGGGTTTCTCCTACCTAGAAGTGGTGTGTTCCATTCCTTACCAGCCTCTAAGCCAGCCCCCGAGGATCCCCACCTCCTGGTGCTCATGTTCCCTCCCACACTGGACTAGATGTGATCTGTGTGACCAAGAGAATATGGCAGATGTGATGGTCTAATTCCATGGTTAGGTTCTAAAAGGCACTGTGACTTTCGACTGTCACTCCCCTTCTTTCTTTTTCTCTTGGACCATCCACTCTTGGGGAAGGAGGCTGCCGTGTTGTGAGCAGCCTTGTGCCAGGCCCTGTGCTAAATATGAGCTATATAGAGATAAAGATTCAGTCTCATAAGGGAGATGAAATTGTCCTCAGGCATATGCAGTGCACTGTCCCAGCAATGATGGCAGCAGAACGGCGAACCTCCCGTGAAGGCTCAAGCAGGCCGTACGTACATGTTTCAGCTTTGGTTCACTAAAAAACTGCCTTTGCAAATGGAGAAGACAAAGACAGGTGTCCTGAGGCAAGTGGGGAAAGGGACAGGAGAGGGGGTTCAGGCACACAACTGGGACTTGGGTTCAATATGTATTTCTTGGGAAAGAAAGGATTTACTGGAACTTTTTCTCATGGACCCCACTGAAAAAATAAAAGATGTGAGAGAAAACATCCATCCTCTAAAATCATATGTCTTCCTAAGACTTGAAACTAAGATTGCTTGACGCTGTTCAATATGGAAGCCACTGGACAGGTGGCCATTGCATTCTTGAAATGCAGCTTGTCTGAATCAAATGTGTTATAAGCATAAAATACCCAATTTTGAAGAAAAAAGGTAAACTATACCATTAACAGGTTACTACATTGATTACATGTTGAAATGATATTTTTTATATCATTTGACATTTGGGTTAAATGAAACGCATTAGTAACATTGATTTCATGTGTTTCTTCCTCTTTTCTTGAAAGAGACTGCTAAGTTTAAATTCCCTCTGGCGATCCGTCTGTGGCTCATGCCTTGTCTCCCTCCTGGACAGCACTAGTTCGGACGCAGCTTCTCCATAAGCCCAGCAAGCCCCTGGCCTCAGCACTGTGGATGACAAAAAGGAATGGAGTCAGGAGAAGCTGGGGGGCCCACAGCCAGCAGGCTTCTCTCTACACTCCCTCTGTGCTGAGAGGGTCTAGGTGCGGCCTAGGGATAGCTTAGCAGGAGAAGGGGTGGAGCAAGGTTTGGAACCCATGGGAGCCACGTGTGTGTGCTGGGCAGCCCTTTGGCATACACTGGTGACGTGCATTCTTGGTAAGCAGTGTGGGACAATGCTTTAACTACCCCCTCCCTCCATCTGAAACTTTTTAGTTCAGAATTCTCTGGAGCATCTGCTTCCCTTTGGTGTCCAATCTTATAACATGGATCAGGAGAAGAGGGACTGTGCTGAGGGAAAGGGGAGGGACATATATACCTGACAACAGAGAAAAAGCTTATCTCACCTCTCCAAAGGAGCTGAGTCTGGTTCTGGACATATTCCATTTGTTCTGCTGGAGGGTCTGAGATTCCAGCAAGCCTCTATCTCTCTGCATGATGGGGGGTCCTTGCTAGGTATATTCAGGGGCAACCCATGCCTTATTCATCTTTCTGACCTGTGAGAGATGGGAACTGGGCTTTACTGGCTGGAAGAGACAATAGCAGCTCCCCAGCTCCCCAGGCCTGGAGACTCTCCCACTGGCCCATGACCTCGGGGGCTGACAAGGTCAGTTGCTGGAAGTCATTTGGGTCTCTGGCCATGCTCTGCAATGGGGCATTGATCCCATTCCCATCTCTGGCACAAATCGCTGTGTGACTTTGCCAAAGCATCTCTGTGTGTCTATATATCCTCATTGGTTAACCAATTTCCGGACCTGAACAGACAGAGTGCGCTATAGATGCACTTCAGAACATTTTTTAAGTGCAGTGTCAATAAGAACATTGTGCTTTTCCAGGTAGAGAGCACTCTGAGAGAGAATAATTGATTATATTCCAGGACCTTTCTGTGAAACTGAAACATTAATGGAAGATGACATTGACCAATTCTGGGAATGTTGCAGGAGGTGGCAATGAACTCTGGGTCACAGGGTCCCTCTCGTCCCTTCTGGGTTAATCCAGATAGTTAAAGAACATGTGGTCTGAACTAGAGCCACACGGCAGCCCCAGGTGGGCTCTGTCTCCTAATGTGAAGACCTTACGTGGAGTTTTAGGGAATAGCTGTTGCCATTCGTTAGGCCTCTCTCCCAGCTTTTGGTGGTGCGGTGCTTCTTGGCTTGTAGACGCATTGCTCTGACCCGTGCCTCCTTCCTCACATGGCGTTCTCCCTGTGCACGTGTCTGTGCCTCATCTCCCCTTTCCAAAAGGACACCAGTCATGTTGCATTAGGGCCCACCCTAATGAACTCATTTTAACTTGAGTGCTTCTGAAAAGACCCTCTCCCTAAATAAGGTCATATTCTGAGGTAGTGAGAGAGAGGACATCAACATATAAATTCTGGGAGGACACAGGTCAACCCATAACAAACTCTATTCAAGGAAAGTATTGATTGTTTTGCCTTAAATTATTTTTATGTACTTGTAGCAGGTTTGATTGAGTACCTTCACTTCATTGAGGGATAAATGTGAACTGACCTTGTTTTTCTATAGCTGTTATCATTTGTATTCTCTCAAATATCCCTCCTGCTCTGGGTCCTTGTTCCTTAGCGCATCCTATTCTGATTCCATAACATGTCATGTAACATAGTGGCTTCATTTGCCTGTTATGATTCTCATCTACTCTCTGCATCAGGGACTTTGTTCCCGGTGGTACTGTAGATTTGCTAGGTACCCTATATACCCATCCCAAATGAAACAAGTAAAATATTGATTAGAAAAAGAAACATCTTTTTAATACACTACTAAGCTGGAATGAAAATAGGAAATCCCCAGTTTTCTTTTTAAATTAACTCAGTTTATTCTAAGGTTTTCATCTTACACCGCTGTGGTACATTTGCCAAAACTAAGATTATAACAGTGGTACGTTACTATTAGCTGAGCTCTAGCCTCTGATACAGAGTTCACCAGTGTTTCCCATTCCAGAATCCAGTCCAGGATACCATGATGCATTTAGTTGTCATGTCACATTTGTAGCCTCTTGATTTCATGACTTGACAGTTTTGAAGCATACTGGTCAGGTATTTTAGCATGTCCCTCAATTTGGGTTTGTCTGATGATTTTCCTAAGGTTATAGAGTTTTATACAAAGTAATAGAAGAGACACTTAGAAAATAAGTGAATGCCAAGGCTCCCTAGGATTTACTGCCAAACTTTGATGACTTGAGATTTTGATCATCAGTTTTGATGTCCTCACAGGGTATGTGGGAGAGGACATAAGATCTAGGACTTTCTCAAGGTCAGGAATATAACAGATAAACACTGACCACTCCCACTCTCTGTTCCCAACAATTAAAGCTTGGAGCCCAAGGAACTACAGTCCCTGTTAGATGAAAGAGAAATAAACTCCACCACACAGAAAGGGCAGCTGGGAAAACCTGTCTGTTATAACTGCAGGTGCTGGCTGGAGGAACAAGAGACTTCCCCATAAGAACCTGAAGCCATGGACCAACCCTCATGTGAGTTTCCAGTCTGAATTCACCCTGTAGTTGTGGGCTAAAAGTATTTCACGCATGCAAAAATGTAGTTTAAAGAAATCCTGGGTTAGAATCATGCTAGACATATTAAGTATTGTATTTAGTATTTATATGGCTATATATGCATATATATATATATATATATACATATAAACACACAAATATATAATGATTGGAACTTAAAAAAATCAGAGGGAAGAAATTAAGAAATTGTGTATCAGAAAAATTGGTCTAAACAAATTATTCAGTCTATGGTCTTGTGAGACAAAAACTTGGAAACTGTGAAAGACCGGTTAAGAGAAAATAATAGAATGAGACACTCTGCCAGTGCTGTCCAATAGAATATTCTCCAAATGTGGAAATGTCCTAAATAGCCACATGTGGCTAGCAGCTACTATATCAGACATCATAGGATTAACCTCTAATTAGTGCTCCAGAAGGAGATAATTAGAATGGAGAGGAGGCGATATCTACAGAGCATAGCTGAGAATTTTCTAGAATTATTGAAGGACACCAATATTTATTCTGGGAAACCCCCCAAATCTAAGCAAGAAAAATAAAAAGAAATATGCACTTAAACCCACCATAGGTAAACTGCAGAATACCAAAAGGAAAAAAGATTTTACAAAACAGAGAAGCCAGTGAGGAAAGCCAGACACCTGCAAGAATCAGCCTGTGGGCTGCTTCTCATCAGCATTGGTGACTTTGGCTGGACGAGGAACAATATGTTCAATATTCTCGGAGATAACTTGTCAACTTGCAATACTTTGTCCTGCAAACTGCCTTTGCAGAATGAGGATAAGTGAGAGACATTCGCAGACAAACTGTACCTGACACAGTTCACTACAAAAGACTGCAGCCAAAGGAAATTCTGAAAGATGATTTTAGGCAGAAGGAAACTCTTCCAGGTGAAAGATTACATGAGATGTAAGAAGGAATGCTGAGCAAAGATGCAAGTAAATCTAAATAAAGACTTTAAAATAATAACAGTAATGTCTAGTTTGTGTGGAAAAGTAGGCTAAAGAAGCTAAAATATTACAGAACAACAGCATATTAGGTGAGAGACATTTGATCACAGTTAAGGAGATATAAGGTCCTAGTCTTATTTAAAAGAAAGAATTAAACACTAAAGAACAGACTGAAGTCTTTAACTTTCAAACAGCTAGAGGCTAAAGTGGAGTAGAAAAAGAAAAAAATAATAACCCATTCATAAGAAGGAATGCATATTTGAACACCACCACCAACAACCTTGATCAAATAGATCTATACAGAGGATGGCACCCAAATATAAGAGAAAAATACCTTATTTTCAAAACACATGAAATATTAATGAAGATTGCTCAAGTGCTAAGCCATAAAACTGGATCTCAAAAGATTAAACTCAAAAGACTGTGCCAGGGACAGCTACATGCTTTTAAAGTCTTAAAAATTGAGTCTTGGACCACAAATAAGTTAGAAACAATGTATTAAATAAAATGTAGAAAAACTCCATTTACTTGGACATTAAACATATACACATTCATGTATGCATGCTTCCAAACAACTTATGGGTCAAAAAGGAAATCCTGATGAAAAATTTTAAATACCTGTGACTAAATAATTAACAAATTGTAAATCAGAACTTGGGAATGAAGTTAAGCCAGTACTTAGAAAACTAATTCCTATGTTAGAAAAGCAAGAAGGGTCAAAATTATTGAGCTAAGCATCAAATTTAAGAAGAAAAAGAGAAGTGGAATGAAACTCTGAAAAAAGTGGGAAGAAAATAACAGATATCTATGAATATAACATGGTGTGCGTATGACTCTTATCCATTCATTCAATCAATACTGATTGAGCACCAAGTACATACTAGGAAAAGACAAAGTCCTATCCTTCAAGCTTTTCTTCTAGTGGGGGAGGAGACAGTGCAATAGAAAATGAATAAATGAATGACTGAATGGATGGATAATGAATGCAGTGTCAAGTAATGAGAAACTACCTTAAAGCTGAAGAAGCAGAGTAAAGAATAGGGGGTGAGGAGAGACGGTGAGTTGGTGATGGCTATTTTAGACTCTGGATTTCTTCCAAGGACAGAGATCATGTAGCCATTAGGAAATGGAAAAACCCACATCCTAAATAATAGAGGGATAATGGGCCCCCAGCCTGATGCCTTCTGCACAGGGCTGTTGGTGGCTAGGCCAGAGCTGTGGGTAGGGAGGTTGCCACCAGGAACAGGATAAGACAGGGAGATAACTGCTCTTCAGGACTCTGGCTCCAGAAACCGTTTCAGAGCTCCAGGCCTGATTCTCCCCTCACCCTCAGACCCACATCCTCAGGGTGCCCCTGCTGTCCTGTGCTCCTAGTGGGCCCATCAGCCTTCTTTGGAAGCCCTCCATGCTCACACCACTGTCCCTCAATCTACCTCCATTACGCTTTGTCCTGCTCTTCTAGGAGCCTGTCTGGACGGACAGAACATCAGGCAGGTACAGCATCCTAGTTCTAACCCAGCTGTGGGATGTTGGTCTCTGTTTCACTGTGAAATGTGCAGGTCAGACCATGACCTTTAGGGACACTTCCAGGGCTGTGACCCCACAATGCAGGGACACTAATGCTAGGGAACATCTGAAAGTGCGGTGATATGGGAGAAGGCAGATGCTCCCAGCACACATTTACATTTTTAACAATGCTTCTCTACACCTTAGCCCAAAGAAATGGAGTTCTATCCACCTTCTGGGCCAAGTGAAGAAGATGAAAAGCAAGGTGACGTCACCATTTGTGTGGCCCAGTGGCCCCTGGAGAGCAAAGATGGTAACATTTAATCACAACTGGAAGGATCAGTGAAGATGTCATGTAGAAGGTGGCATTTGAGTAGAATTTTGAAGGACATGAAGAACATCAGCAGATAGGGGAAGGGCTCCCAGAATCAGGGAGGAATGTGGGTGACCTCAAGGGAACAATAGGGAAGGGGGCATGTATGTTTGCATTACCCTAGGCAGGGGCAGGCAGCTGGTGAGTGTTCAGGTGTGCAGAGCTGCTGGTAAAGAGTGTGTGGTAATGGCGACCTGTGCTTTTGTGCCAAGGACAGCTACATGCTTTAATGTATTAAAAGTCAAGTCCTTGAATCATTCTCTGAGGTTGGGTATTACCACAATCCCATTTTATAGATGAAGAAACAGACCTAAAGGAACTCTACTATGATAAAGCTGAGGTTGAACGCAGGTTTAACTATAACTATGACTGACACCAGGAGCCAAGAGTTCAACAGAGATGAGAGGGAAGGAAGAGCTGAGCATGGGAGTGGGAGGGTGGGGGGCAGGCAGAAGGTGTGAGGAAACGCTGGGTGTGTGCATGATGTGACCAGAGAGGTTGTGAGTTGGCTGACGGTGGCGGTTTTATGCCTCTTTGGAGTGAAAATGTTCATAATGAAAGTTCTGCTTGACAGATGATAATGGCTCTGGAGGGAATCATGAAGGAAGACAAGTGTGTGCTCTGCATTATCCTAAATGCAGCTACTGGAGAAAGCAGAATGGCATGAGCTAGTCATTCTTTGGGGGAGACAGCCCGTGGCTTGTGCAGTAGGGGGCTGGTCAGCTGCTCTTCGAAAGATCAAACACACACATACACCCCCACATGCCTTAATTTGCAGCATCTTCTGACATCATTGTGTAAGTACTGCCCCTGTGGCTGATTTCAAGGTACCAACAGGATGTCACTGAACATGGAACTGGGAAGAGGTGTATGTGCACAGTCCCTGAGAGCCTCTGCCAGCAGGTCTTAGCCCACCCTGGGGATATGCCACCGGAGCGGAGTTTAGGCCTGAGTGAGATGCTGGGAGGGTTGGACACCCAATGCATTGTTCTTCACTCCTGTATCTTCTTGCCTGAAAGGATGGGCCTATTTTTGTGCAGGGCTTTGCTGGGGGTGTAAAAGAAGAGAAGAAGTGACACAGCAAAAAGAGTAAATGGGTAGGTGTAAGCACCCCCTGGACCACGACAAGGCCCACCACCTGCAGGCTGCATGAGTTGCTCAAGAAATAGTTGAATGAATGAAAGAATGAACCAGTGAAGCTGCCTCTGTCTGAGAGTCAATTCCTCTCTCCATGTATGGTCATACAAACCCATGTTTCCTTCTGGAGTTTAGAGATGCACTTCCAGGAACTTGGAAGAAGCAGATGCCATAGTGGTCAAGAGCACAGTCCTGGGTAGAGACTGACTGGGTCTGGGCACAAGGTCTGCCACTTGTTAGCTGTGTGACGTCAGGCAAGTGACTTGAATTTCCTCATGTGTAAAATGGGGGTAAAGTACTCACTTCACTGGCTGTTGGGAGATTTAAATACTTGTACATAAAGCCTTTAGAGCTGTGCTAGGCACATAGTCAGTGTAAAGTGAGTGTTTGCTGTCATCCTCAGTAATCGTTACACTCATTTGCTGGTTTCCCCCTTTCTGTGTCAATGGAAGCTGTAATCAGCACATACGAGTTACAATTTATTGTCTTGCTGGCATGCCATCAAAAACACCCGAGGTTTAAAATAACTTCTCAGGTTGAATATTCCTTAAATATAACTTCTTCTTGGGACTCAGAGTAGGACCTCATAGCCCAGATACTCTAACCATTTGATTCAAGAACTTGGGCAGTGAACGAGTGATTGATGTTTTAGCACAGAGCATTAAGTTCAGTTCATTTAATAAATGTGCAGCTATGACCGTTTCTTGTAGGGGTTTAGGGGGTAATCTGGATAAATTAAATATACCAATAATTCCCAGGTCTTATTTGGCCAGGACTTCACTCTCCTGCTAGGCTTTATGATGTTCCTTATCCTAGGTCCCAGACAGAAGGATGAATGACGGGCTTTGTGGGGTGTTCCCCACCCCGGTTCTGTCCTCTGGGGCTGCCGTGACAAGCACCAGGCAGCCTGGAGGTTCCCCACCTGGGACAAGGAGCCAGTGGGCAATTGAAGCTTCACTTACCTCTTAAGAAAACCCTGTTTCATTACCGAGACACTGGGAGAACACTTTTACTTAAGTAAAACATGTAGCTGGGTCCTGTTCAAACTAGCCGAGATGTCCTATCCATGAAACCCAGAGGCCTTGGGGACAGTGGAGGAAGCAAATGCCATTTTCCTGGATTATATGGAGGCAAACACAGCTGACCAGTTTCTTGCATTTTACACAAGTTGGCAGGGGTGGGATTGCGTGGGGTGGGGTGGGTAGGTAGAACTACCTCTGTGCTCTGCCTCAAAGACCCTGCAATTGAGGTTCAAACTTGGGCTTATTTATTCAACAAAATATTTGTTGAGACAGATAAAGTTTCAGGCACTGAGGATGCAGTAATGAATGGCAGACAAGATGCTTGCTCCCATAGAGGGTGGAGAGGGGGAGACCATAAACCAGTAACAGATAAATGTATGGTGATTTGAGATGGTGGATCAGTGAAGAAAATGAAAGAAGAATAAAAGCCAGAGAAAAATGGATATGGGAACTTATTTAGATGTGACGGTAGGTAGGTCTGAAACCTGGTGGAGGTGTGAGGGTGAGAAAGCGAGTCATGGGGTGATCTGGGTGAGAGGCAACAGCAAGTGCCAAGGCCCTGCAGGCAAAGGGGCTTGCATGCTAAAGGAATGATTGGAGGCCAGCATGGCTGGAGCAGAGCCAATGAGCAGAAACCTCCAGGTGCTACAGCCAGAGAAACGGGCCACAGGCGGGGCCCCGACCTGTTGTTGTCTGGATGGGCGTGGGAGACAGCTGGGATTCTATTCAAGGTGTGACCAAAGGGTCTGGGGAGTGCTGAGTTCTGATACATCTTTTAGGAAATTCCCTCTGGCTGCCGTGTAAAGAATAAGACCAGAGGAGGGCCCAGTGGAGTCAGGGAAATAAGTAAGTTGTCCGTTTTAAGGGTACCCAAGATTTCTTTTAATTAGGTTTGGTAAGATACACAGCTGCAGAGATGATTGTTGTGAAGGAAAAAGTTTATATTCACAGTTCTTCAAAAACCTTCAGGGCCATATGAGAAGCACCAGGGTCGTCAGGAGGCAGAACGAATGGGGAAAATGTCCGCGGAGCCTTTATTATGCTTTTCACAGGAAGGAATGGACACACAAGTCAGGTAAGCAGACTGAAGGTTGATTGTTTGAATGACTTTGATGGGCTCCAGGGCACAGGGGTTGTCTTTAGTTGTTTGGGACCTGGCCCTGGGATGATTAGGGTGGATAGATAGTAGGCCAGAATATGAGAGCCCAGTAAAGGATGTGGTTGGGGTCTGGGCTCTGGATTGGTTGGTCTGCATTTGAAAAGTGAGCTTGCCTGTGAGATGCTTACTATCGATAGGAACTGGCTAATTGTGAGAGGAGCAGGGCCCCCAGAATCAGCAAGGCCCTGAATGTTAAAAGCATCAGAATCCAGGAAATAAAAAACATGGTTAATGCAGTGGGAGATGGTGGTTTTTGAAGACTTTGCCAAGAAAGAGGCAAATGAATAAAATAAAAAGGCCAAAGCCATCATATTTCAAGGAATGAGTCAGAGGCATGTCTGTAGAAGGATGCATTCCTACATTTGAATTTGTGGCCTTAGGAGGTAATTCGATTCTTGCAGTGCAAGGTGTATTTTCTTCAGAGACTTTCCTGGGAAAATGGCCAGAGTCTGGCTGGTGGAGAGTAATCAAGCTGTAGCCAAGTCTTCATCCCCCACCGTGTGTCCCCAAGAGTTCCTGCTTCCCCCTCTCCTCCGCCTCTGTTCACCAGTGAGCCAGAGGACCCCTGAACTCTCAATGGAAGATAGTGGAACCCCAGCTGAAGCCTGAGACAGCAGAATTTTCAACTTGCAAGAAGAGACTTGACTCTATTAATCTAAGGTGCTAGAGCTCAGGGCAGGAGGACCTCAAAGGCACACAGCGAGAGGAAGCTGAGGGAGGGCAGAGGAGGTAGGAGGTGTGGAGAAAGAGGAGATTCCACTTTTTTTGAGGGTGAGCATTCATTCCTTTGTGTGGTATAAGAAAGATGGCTAAGCTGAGGTGCAGCTCCCCATCTCCACACAGCCTTGGTGTACTCACGTGAACCCCTCTGGAAAAGATCACCTTACATCTCCATTGGAATTCGGTATGCATTTAGTCTGGGCCACACTGGCGTGGTGGAATTTGGATAGCTTAGCCCATATTCCAGAGTTACCGGGTGGGCACTGGACTGTCCGTTTTGGATTGCTGGGTGGAGAAGAGTACCAATCAATGGATGATCAAGCCCCCATCCAAGGAGATGGTAAGACTCTATTCGGATTTCTTACCTGCTCCCCTCCCCACTGTAGCTAGAAACACCCCCAACTTCCTCCAGGGACGGAAGTGTGCCTGGTGTGTGAAACAAATCTATCCTTTATTCTTAGAGCCATAACATATCAGGATCTGAGTGTCCCCCAAGGTCATCCAGTTTCATTTGATGCCTGATTTTCCTGTACAACATCCCTTATAGTGAGCACCCAGCTTCCCTCCTAATGTAACCATTCTGAAGAATGGTTTTAATTTCACGTAACTTATTGTTAATATCTAGCCCTGCATATGGAAAGTCTTTCAGCCTTCCCAAAGCTTCCAGGTGCTTGTAGTTTAATCACTTTGGAACACCAAGATAGGTTTAATTCCTTTTCCATAAGACAGGATTTCAATTATTTGAAGACAGGCATCTTATCCCTCTGTCTCCTCTCTTAATAAGCAAGGACGATACCTCCAATTGTTCTTTGTATAACTTGGTTTTATGTTGCTTCATCTTGCTGGCTGTTCTCTCTGAAATACATCCCAGATTGCATATGTCACTTTTAAAATGTGGCCCATCAGAAACAAATACAGAATTCTGGGTGTGCTCTGAGTAGCACAGAGTATAGGGTGATCATGCCCTCTTTCATTATAGATTCTTTACTTTTATTAGAGTCATAGTTCATCACCTTCAGGGCTTTGCAGCCTAATTGCTTTTAACTGACATTGGTTTAATTGTTGATGAAAACTCCCAAGGCTCTTAAAAAATATCAGCTGCCTTCATACCAAATTTCTCCTATATGTGTACTGTAAGATCTTAGGATTCATGTCGTGGACTATTAACCTTGTTCAATTGAGTTATTTTTCGATTTTGCTTGCCATTCTAGCCCATCAAAAATCTTTTTTAGACTCTGATTCTATTATAAAATATCTACATTATCACACCAGTCTATGCCTCCATCCAAATCACTGATAAAAGTATTGAGGCATGCACTGTGAACTATTTCTATGGCAGATCACCAGGACACTAGGAAGCCCTCACCAGGTTTGACATCAATCCATTAATGGGCTTTCTTTGGATATGACTTCTGAACAGATAATAACCCACTAAACTGTCCTAGCATCTGACCCATTTTTCTCTATCTTAACCACAAGTACATCATTAGAAACAGTGCCAATTGTTTTGCTAAAGTCCAGATGTCTGGATGGAAATGTGTGTACATTGTCTTTATCTGCCAACCCCCCACTGAGGAATGGAAATGGGCCAGACTAACAGGACTTGTTCTTCTAAACTCATGCTGGGTTCTATAACCACTTCTTTGTCATTTGGGTGCCTATTATAACATCACTTTAGTAATACATTCTGGAATCTCATCTGAGATCCATATCAAGCTCAATCATCCGTAGTTTACAGAACCCATTTTCTACCCATTTTAGAAAATTGGAAGGATATTTACTCATTTCCAGCCTTCTAGGTTCTCTTGACTTCTCACACAGCATGCCTGTCCTGTCCCTGATCTCCAACCAGTCCCAAATGTAGTTGAAAGGTATTTTGTTTTTGCCTTTTTGTTTGTTTGCCAGCCTTAGGTCATTTTAATACAATTCTCTCTGTGTCTTTCTTACACACTTCTTTGGTTTGCGTCCTTCCCACCCTGTCCTTTAAAATCTGAGCTTCCTGAGCAGTGGCTTGCAACCACAATTAAATATTGGGATCACCTGGGGAGATTTAAAACATGACTTACACTGGTTTCTCACCCTAGACAAATTGAATCAAAATCTCAGGGAGTAAAGCAAGCACTAGTAAGTTTTTTGGAAGTCCCCCAGGGGACAGCCAGAGTTGGAACTATAATGGAGTGACATATTAATTTTGTTTGTTTCTGGGTGTTTGCTGGTTTTTGTTATTTGTTTTAGATTTTCCCTTCTTCTTATCCTTGGCTTCACCTCTATCTGTATTGAGAGGTTTGAATGTTTTAGGAATTTCTGAAACATTGTGAGTATGACCAACATTTCTTCCTCCTCCTTTTCTTTACCTTTGAATTTTATCTCTGAATTATGCTGTCTTCATGTCTATTGCATATCACATTATATGACCTCAATGGCCTTTTGCCTGACTCCTTTCTTAGCCTCTGTGACAAACATTGCTTCATCCTGGTAGGTCAGAATTAAATCTAGGACAGTAGTTTTTCCTTTTGCCTTCTTGATCTTTTCAGAAACTTAGAAAGGCAAGTTTTATGCTTAATGAGGCTTCTAGTAGATGTTTGTAGAAATCTCCCATCATTACCAACACGTGCCTGTATGAAATTACAAAAATGTGTTCAGAACCTATCTCCCTTCTTATTTGTCTGGCCCAGTGGCTCAGTCTGTATGTTAGGGACTCACAAATCTGATGGAACCTCAGAACTATATGAAGAGTTGTAAAAATACAAATTTTAGGATCCAACCCCAGAATTTATGATTTAATAGGGGCTCAAGAAATTGCATTTTTAAAGGTCTCCTAAACAATTGTGATAACTGTCAGAAACACTGGCCTGTGTCACAACGATACCCCGTCTATTCTGTCCCCTTCTCTCTTTCCTCTTCAGCATGCATCCATCCATAGGTCCGTGGATTTCACAGAGATGTCTACCTTCCTGACATAGCATTCTAGTCAGTCTCTTCCTCTAAGACCTATTTGTTTTGAATAGAGAACATGTTTCGATCAACATACTTCAATTTTGTGTCTCTTCTTTCCCAAGCTTGGAGAAACAAGGTCAGATTTTTGTCTTATCTTGTAAGAATTTCTTTCAAATGATCTCCAATTCATTTTGTTACTCATGTTCTGCTGACTGGCAGAAAATAAGACTTCTTAAAGTATAACAATTTTTTTTGTCCCTTTATAGTTAAAAAAAATCACTAAACGCTACTCATTCTTACTTGTTTTTTCTATTTAAAAAATTTTCTATCTTCTGATTTTCATGGCAATTTTAGTTTTATGGATTTATCTGGACATTTATATATCTCATCTATTCTTAATGTTGCAGACATTCTTTCCCCCCCCTCTCATTTTTCTTTCCTCTTAAAACTTTTTACTGTGAAAATGCTACAAAAGAAAATACCCCACTAGAGAGACTGGTACAGTGGACTTTCATGCACATCATGTGGTTCAGTAGCATGTTGCTTGGTTCCTTCAGGAAGGAGAGGTTGAGATGGAATTAGGAGAGGAAAAGGCTTACCTGGCAATAATACCCATGGATGGAAATGAGAGGAAGCAGAATGGGGCAGAAGGAGACATCGGACGGTGATGCCCATATGACCATTTGTCACAGTCCAACAAAGCTGGCTTTAGGGGAGCCCTGTGTTGGTGGAAATGGCTGGACCCTCAGACCAGAGTCTTAGTTGTTGGCCAGGGAAGGCTGAGACATCTGGTAGCCCTGAAGGGGTCAGCAACTGGAAGATGTCAGCTGACCACACTCCTCAAAGCCAGGCAGAGTCCCCTGTGAAACTCACGCTTCTCAAGCCAAGTTCACTGCACATTTCCATTCACAATCTCAGTTGAACCAGGCTAGCTCAAGAGGTACTCAAGTGGGTCTCCAGAGTCTAAATATGTTCCCTTCTGCCTCCACTGTGTAACAGAAGCTCTATTTCCTCCTGTTGATCAAGACCAATTACCAATGCTAAGATGGGGACCGTTTTTAATGTTTGCTGGTCCCTGGACACAGGAATTCAAATTGCCCAAGCAGTAGCCCCAGCTTGTGGTTTAATGGGACCTTTGGGGATCACTCTTTCAACCCTGAAAAGCCCAGAGTTCTATGGACAGGGAGCATAAAGATTCTCTGTATGTCACTGGGAATGAGGAAAGTCGGCCTCTTCTCGTTGCATCCCTTGGTACACATATTTTCCCTACTGGGGACATAGCATCATAAAGAGTTATCAGACTTACTGCATATGCTTCCTCCTGGAGGCTCCTTGCATCCTGTCTTTGCAGATGGCCTGTCAGCTGCTCCTTCAGCAGGCTGTCCCAAAGTTTCTGCAGGGGTCAGACTGGTGAGTCAAGTAGAGCCGTGTTAGGGACCACCACCCTTGCATGTTTGCATCCTGAAGAGGGACACTAATCTGTCATTCCTCCTCCCCAGCAGGGATGATGACGAGTATTCTCGGTCTCACTGTTTTCGCTGGTGGAGGTAGGGGAGACTGTTACAGAGCCTTCCACATTTTATCCAACCAATCTAGATCTTACTTCAGACCGAGGATCTAACATGGGGATTATCCCAGTGGCTGAGTATGTCAATTGTAATTACATATTTTGGGGCTGGAGAAATGGCTATTAGATATGTTCTTGGACTCAGGGCACTTACTGTAAGTTAGACTTTGGACAGGACTTTGTTCATTTCCTGACCCCATATGTCTTCACTCTCATAAGAGGCCAGACCTCTGGATATAAATGTCAACTCACACCTTGTGGAGAGTTGTCCTCAAAATGTCTATTTCCCTTTTCTAAGAATATAGTCACCCAAATAAATGGCTTTCTTTGGGGAAAAACCCATTACAGTATATGCAGTATATGGTGTTGCAGGGTCCCTCTTCCTGGGGACCCTGCTGCCTCTGCAGTCAACAAATTCTGGCTTTGAGAGGTGGCTCAAGTCTAGGAACTGGACGAGAGATCATGCTTTTTCAGTTGGCATGAGCTCCTCTAGCCTCCTGCTCACTCTCCCCTTTATTTTGATTATATATGCCCAGCAGTACCCTTGTTGGCTGCCCGTCTATTTTGTTCCTACACCTGTTATGTTCTGGTGATGATCTTCACAATCCTCTAACTCCTTGGCTGTTGATCCCATATTGCTGGTTATTTCAATAGTTGTAACTCCCTGGTTTCTATCATGCAGGACCACTGCCTGGCCTCTGTTTCTTTAAGGTCCCATGGGCCCCACGACTCTCAATGAGCCATAGTCAATGACTGTAAGCCTCTCTTTATCGTTCACTGACCCTGGCCTGCAGAGGATGGCCACACAGAGCTGCTTAGAGGTGCTGGTGCCACTCACCAGTACCTTTCTGATGACCTTCCTCAATGTTGTGTCCTCTAGTCCTTCTTGGTGAATGTAGAGCTTGGGTGTCTTCTGACCTCATAAGTACATCCACTCTGGCACACCCACCTCTCTAACCCTGTTAATCCTTTCTTCCACCATCTCCTATGACAGTTTAGGCATTTCAGCTTTGCTCAGCATGGCCCATAGCTTTCTCCAGGCTTCTAAGAGCCATCCCAGTATATAGTTTGCACCATCTCCTGAGGTCCTTGCCAGGGCATTAAATTCCACATCCTGAGAGCCTGCCCCCGAGACAGTATATTCTCCAATAGCCAGTCTTATGTTCCAGCCCTTTGACTGAGCATGCTTAGAATCTAGTCCCATGGGTACTCCTCAGCTCCTGCTAGTACATGTTAACTAATTCTTGCAGATTCTTTGGGATTATAGTCTATTTCCTCCTTGACCAGACCCAGTATGTCTTCATGTGGGTTATGCTGAGACTTAACCGCAGTGACTGGCCTGGCTCTCAAGAGGGGAGGAGAGGCAGATTCTCGAGTGTGAGGGGAGTAGTGGGGGCACTGTTGCCCTGAGTGGGGAGGCTCTTCCCCTTCCCCTTTTCCCACAAATAGGAAGTGCTCGTTCTTACTGTGGAGAGGTGAGCTGCCTCTGAAGGTTTAAAGGAGTCCGGAGAGCCAAGGCACTGGGGCATATCCATCCAGGTTCCCCATCCCCTGTGTCAGAGCTCCAGGCTCTCCCGACCAGGACCTTGACCTCGGTATGTCAGGTATTTCCAGGTTAGCATTCAATGTCTATGCAGCTGGGGCTTCATCTAGCTGGAGGTCTTCAGCTTTTTCTGCTTTCCTGCTGCAGGAGATTAAGGCCTCTTTGCAAGATACCAAGGAGGCCCTCTCACCTTCACTTTTAGGTTTCAGTCATTTGTTAAATGCTCTAACTTTTTGCTATCCCTCTGTACAAAAGCAGAGCAACTCAATAACAAGCAGCTCACAGTGAACTTGTACACATTGTCCCCTACCCGCCACACATACGTACTTCCAACATCTGAGTTACTGTACCAGCCAGGGCATTCCTGTCCACTGCAATATGCTCCCAAATTACCACTGGTAAATATTTTAGTAATTGGGCTACCACTTTGTGTCAAAGACTATCCATGATTCACATACCATATAGGGTGGGGTCCTCATTGCCAGTCACTTGTGAGTGACCCAGTTCCCAAACCCCATCTTTTAAAAAAGCATTTATTTTTAATTGTGGTAAAATATACATAACATAAAACTTGCCATTTTAACTATTTTAAAGTACATGGTTCAGGGGTATTAAATATGTTCACATTGTTGTGCAGCCATTACCACATTCCTCTCACCTTGCAAAGCAGAACGCCTCTCACCTTGGACCACAGTCTTGCTCAGCCATTGGCTGGGGCCACCCTAAGGAAAGCATAGCCTTGGCACAAAAGCTGAGGTGGACCTGAGGGGGTTGGCATGCGGAGGCTGTCTGTCACCACCTTCTTTGCAGGTGAACCTCGGCATGTCAGGTATTTCTAAGTGAGCAGTCAATGTCTATTTCTTAGAGGAAATCAGCATATCTCTGTGTGTGCCTAAGAAAGATGACCAACATTTTGCCAGTCCTGAATTATTGAAACACTCTTGATCGGATCAGTGAGTCTTCGGGCAAATTCTTTCCTGGCCTCATGAAATGCATTCCATCCTCTGCCAAGACCGCATCATCTTGGCATCTTGAGCCCTGGTTCAGCAGTCTAGATCCTGCACACAGTGCCATCTGCAGAGCCAACTGCTCACCCCCCTGGCTTCCCTCTCCCCCGAAGTCCCAGCCATTGACATGAAGGGACAATGAAAACACTAGCTGGGCTTTCAAATCCTTCACTTTCTCACTTCATATTTTACAGTCTTTAAAATATATATCCCTGGCCACTTCAAATGACATTTTCCATACTGTCAAGAACAGTAGAGATGGATGTGGTTTGTGAATTTAATAAAATGTGGAGGGTTTTCTGTCACGTCCTACACACTTAATCCAAGAAATTCAGTCATGACCGTTCTACAAGGACTTCGCCCCTCACCAGAGAGTCCCAGCACCATAGCACGCCCTCTTGCCTTAAGCTACCCAGGAATGCCCTTGCACTCGGCAAGGGCGAGTCAGATTCCTCATCATTCCCCTTCCTCTCCAGAAGTTTGGGCTTCCCCTTCACTGGACAGGTCTCATATCACCTACAAAGATCTAGGGAGGAAGAATTTCTTCCTCTTGGCTTTTTCCTTTTATGTTTCTTGACTCCAGTTCTAATTTTTTCCCCTACATTTAAAACTTCCCAGTTTTCTTTGTTCAGTGTCCCTTGCATTTTTCCAGGATTACCCCTAGGATGCAGCGTGCAAAGAGGCAGTTCTGCCTCCCTCCACCTGGTTCTCAGTCATGACCTGGTTTTTATTTGCAGCAGCTGCTTCTGCTTGGAAGGATCTCCCCTGCAGTGCAGGTCACAGGAGAACTGCTGCCTCCCACTCTCCCTGGTTGGGGTTGAGAGCCCATCCCAGCCACGGGTAGACCTTGCTCTCAGGGCTACCTTTAAAGCTGCCCCCTTATCCAATATCTCTCACAAGTCCCCTGGTCAGAGAAAATTACTTGGAGATTTTGCACCATGAAATTACCACCAATTACAAATGTTTGCTTAACGTTTAATGAATTGTCAATAATTACCACCACTCTGCCACAGCCACCAGATTGCAAAACACTGAGGAACCAGGGGGAAAAACTCAAAGGGTTTTAGTGATTCATCCACCTTCTCCCACGTGCCAGACTCTGCTGCAGTGTCAGATTTAATTTCTGTCCCCCTGGGCTCTGGCCAGCAAGAACAATTCTTCTAAATTGACTATCTCCGCATGCAAAAAGGGATCAACAGTTTAGTCCAAGTTGAATAATCAATTCTTACAAAAGAGTAAAACAATCAGTTTGACTTTTTCTTTTTATTTAACTGTTGAGCTGAATTGACTGATCAAATAGTGACAGATTCTGAGGTAATGAAAAATATCGTGTTGGCACCTAGTCACATAATGCAGAAAGCTCTTCTACAGGAACCCTGACAGAGTCTTTATTATCCTGCCTGGTCTCCAGGATACTTGAATACTTTCAGTGATGGGGCAAGCTCTCTATTTCACTGACACTGAACTGAGTCCAGCATTAAGAATTTGGGTCAAGTTGCCCTGGAGTTGGTATGGAGACATTTAATGTACACACACCTTATTTTCACCAAAAAGTATTCCCTTCAGCTTAGTGTCCTAGAAAAGAACCCAAAACATAGTTCATATCTATGTGGGACACGTCCCCAGGGTCCACAGTTTGGCTCTGGAGAACACCTCCTAGTACCCCAGGGCCACCCCCACACCAATATCTCACAAGCCCTAGGACTTTTTGACTGTTTCTCTCAGAACCATCAGACTCCATGCATGTAACTTGCCCAGAAACTCTCTCTTGTTGCCAAATATCTGGATCATGCCAAATCACTGCCAAATACCACGGAGTACTCACCAAACCCTCCCTACATTACTATCTCCCTGCGTGAAAGGGAGGCCGAGGCAGGGATGCTCTCTTCATGTTATGGAAGGGGGAGATGGGGGCTCTGGGCATGGTTGCATCCTTGTACCACCATCACCAGCAACCACTGATGGGCTTATCTTACTGATTCATTCATCTACCCATTCATTCTTTGTCTTAGAATTTAAGGCAACATACATGATGTATACAATAAGAAAAGAAAAATTTTTAATGGTTACAAAACCCCCCCACAGAAACTAAAAAACAAAACATCATCAACGGTGGATGCTAAGGGTGGAGAAAAAAGGATGGGACTAAAATCCAAACAGTCAGATGGCTAATAAAAAATATGTAGGACAATCCCCTGTACTTTTGCTTATAATTAAACCACAAGCTGCTTTCTAAGCATCTCAGTAGATGCTCTGTTGGCAACTAACATCATCGTGAACATTGAGAGTACTTACTGCATACCAAGAGTTTGCTAGGCATCCTGTTAGCCTGTGAATGACATTTGAGTTATAAGAATCAGTTACCAAAACAAAGGTCCTGTTTTTCAGTGATCTGATTGGCAAAGATAGAGAAGAATGGTGAGACCTGAGGTGAGGTGTGGCAAGTGGGCATTCTCAGGCTCAGCCATTGCAGCCTTGCCGTAGGGCTGTGTGTTATCTTGCACCAAAAGTAGACATAGCTTTTGGCCCAGAAATTCTGTTTCTAAAAATGAATCCTGAAGAAATAAATGGACAAGTGTACAAAGAGCTGTGTCAAATGATATTTATTTATGTCTTACTTTTAACAGTGAAAAAGGACAACAATCTAAATGGATGTGAGGAGAAGAAGGCTCTGTAGTAATTTAAAATGAAATTTGCTCTATGTACACTGATGTGGACAAACATCCGTGATATATATATTTGAAAGGTTAATTATGTATAGTGCAATCATATTTTTCTAAAAAAAGGAGAGAAAGTATTGGCAGAAGTATCTCAAAGAATAGACATCTAAAAGTTAATAGTGGCTATTTCCAGATGGTGGGAGAACTTTGCTCTGTCCTTTGTCCTTTTTTAATTGTCTTAATTATTTTACAGTGAGACTCTACATTGCTTTTATTATCAGAAACAAAGAGAAAACCTTGCTCATGGCTCTGAGAGATACTAGAGTTTATGCAGTTCAGCTTCCTTATTTCACAGATGAGGAAATTGTGATCCAGAGAGGTGGTCATAAGCTTTTATAAAATTTCTGAGTCATTGTAATTACTATCTTAATGTCTGTATTATAGGACTAGAAAGGTACATTAAAGGGGACCTTGGGTTATGCTCATCAGCACTACATGACCACAAACTGTGCTCAGCTGTGGCTTTTGTGCTTGATTTGGGAAGGGATTCAGGAAATTTGATGGGGTATTATTGTCTTTGCATTTGCAGCTTGCTCTAAATCCAGTAGCTAATGATCACAGGAGTGATACTTTCCCCAACAGAGGCCCCCCCTCCCCCTGAACTCCTTCAGTGGTCATTGCTTCTTTCACCCATTTGGAACTTGGTCCCTCCCCTGGGTTGCTCTTCAGCTTGATTGTCCCCAAAAATAAAGTATGCTGAAGGGGGGCTGGACCCTGCTTTTTTAAATCTCTACGTCCTCATTAAAGTGTCAGTGCTTATACAGGTCAACAGTAATAGACAGAACACTGGCCTGTAAAATAAACAACCCAAAACAAAAATTCTCTCCCAAAATGTGAATATAAAGTACAAGTTAGCATGGCATCCCTATGTAAAGTGGTCCATTGGGAAGCTGGCTTCTAGGAATTGATATGACCATTCAGATTCAAAATGAGTCTGGTCCTATAAAAATGTGTTGGGTTGTGGGAAGGGGAAAGGTGGGGACATTTCTTAGGCTTCTATAAACCTTGGTTTGGAGATACAAGCAATTCTTCTTTATTTTTATAATACTGGTGCATCATGTACTGAGGCGACACTTTCATTCTCCTTCCCTTTTAAAAAACTTAACTCCGTAAAGTATTTATCACTAAGTAAACTGTCCTCGATGAACTGGCACAGTCCCTGGGCTCCACTGGTGATGCACTTGCTGCTGCCAAGCTTGGCCTTGAGAATCCCAAGACTAAAGAGAGTTCAGCAAGGTAGTCGGCAAAGACCTCTGCCAATGTTAATGTCCTGAGAACTGATGGTCATCCCTGGGTTAGTGGAGAGGGACCGGCGTGCAGGTTTGACCGGTTGGTCAGGGTAGGACATGACTATCAGGTCTAACCCCTGTTGGAATGAGAGAAATCCAGGTGAGATGCAGTTCATCTGTGTTCTGAAGGAGTTGGAACTCTCTATGTGCAATATCCAGAGTTTGAAGAACTTCTGGAAAGGCCCCTGTGTTCGTCCAGACCTCTGCAGACCAAAGTCTATTCCTTCTCCTCCCACTTCCAAGGACACCTCAAGTATGGGCAGGGTGGGGCCTCAGCCAGTTTTGTATCTTCTTTGCCCCTACTCTTCCCATCCCTGAGCTTTGGAGAAGCATGTCATTGTTTTCCCAAATATCCCCGTAGACTATCTTTAGCCAGTAGATTCAATGAAGGTAGAAGCTGAAAGGGATGAAGGAGGCAGAAGATGGGGGGGATGGGGGGAGATACGCCTTCCCCTTTGTTCTATGGGATCACCTTACAAGAACCAGGGTCCTGAGAAAGACCATATATATCCAGAGATATCTCCTGCCCATAACTGGATGCTAACAGTTGGCATTTCCACCTTCCTTCTTTTTTTCCTTCTTTCCTTCCTTCCTTCATAGTGTCCGGCATTGCTTGGCTGGGGATGTGATAGAAACAGACCTGATCCTAGGCCTAGTGGAACATACAGAGGCTAGTGAAGAAGCAGATATTAACCAAAGGGTTGCAGCAATAAGTACATAGCTTAAAATGCTATCAGGGCACAGTGGAGTGGTACTTAGTGTCATGGGTTTTAAAATAAGGGCACTGGCTTTCCCATGGAGGCCCAGGGAAGGACTGGTTATTGGTACTTGCTCCCCTTAGTTCAAGGAACTGATTCCAGTTAAAATTGGCAAGGCCTGGCTCAGGTGACACTCAGGAAAGAGGGAGACAGGTCTGTGATTTATTGGGTGCTGTATTAGAAAGAAGCTGGACCTTTCCCCCTATGAGCCTTTCTCCCATGTGTCTCTTTTACTACTCCCACAAAACACACTTCTGACACTTGTGGTCACCAAATGTACAGGATTTTTTTCCCCACAGCAAGCAATTCTCTGCAATATCAGCTGGGGTTGTTACAGTTTAACTCAGTTCTAGCACCATCAGCCTAGTGTCAGACTCCACAGGTTAAGGGCTCAGTGCCACCAGACTGCTGCCATCCCACTTCAGATGCAGTTGCAAGCCCAGGTAGTCACCTGTGCTTCTGACCCTCTAGCTATAAAGTTCAAGCTCACATGAACCCCTCCTTGGGTTCATTAAGTTGCTAGAGTGGCTCACAGAACTCAGGGAAATACTTAGATTTACCAGTTTTTTCTTAAAGGATACGGAAGAACAAATGACGAGATACAGAGGGTGAGGTGTGGGAGGGTCGCAAGCACAGAAGCATCAGTTCCCATGGAGTTGGGGGTGTCCCCTTCCTGGTGTGGCTGTGTTTGCACACCTGGAGGCCCTCTGAACCCCATACTACTGGGACTTTATGAAAGCTTCCTCAGTTAGGTATTATTAACTCTATTTCTAGCCTCCCAGTCGTCTCTGGGGAAATGGGTTGGGGAGGCAGATGGAACCGACCACTGCAAGCTTCTCACCACGGCTTGTCCTTTCTGGGGACCGGCCTTCACCCAGGAGCCACCTGGATCCCATCCGGAGTCTCCTCACTGGAATAGAAGATGCTCCTAGAGCTCTTTTCACTTAGGAGATTACAAGGGTTTAGGAGCCCAGGGCCAAGACCCGGGGGCAAACACCAGTTTTTATTTCCTGCTATCTCGTGGGCGCCTACTCCATGGCAGGGCTTCCACACGCATTGTCCGCTTGAGTCCCAGAAAGCCTGTGCAGTTGGATGCGTTACTCCCGACAAACATGTGAAAACCTGAGCTCAGAAAGGAGACGCGACTTGCCCACAGCCACGCGCCATCTAGGTAACAGAGCTGAAGTTTAAGCGCAGCACATTACTCCGCAGTGAACAGGAGGCGTCTGGGAGCGGTTTTTCTCTTGAAGGACTGGGGAGGACTTGGAAGCCGGAGGGAGGGAGATGAGGCTAGACCTCCCAGAGAAGGGACAGAGAGAGAAAGGACGCTGAATCAGGATTCTGGTCAGTTTAAGTAAAGTGCGGCTTGCCCAGCAGGTCAGCCCCGCCCCACCCAAAGCTGAAAGCCCTCGCCACGGGTGGAACACTGCTGTGTTCCTTAGGGTGAGGGCAAGTGTGCCTGCCCACTGACAGGGCACAGACACCAGCTCATGAGAAGGGATGGCAGCTGCAGGGCCCCAGGGGCCCTCAGTCTCTGAACTAGCAAGGTTGTCCAGGTCTCAGGGAAGTGGGGAGGTGGCCAGAGCTGCAGAGGGCGGCACGCAGCTGGGGCTGCAGCCGAGGGGCTGTATCTATTTAGCAAATGGTACAAGTGTATTTCAACATCTCCACAACTGTACCCAGGCCCACCTGTTGAGTAATAGCCTGGCTACTGCTATTTAATATAGCCTAGGCAGAGATAAAAAATTAAAAACAAACAAATAATATAGCAATGTCTCTTGGACGGAATCTGGCCTGAAGTTTTTTCCTGTTTAACCTATAGAGTAATAAAAAGAAATATGGGCCAACCTTTAAAATGGGGAGATTCAAAAGTCTGTTTTCTCTTCAAAACAGATCACAAGGACTGGCATCTGCGGCTCCGGGGCCCTGGGGCCCACAGTTTCCACATGGCATTAGTTGCTTGGGAGCTGAGTAGAAGTATACGGGGTGGAGGGGGGTCCCCAGGTGATTCCTGCTCCCCATTCTGTCTGTCCAGCCCTGAGCTCAGGTGTGGGTGGGATTCAGCCTGTACTATTTTCTCAGAGGAAATGATTTCCCTGTGTCTCTCTATATATTATTAAAGCAGAGAGCAGAAGAGGGACAAAAGAAGTCCATTTCAGGAAATGTGGTCAAGAGCGTATTTCTTCATAAAATAGAAAACTCTCCCTACTCATTTTTAATGTTATAAAATTGTGTTGTGCCGAAACAACAGACTTGTCCCTAATTCACTCTGTTCCCTGCCTGGCTCCTGTGGGCACTGAGTTGTGGTGAGTCATATGTAAGTTCCAACCATTTCTTCTGATGCCCCCTCTGTGGCCCAGCTCGAACGAAGCTACAGATGTGGCTGTGCATCTTAACCTAGCAGTTCTCATGCAGGTGGCCCAGTTATCACCCTTGGAGCAAGGATGGCCAACTCTTTCCCTAAAGGGCCAGACAGTGAATATTAGAGGCTTTGTAGGCCATACTGTCCCTCACAAGTGCTCAAGTCTGCTGGTGTAGTTCGATAGCTTCCATAGACAGGATCTGAATAAATGAGGCTGGCCATGTTCCAGTAACACTTCATTTACACAACAGGAGGTAGGCAGGCAGCATTTGGCCCACAGGCCGCAGTGTGCTGACTCCTCTGGAGGATGAAATGAGATGGTTTGTGACAGTGTTGGACACATGGTGGTGTCTTAGCCTGAGTTTTCCCCAAAGCAGGGCTCGACATAAAGACTGCCATGCCTGGGTAGTGGCTTGTTCAATGGTGGATCCCAGGAAACAGGGTGGGGACAGGGGCACTACCCAGGGAGGGAGGAGAAGTGCGTACAAGCGGAGATTGATTTGGCTACCACTAGGGCAACGGAAGGCTGACTTCCCAGGACTCTCTAGAAGCTTGATGGAGCATGTCCCAGAACTGCTGGCTCGAGGGATGTCCATTTATCAGATGGTTCCTGTTCCCCATTGGCAAGGCTTGTCCTGTGAGTTCTCAACTCTCCCACATTGCTGGGTTGTATGTGTGGTTCAGAGTGGACTCTGCAGACGTCCTCAAGTCAGAGAAGCCCAGGGATAGAAATGAACAATGAGGTTGTGCAGTCAGGAAACCTGCACAGGTGGGTCATGAGGGGGAGGCTGGATTGAGAGGTGAGGCCAAAAGGATTTGAAGCAGTGGCCATCAGGGTCTCATTCATTGGCCATTCACTTATCCCTGAGATCAGTCGGTTTTCTAGCTCACTCTTGTCTGGAGGGATCAGAGAGAACAGCAATGCTTCCCGCTTGTCATGCCTGGAAATGGTGCCATGCTGTGAGGCCTCACAGACATGTCAGCCGCAGAGCTGGCCGCTTCTAGGAATCTAAAAGCACTCTTTGATTAAATACATCGGCGTCTCTTGTTTCTTTCTCAATTCTGTTGCATAGTTCATTTACAGAAATATTTAGTCAGCATTAATCACTGCAACAGTCTGGTAAGATGGTTATCATCCTTCCCATTTTACAGATCAAACTTGAGCATGGAAAAGTGAAATAGCTTGCACAATTTAACAAATATTTCTCGACCCTGTATGTGCTAGGTCCTTTAGTTACTAACTGGCAGAGGGAGATTTTTAAATCCAAGCCTTCTGATTGAATATTCCTTGTTCTTTCAACTATAGATTTGGAAGGGGATGGAGAGACCATTCACCTTAACCTTTCACCCAGTAAAATTATTTCTCTTGGCGCCCCCCAACTATTAAGGGGAACTATTACTTACCTGCAAGCATATTTTTCCTTTAAAATGTGTTTAGTGCCCATTTCCACCTCTCATCAGCCATTGATTAAAACCAGTCTGGACACAGGAGAGGCTGTTGAGGTAATTGTCACACAGCCCAGAGGGAGAACCAGCCAGCCTGCCACGTGCCTGGCACGCTTGGGGTCCTAGGAGCAAGGCCGCTGAGCAGGAACCTGGGAGTCTGCAAGGAAGGGAAAGGAAGGTGTCGGTGGCTCCCAGAGGGGTGCAAGAGCTTCAGGAGGGTGGACATGCTGGGGTAAGTGCTGTCTCTCTTAAGGGCACTAGACCCCTCTGAAAGTCACCTCTGCTGGGCTTGGAAAAGTTGCTGAGAAAAGAAGTCTGCTGGAGTCACTCCACCCGAGCCCTCTGAGCCACACTTGAAATCAGACAGTGCAGCAAAAGGGCAGCTCAAGGGGAACAGTATCTGTGCGCGAGTGAATGCCGACCTTGTCGGAACAAGTTGCACTCTTCGGTGTTCGCAGCTGTGCAGTCCCTCGGGACTTGTCTGGCTACGTGGGATTCTACATGTCTGACAGCTAAATCAGAGATCCAAATGCCAAATCCAGCACTCAGGAACATTGTGTGGATTTGTGACACTCCCAAGGGGACTGTGGATCCATAAAGCAATGAATGGATTACAATGAGGCATAAATATAGCATTTTCATCTGTGACATACAATCCCACTCTATTATTTCTCATATTGCTATGTGAAAGAAATCTATACCCACTCTCTCAGGTCTGTTCTCAGAAATTAAAGTTTTTTGCAAGAGGGGTTTAAGAACAAAAAAAAACCGCTCTCAATGCATCAAGAATAAACCAAGCACACAGTGTGATAAGTGTGATAGTTCCATAGAAGTAATTTGCAGTATAGGGTCAACTCCGGCGTCACACCTTGTCAGAAAGCACCAAGCTCAGACCAGAGCGTTCGCTCAGTCTCCAACTAGCTGAGTGGCTTTGAGCAAATCACTTCCTCTCTCTGGGCCTCAGTTTCCTTTGTGCATTGGACTCCAAAATTATGGAAATACCCTCTGCTGGGGTGGGCCAAATGATCCACTGTGTGGTGCAGGAAGAAAATACTACAACTTTCTTTGTACTTTTAAAATTCCTAATTATGTGTATGTTTTCACAATTCACATTATATATTAGCATAGTAGCAGGTGTCTATTGTTTATAAATGAATCAAGATGACATGCTGGAAGGGTGTGCTGAGAAATGCTTTACTGCTAGAAATATATGAATAGCAAGTGTGGAGGCCACTGATTTAACCCGTCTTTGTCAGTCCACAGGTGGTGGGAAGGTCCCTTTGGATTTAACAGTCCATGAATCCATGGATTTAAGGAGCGGCCTCAGATTTCCCCATCAGGGCTGAGTCCATCAGCTGTCCAAGGAAAAGGTTTGTGCCCACATGTGTTGGGCTGCGGATGTGTGGGCTCAGAAGCCAAAGATGAAATTAATGGACCCCTAGAACTGAGCCTTCCACAGTCAAGCATGCTGCTGCTGTATCTTCAGAAATAATTTTAAACCCTCATACTTGCTTCAGAGTATAGAGTTCACAAATCTATTTCAAAAGTAATTATATACATATAATATACATATAATATATATGTATTATATATAAATATAGACACATATAAACACATATAATTATGTATATTCTATATATTTTATATATACATACACACATATAATTATATGTATAATACATAAACACACACATATATGCACAAGTAATTATACATATGTATTATATATACACATATATAAAAGTTATATATAAAATATTACACATACACATATAATTATGTAATATATATTATATATACAAACGTATATAAAGTATATATGTTATACACGTATACACATATATGAGTATATAACATATTACATATACGCATACATGTGTATGCGTATATGTAATTATATAATACATATTTTATATAGGCATACACATATGTATAAGTAATATATACATATTTTGTATATACACATACACACGTATATATAAGTAATTATACATACATTATACATGTTCATTGAGAGAGACGAGGCAGGCCTCCTTTTCCTGTTCCACATGTGAGGACAGAGATCCAGAAAGGCCTAATGACTTCCCCATGGCCAGCCAGCTAGCACGTGACAGGACCGCCACCAGAACCCCTGTTCCCCCCCGATAAGGGCTCCGGGGCTCTTGGCACTTACAACCGAGAGCAAAGTTGCTTCCTGGATTCCAGGGAGAACTGGGTGACAGTGTGTGAGGGGCCAGTGTAAATGCAACCCCCAGCTACTTAAACAACAGTGCAGAGCTTGGGGCTGCTCTTCGTGGATCAATAGCATCATTCTTGTGTACACAAGACCTTACATTATTCAGGGAGGCCTGGCAGGGAGAGAAAAGCAGATGTATGGCTCCTCATGCCAGCAGCTGTCGTGGCTCGCCCCGCTGCTGCTCCTGACAAGTGCCGCTGCGACAGTCTTTCTACGCAGTTGCAGGGAGCAGTTTGATAGGAACAGGAGCAGAAACCCTGTTCACAGAGGCAGGAGGAAACAAGGAACACATAGATACTTAGGAGAACGTAATTTTAAGGTATCTGGTCCTTCCAGGTGTATCAGTGCTAGAGGATGGCGGGGATGGCCACACCCTGAACCGGCCACACTGAGCCTCACCAGTAAATGGAACCTGGCACGCAGAAGAGATGTTTTCCCCACCCTGCTTCATCATTCAGTCATGAGGAAACAACCAGCAGACACATTTTTTCCGTGTTATCCTGAAGGGGCAGCACTGTGGTAAGACACGTTACAGTATTTTGCTAACCATGGTGGTGCTGACCGGGTTGTGATAAAACTGAAATGCTTGTCTGTTTCCTCCTCTAGATTACAAATCCTTTACGGGCAGACATATTGTCTTGTTTATTTCTATATCCCAAGGCCTTCCCCCACAGAGTCTAATCCATGGAAGATATGCAGCATTTGTCTACTGAATGAATGAATTGTTAACCCCTCTGAGAAACCTTTCTTTTTGCCCTGCCTTTAACCTTAAAGAAGAACCTCTTAAATTCATAATAAAGGATTACTTTAGTTAATACTTTGCCTATCACCAGCAAAGGATTACTACTAGAATATGTAAACGATGTCTACAAATTAATAGAAGAAAGACAATCCCTTTGAGAAATAGATAGACCAAGAATTGAAGAGGAAATTCACAAAGGGGGACACCCAAATAGTCCATGAAAATACCACAAAATGAGAGCTTTCACTTACAAGTAATCATGGATGCAACTTTAAAACACTGAGATACTATTTTACTCCCTTCAGAGTAAAAAAACATTCAAAAAACCTGACTATCTGATTTGCCGGCAATGCTATGGGGAGTGGGTTTCTTCCGTTACAGGTGTGAGTGTAACCTGGGACAACCACATTGAAGAGCAATTTGGCATCATCAAGTGACACTGGAGCAGCAGTTCCACTCCTAAAATGACTGTTCTGTCAGTCTTCAACATTTTAGGTGGATAATTAAGCCCAAATGTCCTGAGCCATCAATGTATGAAATGAAATACTTTCCCAATTATGCATCTAGAATGGCGCTAGTTATACACAATCCATGGAAACTTGGGAAAATAGTCACACCCATTATCCTCTGTGTTCTGTGGTTCAGAGGAGGATCCCTGGCTGGGAAAGGCTTCCCACTTGGCAGGTACTCAAGAAGATACGAGGACTGTCACTACAGCATTGTTTATTTTAAAAAAATGTCCGAACCACCAGAAAGTCCCTCAAGAAGAAAAAAAAAGTGGATTGTGGTATATTCCTGCAATGAAATGCTAAAAAATAGATGACCTAGAACCACATGCACTAATAAGGGCAAATATAAAAAACTTCATAATGCATGAAGAATCAAATTGCAGTAAAATGCAGTCAGTTTGATTCTATTGATATGAAATGTAAAAATAGGCAACATACCATTATATGTTGCTCGCACACATTTAAATTTATAGGAAAAATACTTAAAAAATGCATGGGGATGATAAACTCCAAAGTCAGAAAAGTGGTTACCCTTTAGATTATTCTTTATATTATGATAGATTATTAATGTGTCATAATATAGTTATATATCAGGTAAATATTTTATGTAAAATATAACATAACATAAATATATAATATAAATTAGATTACATGTTATTATTATGTACATGAATATATCATATTATTCTTCATATGATTCTATTTTACTGTATGTTAAAGTAGATTATTTTAATAGTGCACCATGTTAATAAAAAGAGTAAGATATGCACCTCCTCCCCCCCACCTCCTCCCTCAGTCCATCTGCACTGAAGTAATAGTGAAGAATGACTCCTGTCCGAGGAAACAGAGGAAGTTTTTCTTGAAATTATTTTAGACAGAATCTGATCATTTTGCTCCCCGGTTCAAAAACATGTGCTGGGTTTTGAGTGCTGCTTGACAAAGTCTAAATTCCTCAGCGTGGCGTTCCAAGCTCTCCGCACACTGGCTGTAGGCCACTTGAGAATCAGCACTTCAGACTCTCGTCTTCAAGCACTTCGCATTCCATTCAGATTGGAGTGCTCGCCATTTTCCAGATGCACCCCCATGCTTTTCCATTTCATGCTTTTGCTGATCACTTTTTTGCTTCCTGAGAACTCCTTCCCTCACTCTTGCAATTTGATGTTATGTACCAGAGCCTTTAACAACATACCTACTCTTTGACATAGCACTTGTCCTACAAGAAAAATAAGTCAGGATGTGCACAAAGATATAGCTAAAGGATGTTTACTGAAGCATTGTCTCCAATGTTAAAATATTCAAAATGACCTTAGGGCCCAAGGAAGGCATAAATAAATCCATTACACATGGGACATAGCACATAAAAGCACAGATACTGGAGACAAAAGGCAGATCCAGGTCAATTTCCAGTTCTGGAACATTCTGGTACATTTTCCAGCTCTGTGATCTTAGCCTTTCTGTGAATATAGATTCTGATCTGTAAAATGGGAATAAACTAATACCTCTACAAAGTTGTTAAAGAGATTAAATGTGTTAATACTTGTTAAAGCACTCAGAATAGTATCTGGCACTTTGTAAATTCATTTATAAATGCCTAGTTCTGGTCATATCTCATCTGAAAACTCTTGAAGTGAAGGAATATCACCATCAGTGTGGGTGTTTCTAAATCTGAGCATGGCACTTGGTATTTAAATCTAGCATCACACAATTAAGGGCTTAAGACACCTTAGTGATTACTAAGGTAATTAATAGATTCTGGGTGGTCAAGTAGAAGAACTCAAGGGTTGGGAAGTGAGTCTGACAAAGAACATGAAGAGGAACTAGATTATGACAGAAAACCAAAGAGAAAACCAAAAGTATGTGGGTTTTGGAGTCACCAGCACTGACTCTGCCACCAGATTGCTGGGTGACTTTAGCCCCATTTTGCTAAATTCCAGTCCAGGTTTCTTCTTCTGTCAAAGAAGGGAAGTGATATCCACCATTATAAGCTTGTTGTAAAGTTCAGAGATGACAGTAATTCATAGTTAGTGTTATTAGGTGCCGGGCACTTGTCTAAGCTCTTCTCACATTACCCCATGTAACCTCACAACAACCCCATGGGACACTGTTCCGGGTGGACTCTCCTCACCAAAAGATTTATTGATGTCCTAACCCCAGGTCCCTGTGACTGTGACCTTACTTGGAAATAGGGTCTTTGCAGATGTAATTAGTCAAGATGAGGTTATCCAGGGTTAGAGTGGGCCTTGCCCACTCTGTCTTTCTGCTTTCCTTATAGGAAGAGGAGATTAGGACACAGATTCGGGGAGAGCACCACGTGATGACAGAGGCGGAGATTGGTGGGATGTGTCCATAAGCCAAGAAGCACGAAGGATTGCTGGTAAACACCAGAACCTAGAGGGAACACGGAAGCCACCTCCCTAGACCCTCCAGAGGGAGCGGGGCCCTGCCGAACCTCTCACATTCGCAGCCTCCAGGACTACGAGAGTACGTTTCTGTTGTTTTAAGTCACCACACTTGTGGTAACTTGTTACAGCATCAGTAGGAAATGAATACTGACGCCATTTGGACAGATGTAGAAACTGAGGTACAGAGTAGGTAAGCAGCCTGATGTTGCTCACACAGCTGGCGGGTCCACCAGAATCTGAAGCCGGGGTTGACTCTGCTCCTAATTATTAGATGATATTCAGCGGGGTTCTGAATGGCTTCATTTTCACATAAGCTTTTATTTTCAACTTCTACATTTTGATATAGAGCTGAACCTTGAACAACACAGGGGTTGGGGTACAGACCCCTCATACAGTTGAAAGTCTGTGTATAACTTTTGACTCCCCAAAACCTTAACTACTAATAGCCTACTGTTGACCAGAGCCTTACCAATAACATAAACAGTTGATTAATACATATTTTATATGTGTATTACATACCATATTCTTACGATAAAGTAAGCTAGAGAAAAGAAAATGCTTTTGCAAACTGGTGCAAATCTCCAAACATTTTTTCAGTGTATTTATTGAAAACAATCTGCATAGAAGTGGGCCTGCACAGTTAATACTTGAGGGTCAAGTGTACTTCACCATCCACTGTCTCCAAGAGATGCTATTTTGTTGTGTAAGAGTGATTTCGTCCCGTGGTTATCTGAAGTTATGTCCTCGTTAGCCCAGCTGAGTCTCTGTTCAAATCAGGCAGTTTTCACAAGCTTCATGCTGCATGGCCCCCATGGCCCTCTGGGTGTGCCAGGCTGGGAAGGGGGCTCGACTCTGTGGCTCTTGGGGAAAATGCTCGAACAGCTTATGCCTCCCTGACCACAGCAAGAAGCAAGATGCTAGAGGCAGAACATTTTACAGCCACTGGTAGAGAGCCCTACTGATTTGAAGAGAAAACACAGAAGTGAATAAATGAAATCAGAATTACCCACCACATTCTATTTTGCCCAAAAGCTTTACTTCATCTTCCATCAAAATGGTATTTCTAATTGTAAATATTTGAAAGATTTTCCGATTAGAGCATCATCTTGGTTTACCCCCTTCCCTCTCTCCCTCTCTCCCCTGCTCCCCCTCAACATTCAGGGACATGCATGCCCCGGAAAGGAGGCTGGAAGAGCAGAGGCTATCCAAGACTGCATTCCCAGCCCTGGCCTAACTGAGGCTTTGTTTACTTAGTCAGACCTGCTAAGGCACCAAAGCTTACTGAGTAGCTGCCATCTGCCTCCCTGGTTCTTTTTACCCTGTGACCTGTGCTTTACCAAGAGCCTCCCAGTGCTGGGTCCCCAGAGAATGCAGCCACAAGACCTCTGCAGGCTTTGGCTCTTGGTTCTCAGACGCAGGGCAAACAGAAACCTATTTATCAGCTTCTGTGAGCTTCGGGCGGCAGCCCGTTGTTTTTCAGGTTGAGAAAAGCTTCCATCCCTGGGGGAAAACTCATGTGTCCTGGCAGCCATGACCCTGACTCAAGAGTGTAAGCTGAGCCCAGGCACACCTGTATGTCTGACAGATGAGCCAGGCACAGAAAAGCCTCTGCTGACAAGCTTATCGGGCAGCAGACACCTGCAGAGGGGCCCACACCTTTTCTCATGAAGGCTCCGACAGCAGTCTTGACCCAACAGGTCTCTGCACATGATCAAGGAGAGATGACTCGGAGATTCACAAGGGAGTTAACTTATGCCAAACCCGATCATCATGCTTGGGAGGAAATATAACCACCCATTCATAACACAGGCTCTGTTCGATGGAATTCGCTGCACACCCCTCACTGGTTTTATTCCAAATAAAATCCTATCTTTGTCTTGGTGAGAGCCAAGGCAATTTAGATTTAGTAAGCCTCCTATGTGCCTGCCCCAGGGGTAGGAGCTTTATATTTAGCATTCTGTCTAATCCTCCTAAGGACCCATGTAGCGTAGTGGGGGTGCCAGTACCCAGTATCCTGATTTTGCAGACAAGAAGACTGAACTTAGAGAGGTCAAGTCACTTTGCAATACTGCACATCTAATTAGTGGCCAGGCAACATTTGAAAAGAGTTCTCCCAGGGTTTTGCAGCTCTTTCTAAGCAAATCAGCTTGGGAAACCCAAGGCCCAAGGCTTCCTTCATTAGTGGGGTACATATCATTAGGCATTCGCTCTACGAAGAGTGGGCCTGCAGGCATGACCCTGTTACCTGGAACTCCAGGCAGACATTCAGAGCAGCCAGGCATAAACAGAGTCAAAGCTGCCAGGGGTTCTCTTCAGACTCTGTGCTAGCTGGCACCAGAGGCAGGTGGTCCCATTGTAGCAGTTCAGAGGCTTATCAGTTTATACGTTAAAACAGTGGTCCCCCACTGGAGGCAATTTCGTCACCCAGGGAAATTTGGCAATGTCTGGAGACATTTCTGGGTGTCAAAGCTGTGAGGGGGCACACGGGCATCTAGTGCACAGGACAGCCCCACCAGAAAGAGCAATCTGCTGCAAAATGTCAGCAGTCCAAGGTTTAGAAACTCTTGAAATCTTATCCCATACATGCAAAATTCACAGCACAGTGGCTGGCACATAGTGATCAACAAATGTTAGCTTATTTACCATCAATCACCAGTTTCCAAGCATTACTATGTGATGGCTAAGCTGGTGATCCTTCGCAGGTGACGCCTGGGGGGTCACTGTGAACTGGATCCTTCCTCCCCTCAGTGACTGCACAGGTTGCAGCAGAATCTAGCCAGCCACTGCTACCCCCACACTAGTTCTCAGCATGTATAACTCCTGATGAATCCGCACATTCATTGGAGGTTTTCTGTTGTCGTTTTTTAAATAGAGCAGGGTATGTGGCTAGCAGTGGAGGCATGAACTCCTCTCTAAAAGTATAGGGAGTCTGAACTCTAAGACTTTGGCAAGCATGGGGATGAGGAGTGGCTCTGACAGTAATCTTGCCTTGCAAGGGGAAAGAGCACAATCCTTGGAGTCAGAACTGGCTTTTGACTCACAGATCAACCCCTTCTCAGAGCCGCCATTTCCCAAAGTGCAAACAAGAGTAATGATTCTTACTTTCAAGGGTTGGTGTGAGAATTAATTGGAATAATGAGTGTAAAGTGTCTAACACAGCAGGTGGCATAATAGATATTTACATGGTGCCCATTATTAGGAAAAGGCTAAGATAGGCTGGCCTTAGAGGTTTGCCTGAGGTATGGTCTGTTCATTAAAATAGTGGCCTGAATCCTGCTCGTCCGCACATACCCAGGCGCTTGCCTACTACCGTTTGATTGGTACGATTGGGGTGGCCTCTCCAGGCCGCCTGGAAGTTCTCAGTAGGGGAGTCAAGCCCCTTTGATGATGTCTTAAGGATTGAAAAAATACTTGCATCACTTGAGGGAGTGTGTGAAAAGGCAGTGGCCCTGTTGCCCTGCTACCTGTCCGAGGAGGCAGCTGTGGTGTAGAACCTGGTGTGTGGCTCTGTTCCACACACACCCAGGTGTGTGACCTTGGGTGATTGACTTACTGGCTTTGAACTTTCCTCTAAAATGGATCGTGTTAACTATTTCATGAGGATTAGATGATGATAAAGGAAATAATGGCAATGGTAAAAAATAGGAAAGTAACTGGCTATAGTGGGAATTTGATAAAAGTTATTATATTTGTTTTTGTTTTATTTTCTTCTTAAGGAATAGCTAAATTCTTCAGGCAAGTGAAAATGTCTCCATGGTTCTACCCCACCTGCTGAAACATTCCTCTTGTTGCTCATGGACATGATCCTTGCCCATGTAGACTAGCCACCCCAGTGCTACACCTTTGCCAGTTGTAGAGGACTCAGCATCCTTTCTCTTTCCATCCAAATTCTCTCCCTCTCCTGAAGCACAGCTCTGGTCTCTTCTCTCCTGTCACCCCATCTTCCCGAACAGCATCATTTTCTGTCCCCTGAGCACCAGAGAATGTCCACTGTGCCAAGTGCAACCTCCTGTGGCTTCCAGGAAGAGCCAGTGGAGATGAAAGAAGGTAGGGGCTTCTGCTTTGTTTAGAATGTTTGTCTCTGGGGATATCTATGGCATGGACACAGTTAATGTTCTTCCTTCACCTACTATTTCCTTCAAGAACTCTTTGCCCAAATTTCAACCAATACACTTTTTGTTTTCTTGCTTTAAAAAATGGCACTTAACATAACTCACTGTGCCTAGCCAGCTCTGTCCTCCTCTAAGCTTCAGAAGCTCTGTGGTATTTGACATTGTATCTCCAGACTTTAACAGAGTCAGAAACAGGGTAGGTGAACTTGGCAAACACTGATGAACAAATGAACCAATGCACGATTTGTGATAAGCTTTTCTCCCGTCTCTGCCACCAAATTCCCCATCTCATGAGGGTCGACAAAGATGCGTGTTCCTGGGAATCACACAGGAGTATCTGACTCTTCAGTCCACTCAGCGGAATCCTGATCCCCGGCACTCCTCACTGTTTTCATAAGAAGGAGAGATGAGACCCGGGCCTTATTTTTCTTCTCTGGAGTATTCCCTGGGCAGAGAGGTGCTCAGCTCCTATACATGCTTTTTTTTTCCCACCAGGCAATCTAGAGGTTATTGTCCAAATTAAATGTCCTACAATGCCTCCGACCTCCAGGGACTTGTTATGGCTGCCCTGCCCATTCATTTTACTCCCGCCTATACAATCGAGAACTTCATGCCTGCTTCTATTATTTTGAACTGGTTTTTGATTATCTTCGATTATCTTCAACTAGTTTATTTGCTCTTTGTTTCATTTTTATGAGCCTTCTTCCTGATTGAGGAGAAATTCTCAGGAGGCCTGCACTGAAGTCGTCACTATTGTCTTCATAGCACCGCGCGGGCCTGGGCAAACCACTGACGCTCCGCCAAGTGCTGAACCCTGCGGCACCAAGCACACCCCTACTTTTCTCATTCATCTTCCTCCGAGCTGAGCCTGACTACAACCAGAATGTAGCGAATTAACCCTGAGTGGGAATTTTTAAAAAGGGGGGAAAAAAAATCAGGTGAAGAGGATGGCAAGCACAGGATAAAAACACCAAGACCGACAGCCACCCCACCTGCCCCTTCAGCGCCTGATGAAAAGAAACTAAAGCCATCAGATTCACTTCAATTGCTCTCCTGGCCTGAAACGGCTCCCTCCCCCAGGCCTGTAGGAAAATTCAATTAAAGGGTCCATCTGCGAGGCAGCAGCTGAAGAGAAATGACTGTGGAGAGGCCCGCGTTTTCATCAAAAGGACCGGGCCTTCTAGGCCGCCCCCTCCGCACCGCACCCCTCCCCCTCTTACTTATTAGGCCCACCCCTACCTCACCAGGGCAATTCTCTCCAATTAGGCCGGCTCAGAGACCCAGCTTTCATCTGCTCCTTTCAAATGCATGCACGGTAAAGACTCGGGCATCCCACAGACGCGGACTTGCTGGGAGAGAGCGAGAAAACCCACAGAAAAGGCCCACCGCGCTCGGGGGTCCGAAGCCTCCCGGCCCAATTATTCCCACTGCATCAGCAGGCTGGGCGGCCCGGCTGGGAGGGAGTCTGCAGGCTCCTCCAAACCAAAGGGCCGCATGTGACCAAAAGGAGGAAATAGGAAAACCCCGGCCAGGCACCCTTTCCGGCTTCAGTGAGGAGCCAAGAGGAAGGCAGAAGGGAGGGTTTCAGTGGGGTGACGTCCACACCGCGGCTCCCCTCCGGAGTCGGTGGGTGCTGGGGACGACCGGGCGGCCTGTGCTGCTGGCTGCGGGGACAGCCGCGCTCGGTGGCCGAGGGGCAGGTAAGAAACCCACAGCCCTGGCCAGCGCTGTCCTGCAGGGGTCTCTGAGGCCATTGAAACATGAAGGATGTCCTGTCCGTGACTGAGGGCCTCTTCCTTCTCCCCACATTCCCTTCCAAATAGCAATGCTCACGGCAGCGTCTACGGGGCAAGACTGAGCACAGACTGCGTCAAGGCCCCTCGGCCCCCCACCCAGCAGTGTCCTTTTAGGGGACTTCTTGTTTACCTTGGGGTCCCAGGCTTATTTCTTGCTTCCTTCTGCAACCTTGTAATTATTTTTGGTTAGAGAACATAGGTTGGAGGGCAGCTCACTGCCTGCCTCTGTGAACTCAAGTGACAGGAATAGAACATTTTGGTGGGGAGGAGAGCTGACATCAGTGCCTGCCCTGCAGGAGGCAGGATGCTAGGGGTCCTTATATGTGGCTGGGGAGGGGCATCTGCATTGAACGGCTAGGGCCACTGTAACAAGGAGCCGCGGCCTGGGGGCTAAAACAACAGAAAGGTGTTTTCTCAGAGTTCTGCAGGCTGGAAGCCTGAGATTCGGCTTTGGGTTGGCAGAGCTGATGTCTCCTGAGGCCTGTCTCCTCGACTTGCGGATGCCACCTCCTCCCTGTGTCCTCACACGGTCGCCCTCTGTGCGTGTCTGTGTCCCGATCCCCTCATATGAGGACGCCAGTCATATGGGATTAGGGCCCACCATCCTGACTTCATTTTAACATAATTACCTCTTTAAGGACAATTATCTCTAAATATGAACTCATTCTGAGTCCTAGGGGTTAGGACTCCAACCTGAGAATTTGGGTGAGGGACACCTGAGAATTTGGGTGAGGGGACACATTACCATAAGCCTTGAGAGTTCTGCCTAAAAATGGACCTCTTCTTGGCCATTTACGTTGTTTCCCCTCAGAACTTTAAAAAGACAACTTCCCAAAGGATTGGGAGCCTCTCAGGAAAGACCTTTAATAGCCAGTGGTAGTGTATGCCTGTTTTACTAAGTGTAAAATAGAGTTTGTGACACTATTTATGGCTATTATGTAAAATTGGATTGGAGGGATTCAATTACGTGAACAGCATTAGTTTGATCAAGACAGTCTGGAAAATCCATTTCTTACCCTGACGTGGTGGACGCATCTCACACGTACATACACATCGAGCGAGTGACCTCACCGCCCTTTCCAGGTTCACATCTGTTCAGGCCCCACCGACCTCACTGGACCCCCACTGTCCTTCCCATGTGGCCTCGCTTGACGTTCCTTTCTCCAAACTTGTACACACATGGCTCCATCTTCTGGAGATGCCCTTTGCCTTCTTCAGCTGTGGAGTATCATGGAGGAAAAGGGAGAACAAATTAGTTTTATTGCCCTTCTTTGACTTCTCTACTAGGAGACACAGGCCCAGCATGAAAAGAAGCCCTGTATCTGCTGACTCAGCTTCCTTTCCTGTCGCTGCTCCCACCGGGGGAGTGGAAAGGCGTAAAGACGCATCACCACGCTAGATGTACATGCACAGTGTTTCCTGGGCATACCTCTTCTCAGGAGTCTCCTGCTCCCAATTTTTAAAAGTCAAAACCACACAAACTTAAATCAAAGTAAGTGTGCCTGTCCAGCTGTCTGCTATTCTTTCAGTTAGAAGTTGGACTGGACGGACTTAAACCCTGTCATTCCTCTGAGAATATCAGGTCCTACTGTCCCAGGGAGTCCTGGCTCATACTTTCCCTTGTGACTTGCTCTCTTCTTGGGGAGAGGCCTATGCAGACAGGCCTTTGATGACCTTGGCCCTCAGCATCCTGCTCCTCTTCTCCCTGCCACACCTGGGCCTCAGGCTCCCCTGGGCTCCATTCCTCCCATGAGACAGTGGAACGGCTGAAAACTTAGGCTCTCTTTCAGATTCCCTGGGTTCAAACCTGATTCCTGACCTTTTAATTGTATGACCCTAGTGCTTCAGTTCACCTCCCTGGACCTCAGTTACTTATCTATAAAATGGGGGTAATGAGAATCTGCTTCACATAGGGACCTCGAAGAGGGTGTGAAACAAAGCACATATCCTATGTGTTCTTTTTGTTAAATATATAATAACATAGAAACTTCTAGGTCTCACATGACATCAGGATCTGAATTTCAGCAAATCATAACCTGGGATGTTGAGGATAGCACCCAGAAAAAGCAGCCTTCAGAGCTCTCTGATGTCATGTTGTGTTCATTCCTCTTCCAGCAAAGCAAGGCAGGAAAGTATTTCCTCCCTGGAGAGCAGATGTCCTGCTCTGCTTTAAGGAAATACCCGGAGGCCCCAGGTACAGCCAGGCTCCCACCTGTGGTCACCTGGGATTTAGTTGGGTTATTTGCTGAGCTGATCAGCTGGGATGCTCTGGGAATTTGTTCACATGACTGTTACACCTACTGGGCTTTTGCGGGGAGTGGGGCAGATAGAGAGAAGAGGCAGGAGTTGCATGGCTAGGTGATTTATAGGAGACAAGGATGGTGAGGGAGGAGCATGGCGTCTGTCCCTTATCACGATGCTTAGATGAATCTGGGGACCTGATGAGGAGAGGGGATAGAAGCTGAAGACACTGTATTTACATAAGACTTTGTGTTGGGCCCAGAAACAACCAGAAGCTGGGAAGAAACCCTTCTGCCATTTTTTCATAGACTCCAAGATTGCTCTGGCTGCTCAAAGGTGACCAGCCCTGAGGGCGTGTGGAGACTGGAGCCTTGACCAGGACATCCACCAGCCAGTGATGGTCACAGTGTGGTGGGTGGGGATGACCACACCAATTTGTAGACCCTGGGAGGTGAGCAGAGCAGACAGGTATGTGGTGAGCAAATGGAAATACTGGACACAAGCCTGTTAGGTCAGGCATTCCTGCTTAAGAGTTTTCTGTTAGCGAAACTTCACTTGACATATTGTGAACCTAGAAGCTCTGGCATCCTAGGGACACTTGAGTTACATATATTTCTGGTGACACAGTCTTTTCCCTCCAACCCCACAGTACAATACATCCAGGGTAGAGTGCCTGTTACCACTGAGAGTCTAGAGGGAGAAAGGAGGAAGGGTGTGCTGGCTGCTGGCTTCATTACTGCCAGAAGGGGATTCACAAGGGCTTCTTTGTGTGTGTATCTGTGACCCCGACCTTCAGTGTCCATGGCTCCTCTCTTTGCTAATCTTCCCTCCTCCCCTTTTGGTCATTAGAACAAAGGACGTATGGAAGGTAAGGAGGAGAGACACTCACTGCCATTTAGGACCAGCATTTAACCTGATGGAAAATGAGACACAGAGCTCTTATTCTTTTACCTCCAGCACTTTGGGTTATCTACAAAAAGGCTTCCAAATGCAGTAGGTAATGAAAATACACTAATAAGTCCAAAACATGCCTGACCTATGGTTTTTGTAATCTTGTGTTCAGCCTCTATCCACCGATTCTGCTCTGAACTTTCAAGTCATTCATTTCAGGAGATGTATACTGAGCATCTGCTGGGTGCCAAGAACTGGGATAGCTGGGTTTTTAACAAGCAATTTATTTCACTGAGCTGAGTTTCTCCATCACTACTGCCATTGCATTCCATCCAGCAGAGGCACTATGCATGTGACATGTCACTGTTAAGATTATAAAACATAGAGGAAAAAAATTAGCATGTGGAAACAAGAAATCTGGTTTCCCCATGTAAGCTCATGGGCCCCTGAGTGAAAGTAGGAGAGCGAGCACTAACTGTAATTTTTAAACTGAGGCATAATTTACATACAGTAAAATTTACATATAGTGAAAGGTACAGATCTTAAGGGTAGAAGGACATGAGGTTTTTTTTTAACTGTAGTAGAGTTGATAGACAAATTAGTCTCAGCTATATGACATAGTGACTTGACAATAATATATGTTACAGAATGCTCACCATAATAAGTGTAGTTACCATCTGTCACCACACAGTTACAGAATGACATGAGTTTTGACAAATGACACATCTGTGTAACCCTCACCCCTATCAAGCCAAAGAACATATATGTCACCCCAGAAAGTTTCCCTCGACCCTTTCTCAATCAACAGCTTTCCAGTGTTTATTTTTAAGATCTCTAAAACATCTTTATATTTCCATCAAGAGATATGCTGAACACTTTCAAAGTGACCCTAAGGTTTTGTTTTTGGTTTGTCTGGTTGTGTTTAGGGAGCTCGTACGGAACCTACTTTGGACATTCTGAAGGAAAGTTTCACTAAGCGCTGCTGGGCATTTCTTCTTAGGGAAGAAATTCATAAAATGGACCTACCAGGGACTTAGGAGGAAACTGTCTTCCTTCTTTTGGGTCCAGTCAGCAATAATCCCTCAGCTGGCTTCAAACCCGTAAAGAAATAAACATACTTGGGCTCTGCTGAATTCTGGCCCTTGGGCCTGCCCCTTTTTTAAGAATGAAAAGTTAACAGGCTGCTACTGGGAGATGATTCTCCATGGATCTCTCACATTTCTGCATGTCCTGCAAACAGAGGCCCTCAGAATGTGTTCAGGACCATCATCTCAAAGATTCTTGCATAGCAGACAGCCTTAGAAGATAGAGATGGTGTCTCATTTCCAAGCGAAGGGCAGATTTGTCCAGTACAATAAAGATAACGTCTCCCTCCAAGGCAGAGAGCATGGTGTGGGCAGCCTGTTATAAAAGATTCAGGTTTCTGAAGTTGAAGTCCCTCTCCTGAAATGCATCCACTCCCCGAGCAGGCATCACCTGGCTTCTGTGGGATGAGCCACACTGTCCTGTGGGAATTGGGGCTCAGAGACCTGTCGCAAGAAAATGATGATCCTTTGGATACTGGAAGTGCTATGAGAAATAAACTGTTCATCTGACCGAGGGGTCTCATTTCTTCCACCGGCATCCAGGACACTGTTACAGATTACCTGGTGAGTTTGCAGGTGGAGTAAGATCTCAGGCTTCTTGAGGTTCCTGACAGCTACCGTGTGTTTGGCATGTTCTGTTCGAGTTAAATCGTAACTCTACTTTAACAGCTGGTGGGAGGGAAGGGCTCCTGGGCTCAGAATGTTCACGTGGGGCTCAAGTCCCAGCACAGGTGGGAGTGGTCTTCCTCCTACAGCAGGAAGCAGCTGAGCACTCAGCCGGAGAGAGATGAGGAGTAAATGGCCTGGGTGGGTGGTGAGCTCCAATTACCCCAAGCTCTGACTCTCCTTCGGATTTGCGCACTGCCATCTTGCTTTGCTTCTGTGAGCTGATCAAAGCTGACCCCACCCTCCCCGTGCTCTCCACCCTTCTGTCACTAGGTCCCGGGGAAGGCAGATCAGCGTAACGTGGGCCACTGAGTAAGTACTGCCCTGAGACCAGGGGCTGAATGTTTAACTTGTTCCACGATTTTCGTATCTTGATTTTTTTTCCCTATACTTGTAAACATGATCCATGGTGATTGTAAAAAACTAAGATTCAGAAAAATCAGAAAAAAGTAATATAGGATGTTCATAATCACATCCCCCCAGGAAGCCCTGGGGACATTTTAGTTATATCTTTACAGATGTTTTTCCACACATACACATGTTATATTTTTCTTTTTGATGTGTTTTCTTCACCATGTTTTTTTCTTTTCCTACAAAGCTTTCATCTTTTCTGTCAACAGTATAGTGTAGATACCTGTCCACCTCAACAGTTAAAAACATGTGCCATGATTTTTAATGATTGTTTAATACAGACATGTCCTATACTTATTCGTTTAACCAGTGTCTTTGCAGTGGCCATGTAGGCTGGTCATCATTTTTCACTAACAGGAGCAATGCTCTCGTAACCTTCTTTCTCTGTTTCTCTTTGTGTGTCTGTCCATCTGTCCATCATCTATGTTTGCACACTAGTTTGAATATTTCCTTAGGATTAATTCCCAGGAACGGAACTACCCAGTCAATTGCATCCATGTTTTTCTCTGCCCTGAGCTTGTTCTCCTTCCACTCCAATCAACTTTTCTCCAGGTTACAAGCTTGGGACGATTGCCTGGGGAGGACAAATAGGTGTATTTCTTCATTATGAGATAGACTTGGTTCTGTCAAAAGCACAGAAACCAGCTCATATAAGCTTGTGAAAAGGAGAAAGTGTTAGCAGAATCCTTATCTCTGACGTGACGAGGTACACCTGGGCCTTAGAAACGATCAGAATGGGGAGTTCTGATGCCATGAGGCTCTTCTTGCGTCACATATCTGTTCCTCTTGATTTTAACAGACTGGCTCCTCTATTTCTACCAGTGGGAAACCTGGAAACAAATTTTTACCTGGAAAACAAAGTTTTACCTCATACGGCCCTCACTTCAAAAACACTGGGCAAGGGACTCATTGACTGCTTGATTCTAATATATAACCACCACACACGCAATCAACCAGGCCATGGGGTCAGTCACCCCGCTCTAACACAGCAGATCCCACCGCAACCACAGGGGTGAGGGAGACATTCTCGGGAAAAAAGATTCTGGGCAGAGAGCTCTGAGATGTCTGCTCAATCTCCCACAGACTTGTGCAAGCCCAAAATTTAGTTGGAAATGTAGCTAGATTTCATTCCCCAGCCACCTTTCTCAAATTGGAGATTGGTATTCAGATAAAAATTGGGTGGCTTTAAAATGAAATTTTAAAAGAAAGTCACATCTGAGACTACAGAAGAATATGAGCTTTATGAGAAAGTATAGAGAAGAACATTGTGGTTCCATGTAGGAAATGAAATATGTGATTACATGTATGAAGTTGTAGAGATGAATGAAACACTGAAATGACACTCTGTTGGTATAGTAGTGTTTGGATGCAGCATTTTTATTTTGACTTTTGCAGGTACTATTGATTATTTAGAAGAACGCAGGTCATAAAAAGATACTCCTCTGGTAAAATAAGAACAGTATGATTCTGCAACAAAGTATATTAAACTGCAAAAATCTACAAAATCTATTCCCTTGGATCTGCATTCATGGGAAGCCAGGGACTACTAGAACGCGTGTGCTCTTGGCCTATGGCTTTTTTCTTCCCTTTTAAGCATATCACCTGCTAGTCTTCTTCATAAAAATCTCACTCCCAGGAAGTGCCCTAGTCTTTGAACAAACCTTGATCTTCCTGCCTCCGTATCCTTAATTTAGAAGAAAATCCATCTCCTCTTTTCTGGAGACATCATGTATTTGTGGATTATAAAGACCTTAAGTTCACCCCCAGTTCTACCATTTAACAAAACACCCTTAGCTGGTGCTTATATACCCTAATTAAGGGTCTTGCCCCTTCCCTCATTAGTGACCATAATATCACCCTTCTCTTCAGATTGCTCAAAACCAACCCCTCTTCCACCACCCCGCATCACAGTCCTCCCCCTCTGGGCCTTTTCAACATCCGGCATCTCTGTTACTCACTGAAAAACTGAAGTTTATTGCTTTGCCTCCAGGGCAGTAGCGAAAATACTTAACAACCTGTACTTCATGGTCACTGACCAATGACAGTGAGCAGTGGTGACAGGGTTCTGGAGGAATCTGCAGGGCAAACATTACTGCTTTGGCTGCTGATCCCCAGAGTCTGGGAGAGGTCTGCAGTCCAGGGGAGGAGGCTGTCAGGAGAGCTGAGGATGTAGTTCACAGGGAAGTATTTTGACAATTTAACCACCAGTACGACTACATCTGTTCAAGCAAAAATAAATTTTACTGATGTCATTTTCTTATGACTGTGTGATCTCTCTTTCCATTTGGACTGGAAATTCCTTGGGGTCTAAAAGTGTGTTTAAACTTCTTGGTGTCCCAGGTCACCCAGCCCATACTCATCTTAGAATAAGAACAGTATTTCTGTGTCATATGATTCTTATATATATGATTCTAAGAGGTCAGGCTGGGAAAACACTTGGTGTTCAGAGATAGGCAGTACTTGACTTAGAAAGTCAGAACTTAAGATTGACCATTCCCATGCCCAATACCAGTAGAATTTCTTATTCCCTTTGAGATCTGGGTCTTTGTGGGATCAATTACCTGATTGGCACCTCATTTCAGAATTTCTGGGATGTGAAAACCCTGAAACAGATGTTTCTTTAATGCAGATCAGGACTGTGAGGAGTTTATTTTTATCATTCAGGTAAAAGGTGAATTGCTAGTGCAGAAGTAACTATCACACGTTCTAGTCCCTCATTTTCCCCACTTGCGGCTGTGGTGGTAGCATTAGATAGGGAAGCAGAAAGGTGTGCTGAGAACATCAACCTGTCATGGAATCTTGAGACCAAGAATGTTTCCTTCACATATGTGTTGCGGCTGTTGGAAGTGGTTGAAAGAGTGCATTAGTACTGCCTTCGGGTACATGATGGGCTTTTACGGAGCTGGCCCAGGACTCCTGCCACTGTGTGGAACATGATTTTTTCAGTTGCCTCATCTCTAAACGAAGATGTTGGACCATGTTTCAGTTACCAGCCACCTCAAAGGCCAGTGGCTTACACCGACAACCACTTGTTTGTTCACAATTCTGCAGCTGAGCTGGGATTAGCTGGGTGGTTCTCAACTGCCCCCAGTTGAGAATCACTCAATTAGGTGGATTGGGGGAATTGGAACCCAAAACACATGCAAGAAGAGGCTGCTTCAGAAGTAAAAGCCTTTCAGAAACTCACAGTCAGCTGTCGCTAGAGCAGGAGTGGATTGTGAAAGTAGTGTCCAGGGTGAGTAAAGGAAGAAGGTGTCTCTGCAGAAGAGCTGGGACAGGTGCAGCCTTCCCCTCCTGCCCAGAGACTGGCTTGCTTTAAAGGGATTTGCTCCCAGATTAAGGCCTCTAGAGCTCCTGTTTAAGTAAACTGAAGGATCTGAGAGGTTAAGCTTCTAGTTTAGATGTTGAGGCTGGAGAGAGAAACAGAGACTCAAATTTCTACAACAGCATGGAAGGAAAAAAACAGAGGGCAGCTCTGTTCAGAAGGAAAATGAAGAGCACAGCACAAAGCCTTCTTTGCTTGGAAATAATGAAGCCACTGCCCTCTGTACCAGCTCCCCACCATGTGTTGCTTACTTCCAGCAAAGCCCTCCAATTCCAGGGAAAGGCTTATAGAGGAAAGGAATATTAAATGGTCATAGAAAGAATGCAGTCCAACTACTGATACTGCTGCATTTATTAATTCACTTCTAAACAGGAGTGATCAGCAGGCTTACCAGACATTTGTTGAAATCAATATGTACAAAAAAGAAAAGAAAGGAAAATCAATACTAATAAGTTTTTTCATATTAGGTGAAGCAAATTAAAACAGAGAAATGCAAATTAAAATATCTTTACCTATGATGGAGGCAAAAAATAAAAAGAATGACAACATCCGGTGTTGGTAAAACTGTGAAGAAATAGACACTTATATATGATCAATAAGATGACAAAACCCTTCAGGAAGTTAATTTGGAAATATCCATCAAAATTAAAAGCACGCACATTCTTTCTTTGCCTCAGAAATTCTTCTTCTAGAAACTATCCTACAGAAATATTCATGTACACACTCAAAGATATATGTGCAAGGATGCTCTACATGTAATATCAAAAAATAAGGTGTAACTTAGTGGTTTTCAGTAGAGTAATAACTGTGATATAATGATTATATAGGATATTATGAGCCCATTAGTAGGATGAAGCAGATCTGAATGTGCTGATGAGGAAAGATGTCAGTTATTAAGTGAAACGGGTAAAATTCTGGGTAATATGTATGTTATGTCATTTATGAACCAAAAAATTCCTGTATGTTCACATGTGCTCATGTACACACACGTGGTATATAAGGGGTCTGGCAGGGAGGCCTAATAGGGAGGCGTCATTTTTATAGGGGCATATGATAACTGTGGAACCTTAGAAATAACTTTTACGAAGAGAAGTAAGCCAAGAATGTTAAATCTTCCAGAGTTCACAAAGATCATATCCACTCCCTTTATTTAAGACCAGGAACCCGAGGTTCCAATCTCAATGAACACCAGTGTTCTGATTCTTAATCTTGTACTCTTTCCATTTATCATGTTCCTTTTAAACTTCAAAGAATTTTATTGTTTATTTTAAGCCATTTATCACAGCTGTTATCTTAATTGTCATTTTGCTTATTTAACAACCCCTTCGGTTGAGTGTATTTATTCAATATATTTTACAGAGTAAGTATGCCCTTTACATGAGATTTCAGGTGTTACGAAAAAAAAAATCCTTAATAACTTACCTCTCCAAGCAAAAATTTTCACATTATTTTTAATCCTGTAACAGATCAAACAATACATTTATTTTGTGACTAGGTCAAACATTCAGAGTGAGAGAGAGAGATGACAGGAGCAGGTGAGGCAACTGGGGACAGAGTCCTGTCCTAGAGGTTCTGGGTGAGGCCCAGGCTGTGCCCAGAGGTTACACCCCAGTAAAGGTGAATGACATGCATACTTGAGAGAAAAATGCAAAGACATCTTACAAACCAAAGGATGATTAAGGACAAAGAGATGTAGTTCTTACTGAGAATGTAAGAGAAAAGGATGGACAAGGTGACTTCACTTCAAGGGTGTAGGACACACACACACACACACACACACACACACACACACACACACACACACACATGCGCGTTCAGAACTGCCTTCCAAGTAGATAAAATTCAAGCTAGACTTTGAAGGGATGGAAGCAACTTCAGGATAATAGATGCTTTTTCTCTCCTGAAAGAATGTCAGATAAATTGGGCTAGACCTCAAATCAGATTTCTTTGCCTCATCTTCACTCAATATAGTTGATCCCATGACTTGTGAATCTGAATACAAACAAACAAACATAAAAGCCACAACAGACCCACTTTGGAGATGTGGAAGCTTAGTAAATGATCTTTTTCCTAAGACACTGACCAAATTTTTTTTCAAGGCCAAGATACAGGCCCTCTTTAAGCTTTGAAAAAAACTTTTGCAGTTTCATATAATTACTTAGAATTTGACTAAAATGTCTAATACTTATTTGCTACCTTTCATCTATCTTTAAAATAGCATTTATATTTTCAAATATGAGCCAATTGGAAGAACTCAAAGTTCAGCCAAGGGTGGGTGTATGTAAAAGAGACAGCATCCATTTCTCCCAGTGATGATTTCTGCTCCCCATCCTGTTCAGGTTTGATATAAATGCAGATGCAATGGGCTCAGGCAAACGTGTGTTCCGTGCTATTTAGAGCTAGGAACTTCTCCAAAATAGAGGGTCAATACAATCCACAGCTGTCAAGATAGCACCAAAATGCTCTATGGGAGAAATAGGAGGTACATTGGGAGGCCTTTCATTGTCTTCTTTATTTTCTTCGCATAAACGATGTGGAAAATTTATCAAGACATTTTCTTCAAAGCAAGGCTTCTGCTTCCTCCGGAGCATACTGTGTATTTGGGGGTATGGAATCCTTGCTAACCGGCGCTCATTGCCCTCAGAAGTGGTTTCTGGGTTCACAGGAGGAGAGGGAATAGATGGCAGCGCTGATGTCACCAGCTGATAAGGTCAGGCAGCAGCTCAAACCTGCAAACATGCAGATCAGTAGGGGTGCAGGTGGCTGCTGGGTGCATGGCCTGGTGTCTGCTCTGATGTCACTTCTTCCCTGGTCACAGCCAATTGCTACAGTCATGCGGGTCAACAAGAGAGCAGGCCTACGATTCAGATACATACAACATTTGTCCCTACAGAGGTGGCCATGATGTGATCTTCTAAAAACAAATGAAAAAATGTGGGCCTCCGCTCCGGCCCAGACATTTTTGTGGCATCATGCACCCATTGCCTCGCTTTTGCCTGGAGTTTGTGCGGCCTGCAGGTCAGCTCCAGGGGCGTGAGACCCCTGCAGTCCCACACGTGCTGTGCTTGGTTTCATGCTCTGCTGTCCTCATGCTGAAACCCTTACTATTTCTTTAACAAGGAGCCCCACCCACATTGGCACCTTGTGGAAGCTGAGCTCTGACAGGATGCGGCCGTGCTGCCACACATTTGGAATCCACTCCCCGGCTGTGGAATGCGAATGTTCAGAGGGTTTCTTCTGACGCTTTGCCAGCGCTTGCTCAGGGCATTGATGGAAAAGAAAACTCACCTACATGTCAAAAAAGAATTCTCCAGAAGGCCTCTTTGCATTGCATCTGCCAATGAAAGTATTCAGCAGGTGCTTCAGAGGGCGGACTTGGAGGTCCACAGAAGCCTCGGCACGAGGGGCGGGTCTGAGTGCTGGACCTTGGTCTTCCTTAGGTGGGTGCTGTCAAAACCCCAGTCTTAGAAACATGTAATCACCTGGGAGCCTGCTAGACATTTTATTTCCAAAGTGATGATTTCCATAATTCAAATGTTTACAATCGTCTGGGTTTAGGAACTGAGATTAAAAAGAAATAACCTCCAAATGTCACACCTTTTGGTCTCCAAAGATATCCTTAGCTATAAACTCCCTACAATTCAATCAGGCAGAGAAACAGGATGCTGTGAGAGATAGGACACTCCCTGTTTATCCACACTCGCTTGCGGGCTTGATTAAAACTTTTTATCCATCAATCGTGTTACCTTCTCATCCTTGATCACAGGTTGAAGAAATGCCAGTCCTGTGCACACGTGTAGTTCTCAACAAGCTCAGGGCATGGGCTAGCGGAGCCGGCTTCTGGGCAGAGCTGAGATAGTTAATAAATTTAAAAAGAATACTCAAAACTTCTGTTTTATCGTAATTTTAATTTTTATCAAAGTACTATGTGCACATAATTTACAAAGGCAAAGAGTACTATGAGGCATACTTTTTAAAAAAGTATCTCTTTCCACCGCCCTCCACACCTCTGAATTCCATATCCCCAAGGCAATCATTTTAATTCCTTAGTGTTATTTCTGGTATTTACCTCCACTTTTGAAATTAACAGGCTTACTATTTATTTATTTTTCCAACTTAGATATTATCCCTTGACTTCTTATATCAAAGATAATAAGGGAAATCTTGTATGGAAAGTTTCATAGATACCCACAGCCACACACACTTGTACCCCTTCCCTCCCCCAATCCTCCCAACATAACTACATGATGCCTGATCAAATTACAATTACGTGTTTATGTTATTATGACTATAGAAAATTTTTTCACAGTGGAGGTACATAATCATAGCATATTATGATTATATTTTCTTTCTTCTACAATCTTGTTTTTCCTGGACTTAATAACTGCCTGGTTTCTTTTTCTTTTTTGTTTTTTTCTTCCTTCCTTCCTTCCTTCCTTCCTTCCTTCCTTTTTTTTTTTTTTTGGCCTGGCTTCTTTACTGTTTAATTTTCTATGTTCCCATCACAGTTAATAGGTCCACCAGATTTTTTTGACAAGAGAGATCCTTTGATTTTCTTGGAAATATCACCCCTGGAGCCTTCTCCCCTCTCTAGACTTGATGCAGGGCTATCATCCTGCTAAGTCTTCATCATCTTCTAGAGAATTTCATCTGCCTTTCTCCTTTTGAGGACCCCCTGTTCCTGGACCCCACGTCTTCCTCTTTTAGTTTATTCTTTTGTTGGGTGGAGCATATTCATCAAGGCATTGAGGGTAAAGTTTCAGGCAATGCATATTTGAAAATGTCTTTATTTAACCCTCACACTTGTTTGATCATTTGGCCAGAACAGAATTTTCAGCTGGGAAAATTTCCTCTCAGAATTTCAAAGGCATTGCCGTACTGTCTTCCAGCTTCCAGCAGTGCTGTTGAGAAGTCTGCTAGTGGTCTTGATTCCTGATCCTTTGTAACTTGCTTCCGAAAGCTTTGGGGGCCTTTAGAATTTTCTGATTCCCTTGTTGCTGTGCAGCATCTCATCCTACCTTTGTGTCTGCTGTCCCTAGCCCAAGGCTCCTTTGCTTGAATTTCTCTAGGGACTAAACCTCTTTTCTTCTGCAAGAGTGGGTCAGTGTAGACACCTGGATGCTATAAGACTTTGTTAGTGTTCCTGCTGACAGATCACAGACTGCGTGTCTCTGGAACTGTGAGATTATACATTTCATTGTTTAAGCCACCAAGTTTATGGCACTTTGTTACAGCGGCTCTAGGAAACCAATGCACTATCTGAAATTCCACCTACTTCAAAAGGTCAATCCATAAGAATTAAGTCTGTGTTCATAATCAGTTTAACCAAATTCTGTTTCATGAACATTTTAACCACTGGCCAGGGTGCATCCCTGAGGGTTCCTGGGAGGGTACTTCGCCTGTTAGCAGTGCTTTTGTCGTGAATCCTGCCCCATTTGAAGGACATTGTCCTTCCCACCCTTCCTAGGTCTTGTGACACAGGGATGTCTGAGAAATTGAGGCCCCTGCCACCTAGACTTAGGCACCGTGCTGTGTACCGTTCTTTGAGCCAGACGGCTGGGCAGCAGGGGAGAGCAGGGCACCGTGAGGCGGCTCAGGTGGCTATGCCACAGGGCTCCCTCAGCTGGACGTGAGCATATGGGCACATGGCCCGGCACGCCCAGGTATGTCCAACAGGAGAAGGTCAATACAAGAACGTCGGCAGCACCCAGACAGGAATGAGTGGGAGAAGATGAGCCAGCACAGGAGACTGAGACACAGTTGGCATAAAAGTGGCAGGGAAACCAGGGAACATGAGTCTCAGCAGCCGAGGGAGAAGGGAGCTCACGGGGAGTCCATCAGCAGACTTCCGCGCTCCAGGGAGGTCGCTAGGTGGAGACCAAGAGGAGGCATTGCATTTGTGAACTGGGAGCAGCAGTCCTTTAGGCAAGTAATCTCTGTGCCAAGGAAGCTGGATTAGCATAGAATAGGAGACCAGGAGAGGGTAAAGAGCAAAGAATACCAGTAGGTATTTTAAATGGACCTCATGGTACAAGGAATGAGAGCGTTAAGGTGGTAATTTGAATGGGAAGCAGGATTTCGGCAAGAGTTTGTTCTCAGTTTAAGGTTTATGGGGAAGAGTTACATGTCTGTGTTCTGAGGAGAGGAAATTTGTGAAGGGGGAAAGACTGAAAGCTGAGAGAAGTGATTGGAAGGAAAGTCAGGTAGAAGAGGCGAGGGCACAGCGTCCACAGTGTCCACAGCGGAGAATACCATTCTCACTGAGCTAAGAAAGCAAGCCATGTGGACACAGCACATTTGTACGGCCTGGGGCTAGGGGTCAGGGGTGGGCAGGAAATTGACAGGGCTGGGGACTTGATCTTGATAAGAAACTAGAAGAAAGGTCAAAGGAGTTCTCCTTCCTTCCAATACTGCGACTTAGCATGAACCGCTGGCTCCCTTTCTCAAGGTAAGTTTTAGAGAAAAAGGGAGACAAGGGGAAACAATGAAAAAGAATTTATTAATGAAAAGAAACATTTCTTAAAAATAATCTTTTAAAAGAAAATAAAGCTCTAAATAACTCATGGGTTGCAGAATCATAATGGAAAATTAAGAATACTTAGGACTGCATGACAATGAAAACACAATTGTCAAAACTTGTGGGATAAAATGAAGGTAGAATCACCAGTTGCCTCTGGTGAGGAAGTTAAGGGAATAGGACGGGAGAGGAGGACATAAATAAATGTAAATCTCTGCCAGTGTTTTTCTCATGTTGGATGGGAGGTTCAGGAGAGTTTATTTACATTATACTTAGTTCTTTAATTCTTTAAAAAGAGGGTCATACATGGGCCAATGATCAGAGTGTTTAAAAAAACAAGAATTATGATGAATTTTATTTTATGCTTTTGAGGCCCAAGAAGAAAATTCAAGAAAGAGTCAGGCCATTTCTGTCCAACCTGGGGAGAGTGGTGAGGAGCTGCAGTGAGGAAGAGAACTCAGGCATGGGGTAAACTCAGAGAAGGCAGTGGACACGTGTGGAGGGGCTCCCGTGTGGATTGCAGTGTGGCTATAGCTGTCATACTGTGGCCAGCTTGCCTTCCACTCCCGTTCAGGTGAGGGAGGAATGGGAAAATTACCTCTCCACCGTTTGGAAAGAAAAGCATCACTAAAGCAGTGCATAGAGGGGCCATGGCAGCTCAATCCTCTCCCAAAAAGGGGGTGTCAGCAGACCTTCTGTGTTTTAAGGATCCTATACTAGTTTGCTAAGGCTGCCATAACAAAGTACCACAGACTGGGTGGCTTAAACAATACGAATTTATTTCCTCACAGCTGTGGAGGCTGGAAGTCCAAGATCAAGATGCTGGCAGGGCTCGCTTCTCCTGAGGCCCTTGTCCTTGGCTTGTGGAGGGCGACCTTCTCCCTGCTCTCCCCTCACGTGGGCTTCCCACAGCACGTGTGCACTCCCAGTGTCTCTGCATCCAAACATCCTCTTTTTATGAGGACACCGGTCAGATTGCATTAGGGCCCACTCTGATGGCCTCATTTTAATATAATCATCTTGTAAAAGAATCTATATTTAAAAGCAGTCACATTCTAGGGTCCTGCAGGTTAGGGTTTCTACATGTGCATTTTGGGGACACACAATTCAACCCATAACTAATCTAAAGGAGAAGCCTCCAGACCCCAGGAGGAGACTGGGCAGAAAGAAGATTTTGGATGCCCTGCATCTGTGAGTTAGCAAATGCCAGGCAGTTGACTGAGTACTGATCAGCATGCAACCCAGTAGCTAAATAAGAGTGAGTGAATATGTGAAAGAGAAGGGGCTGGAATGGAGGAACAAGCCAACCAGAACAGCCTTCCAGGCTACTAGTCCTTTGCCACCAATGCCATCATAGTCACAGTAGCAGAAAACAGACCCTAATTCCCCAGGCCCCGCATGGATGTGGTACTAGTACTAGGCAATTCCACGGGCCAGGACATGCTGGCAGCACCTTGAAACACACAAGTGACACAGAGAACTAAGCAGGTAGTTTGTATTGTCCACAGTGGGCCATTACAATAACCAAATCTCAGCAAGGTCATGCCCTTTCCAGCAGCTCCTACCTAGTAGGTGAAGGAACCAGAATTCAGTGTTGATCTGCTTGATGCCAAGCCCTATACTTTCCATGCATACATAGAGGCAGTACTTTGAATATTTCATACGATAACCTTACATTCTGTGATGGTGAATTTTATGTGTCAGCTGCACTGGGCCATGGTGCCCAGATATTTGGTGAAACATTATTCTGTGTGTATCTGCAAAGGTGTGTCTGGATGAGATTAACATTTAAATTGGTAGACTAAGTAAAGCAGATTGCCCCCTCCCATGTGGTGGGCCTCATTTAATCAGGTGAAGGCCTGACTTGAACCAAAAAGCTGAGTAAGGGAGAATTATTTCTGCCTGATTGTCTGCGAGATGGGACATTGATTTTCTGCCTCTGGACTCAGACAGACTGGAACTTACACCAACTTCTCTGGGTCCCCAGCTTGCCAACTACAGATTGTGAGACTTCTCAGCCCCCGTAATCACCTGAACCAATTCCTCATAATAAATCTCTGTGTCTATATAACTATGTACTTACATCTGTATCATCTCTCCTATTGGTTGCTATTTCTCTGGGAAAACTAGACCAGTACATTTTATGTTTCTCCACATGGATTGAAAAGCTATTTGCAAATTATTCTTGTCAAGGCAATAAAAAACAAAATGTAATTTGATTATTTCTAATCATCATATCTAACTACAAATAGCAATGTTGCTCTTAAAAACTGTTCTCTAGTCCAGACTTTTATGATTTAAGACTGGCTTTTCTCTAAACAAAGATGAATGAAGGAGCTCTTTACTTTCCTTTTAATTCTTAATATGAAATTTGTGCTTATCAGGTAAGAGAATGAATAATGTTTGCTGAGCAACTGCTTGGTTCCAGACAGCTGTATTAAGTTCTAACATGCTGATCTTCACAAGCATCACCTCATTTACTGGCTTTCTTCTGCTCGTGGGAGATAGAGAGCATGCATGAGAACAGGGGAGTTGCTGAGCTAACCAGCTCCTTCGCCGAGAGGTTGCCCCAGTTGGTCAGAATTTCCTAACTCCACAGAGTATCTTTAGCAGGCAAAGGGCTAGATTCCAAATAGGGCTGGATCGGATCCGGATGAACTTCTCAGGGTTTGAACAATTGCACACGTGGCAGATAGCAGCACACAACACGCAAAGAATCCCAGCTGAGCGATTCCTCCCGGATGCCCCCCTCTCCATCCTGCCCAGTTATCTGGCCTGGAAAGTGACACACACATGAAGAACCTCCAACTTCAGGTGGCATCCCAGTAGCTGCCTGAGCGCTGTGGTTGTCAAAACCCTGAGGTGTGCAGACAGCCTTAATCACAGATCTCCTCAGTAGCACTTAAAAATGTAGTTGATGAATTTAACAAGAAACACATGTTTTCATTTAAATTACAATTAGCAATTAGAGAGTTAAGTATGCCCTAGATAGAATATATAATCGTTGTGGAGTTTGTGGCATAGCTACTTTACCGTTGCCATTCTCTTTTTATGTTTTGCTTTATGATTTTATAGTGAATTTATGCAGAAACCAAGAGAGAAGCCCAAGCTAAATAAAGCTGCTGGGTTGAAGTTATTTGGCTTCTAGTAACGGGTCACCAGGCTAGGCCCACTACTGGCTCATTGCCTAATGTGATTCTTTTTGTTTTAGGAAATGTGAGAAGAGAAGACATTTCACTTTCCCTCCTAGCAATTTCAGTTGGATAATTTGTTGTAGTGAAGGTTCTGGTGTAGATTATTTTACTTCTGAGCAGTGATAGATTGTCTCTATCTTCTCACTGCTTGGTATGATTTCCTGAAAATCCAGAAAGGGAAAACTAAGCAATCTTCTTCAGGCCCCCAGAAATGTTTTGTAGAGAAATTAACATTCACTTCTGCTTTTCAGTAGGATCATTAAAAAAGAGAGAGTGAAGCCAAGAAATGGTTCCAACACATACAGTTTGGGGGACAAATCAGGTGCGCTCCAGAAGGTGGGGAATCTGGCCGATGGAATTGTCGGGGGACATCCACAGGGCTGGATTAGCAATAGCCATAGACCAACTACTTTGATCCATTAAAGAGTTTCTATAGCCAAGCACATTGGTGGTCATGACAAAGCCATCTGATGAGAAAGTAATTCCTGGTGAGGAGCCCCTCCCTCCAAATAAAATAAAATAAAGGGAGAGAGACGTGGTTTATGGTGAAATTACCACTGGGACTGAGTACAGTACAGATCACAGCCAAGACAAGTAATTGTAGGTAGCTTGGAGACCTGCAAATACACCTCCTTGGCACTGTATAAGGAACCACAGCAGTTTCTGAATTTTAGCAAAGCAGACACAGAGGTGAGGGGAGATTGCTCCTCGGGGATTCCATCAGGAACCTGAGATTTTTGGCAGCAATTGCCGTTGCTGGCCCTGGTAAACACCAGAGAGAATGATTTCTGGATTTATTTTGAAGGGACAGGCAAGTCATACAAGTTGAGGGGAATGGAAAAAAAAAATCTCTGGTTTCTACAAAGCAACCAGTATTTTATTTAGCTTCTCTTGAAGCTACATAGACCCTGTCTCTCAAAACAATCAAGTGGATAATCCTTTCTTGTTTCCCGGGGTTCAGTAGATGTTTCCAGGTCAAAAGACTAGGCTAAAAAGGAGTTTCCCTGTCTACTGTTGCAGGAAAAAAATGGCTCGTTGGGCACTATTGTTATCAAAGTGCATCGCTCCACCGCTCCACCCGTAGAGTAACACTTCCAAGAGAAGACAGAGAGCCAGGTTCTACTTTTTTCTTCTGTGTTGTTTTTCATCTCATGGAATTGTTTGTCTTGCGCATCAGAGACAGGGAGTAAATTTTCCTCGGCACAGTGACAGCCTCGTGGAGCATCTGCATAACGATGGAATTTATTTTGTTCATTATGACTGCTGCACAGCACAGGGCTTTATTTCACTCCCACAGACTAGCTCTACTTCCATAAATTATCCAGCCTGCTCTTCGTGTAAATGACCGGCAGTCTTGGGAGAACTGGCAAATAATCTCTGAGTTGTCTCTGCTTCTTCATTTTCGTTATTTCTACGTCATAAAAGTTATGACATATCAGACAGAAGAAGGATCAAGAAGGCCTCCAATAAATACTTTTCAACAAGCTTGAGACAAATCTAATAACAGAAGCACCGAGGCTTCGAAGGAGGCTAAATGCTTCCCAGCCTGAGAGCTCAAAGGCACATGGGCCTTTCTGTGGAAATGAGGCCCCATTTCTGCTCCAAACATCTTGTTTTATGTGCTTCAAAAGGAGCTAAATAAAATTCATCTTGCTCACTTGATGAACTGTCTAGCTTTGTGGTGATCTTTGTGTTTCTAGCCACGGATTACCCCTTTGATTTTTTGGAAACGTAACGTATATAAATAGAAGCAGCCCCTAAGTACAAAAACAAACGAGGACTACAAGTATCTGGACAAAGCACGACCCACGCAGGAGTTCCTTGGGAGGTTCCACATCAATCAAGGCCTTGCATACCATTTTCTTCCCCCTCTTGCTCTCATTTATCTTATTCTTAGGATTTGGCACAAAAACTACAGGCCTGGAACCAGAGATGTAATTTCAAACAGTTGATCTAAAGTTCAGGCTACTCTCTGAAGTGTTTCCTGGCATTGTATTACTGAGATATGTTCCGTCCTGTGGAAGGAGAACATCTGATGAAGAGGGATGTGTTACCCAAGGATCTCCAGAGAACCAGAACCAGAGAGCGAGAGAGAAGGGGAGAAGAGTGGGGTTGGGGAGAGAGGGAGGGAGGGAGGGGAGAGGGGGAGACAAAGAGAAAGAGAGAGATTAGAAGGAAATGGCTCATGAAATATGGAGGTGGGCAGGCCCCAAGGTCTTCAGGGTGAGTTGGCAAGCTCAAACCAAGTCAGTGGTGGAGTTCCAGTCCAAAGACCAGCAGGCTCAAGCCCCAGGAAGAGACAGTTTCAATTTTAATATGAAGACAGAAAAAAAGCCCATGTCCCAGTTTGAAGGCAGTCAGGCCAGAAGAATTTTCTCTTACAGAGGAAGTTCCACCTTTTCATTCTATCATCAGGTGACTGGATGAGGCCCACGCACATCGTGGAGAGCAATCTGCTTTACCCGGTCTACCAACTCAAGCTCAAATCTCATTCCAAACACACTCACATAAACACCCAGAAAAATGTTTGACCTGCGTCCCATGCCTAGTCACACTGAAATATAGAACTAGCCATCACAGGGGCCAATGTCACATCAGGCCCAGGGAACACTGGGCCTCATGCACCTGAGACACCTTGGGAACAGGACCAAGGGCAGGACTGACTAGGGGGAGCAAGAAGTCAGGCCGCTCAGCCCCGCACCTGTAGCCCACCAGAAATACCAAAGCTCTGTCTCATGTTGACTCATTTTGTCATGGAAGTTTTCATGCTGCTGGACATTTGTTCTTCTGGTCCCAGGGTTCTAGGATGGAGTGGAAATGGACCGAAAGGGGAGGCAAGGAACAGGGAGACTTGCTTCTTGTCTGCAGGGATCACTGTTGGCATTGATGCTTGTCTACTGTTCAGCGTTGCTGCTTCATGTCACTTAAGCAAAGCTCTGACACCACAGAGACCTCCGGGAGGCGGCCCACACCATGAGGCACAAAGGCAGCTTCTCCTGGGCAGCCACCCAGCTGACGCCACACAAAAGCTTGTTGCCTTCCAGGTGCTGACACAGAGCAAAGCCCCAGTCTGCCACCTTTGACAGGACTTTGCCTCTCCCTTTCCACTCCTCACTCCCTTCCCAGCCTCTGGATATTTATCTTTAGGGTCAGCCCTGTCTGCCTATTCAGCATGAAAATTAACTCCCCTAGCTGAGCCTTCACTTGCTAAGCAGCAGTCTAGCTGTCAGTTATCTTTAAGCACAGCCTCTGAAACATGAAAATCTATTGACTCCCCTTGGGGCAAAAAGTCCAGAACTCAAGATCTCACAGACTCACAAAGATGCATCAGTGAGGACAGGGGTGGGGGAGGGCAGAGCGCAGAAATAAGAGCAAAAAATACATGTATATATGTTCCTTTCTGAAGTTACAGAGTGATCTACATTTACATTGTGATTTTATTTATATACCGTTACATTATTTAAATAATAAACATTGTATAAACACTGTGGTATTATTATTATTTCTCAAGTTCATCCTGTTAAATCTTCCATGTATCAGATACAAGACTTGATGCTTTTCTATGTTTTTCACTGAATCCTCATACATTTGCAAGGCACATGTTTCCTTACATTACCGATTATGCAAGGGAGAGAAGTGACAGTTTTCATTCTAGGTGCTGTGCTGGGTACTTTTCAGGCATGTTTTCATTAAAACGTTACAGCCCTATAACATTGGTCAAATTGTGTGAAAACTGAGGCACAGTCCTGTTTAGGAATAAGGCGCAAAGGCCGTAGCCGTCACTATGCTGGGCACTGGGGGAGGACTCCGGAACACCGGGTCTGAAGGCCGCCGGCCCTCTGGGAAGCCAGCTTTAGGTGTCCTGGATCTTCCACTCTTCCCTGGGTATTCTGGAAGTTTCTCTGAACCAATGGTCCTGGCATCTTCCAGTGTGAGCCCCAGGCCTCTAGGACTCACGGGGAAGGAGAGAAAGAGCAGAGGGAGGATTATAACCCAAAGACCAATGGTGGGAGTTGAAAACAAATGAACACTAAATGGGATATTTTATTTTTCATTCTCACTTGTGTCTGCTGGACGACTCTACTCGTCCTATGGTGTAGCAATGATACTATTATATAAAAAAAAGACTCCATCATTTCCTTTCATCATCACTGAACACTATTTATTGTCTATGTGGATATGCCACTTGCTCTGGAAAACTGTGATTCAACGGATTGACGAATTCCTAACACGTGCATGAAGCTGGGGCCTCTGGGTGCTTGGGTGCAAAGCTGCAGGTTTTGAAATAGTAAGCATTTAGGAATTCCTTTCCCAGCACCCCAAGCTGAGCCATCTGCCCCTGGCCAACCCAAAAACCAGGCTGAACACAGCAGGTCCTCCTCCCTCATCAGCACCCCCCTCCCCTTCCCTGCTTCAGGTCCAGGGTGAAACACTGAGCTATTTGTTTCCACAAAACCACAGCAGGAACTTTTCCAGCAATGGCAGGAAAAGCTTTCCTGTTTCCTGCCTCCTCCATCCCATCCCCTTCTCCAATTAACACCAAAGGTTTCAATTACACTGGAAACCTGAGCTCTGCTGCGTTGTTAGAATCCTGTTGCAGGAAAACATATTCTGAAGCCTCCAGGTCCTGCGGACATTTTCCTGCCCTCCAGCAGCCACGGGGTAGGGCTGTCATCTGAGATGCTTCTCAGGAGGGAGGTGATTTGTTTTTCCCCCTTTCCCAGTAAGGAGCAGGATCCCAGTGTGATAGGGTTTGGGCTGTCTGGTGCTTAGGAAGGGTGAGGAATTTGAAATTTCCCCCTTGGTGCGTGAGGCCATGAACATAGGAGGACCTGCTTGTCACCTGGGTCTGAAGGCCGCTGGCCCTCTGGGAGAGTTGTCACTGACTCTCTCCACCTCCGACAGCGAGTCCTGCTCTGGGGTGAGTCTTTGCGACATTAGACTTTTCTCTCTGCTTTTTCTCTTCTTATCCCGTGTATAAATTCCTTAAGGGAAAGATCAAGTACTTTATTCATTTTTAAGAAGAGTAATCAAGAACTAAGCCTATGAGACATGAACTGAAAGAAATCATGAACCCCAAACTAGAAAGTACTACACACATTTGTCAAATATGGAACTTAACTCAAATAAACAACTGCAAAATGTTTACTCAAATCATCAAAATTCAGCACTGGACAAACATAAAAATTTTTTTGAATTTCCAAATTAGTGGTGTTCAACTTTGCTTCTCAACATGATGGAGAGACTACAAAAAATGGGAAGTTTCCTAGTTCAAGGTATAATAGTCTCGTCATAAGAAATTCGGACCTGGAACTTCCCAGTCTTCTGTGATGAATCATTTTTCTGGTGATTATTCATTCAATTCAAGAACAAACCCGTCGCCGTGGGAGCCAGTTTTCCAGATGGCCCAGGATCCCTGCCTTCTGGTAGTCCCGCTCCTGCGTGGTCCCTTCCGCCTTACATCAGAGCTGTTCTCAGGGACCAGTAGGATATGGTGGAAGTCCAAGTGTGTGACTCTGAGGCTAAGCCACTTCACACAGTGCTGCTTGGATGTTTTGAATCACTTTTTCAGGAGGAAGCCAGGCACCATGTCATGAATATCCTAAGAAACAGTGGCTTCCTGTCAACAACCACTACCAACTCAGCACACAAGTGGATGAGCCACCTTCAAAGTGGATTCTCCTACCCCAGTCTAACCCTCAGAAAACTGTCACTCTGGCCAACATCTTGGCTGCAGCCTCATGAGAGACCCCCAAGCCAGAACGATCCAGCTAAACCACTCTCAAATTCCTGACTCACAGAAACTATGGGAGAGAATAAAAATTTATAGTTTTTTAAGCCTCTAAATTTTGGAGTAATTTGTTACCCAGCAATAGATAAGTAATCTATCGTTTGGGCTGCTCTATCTTCTCCCCCTCTTCTTTCCAAGGTGTCTGGTGTATAGACCAGGAGCTCATGTGACCTCATTGGTGAAGGACGGGGGTCCTGGGTTGGGGTGGTATCTTTGGAGTACCCCAGATTTCTTTGAGGAGCCAGGTAGGGCTGGGCTTATCTGGTCTCTGCTGATGAAGACTCTGTGAGTGACTGGTTCAGGCCATTTAAGCTCCCACCAACAAGGCAGACCTCTTCCTGGGTCAGGTTGTTATTCCTGGTCAGTCCCTGGCCTGGAAGTTCTGCCCTGGTGACAGCAGCCTTCCTGGTAGAGTGTCAGTCAGCTTCTTTGGCTACCTTTCTTGTTCCAAGTAGGGAAAACTTCCAGACCCTTCCATGGCCATGAGCACCACGGAGGCTCGGGAGTGCTGCCTCAGGCTTTCATGCTAACAGCACCACACGGTCTTTGTGAACGTGGGTGCAGCAGGCTCGTGTTGCCACGGGCTCATTCCACGGGATGAACGCTTGCGGAGTTCCAAAGACGGGGAACTGGACTGCCTCCTTTGGGTTTTATTACCAGCTCTGGCTGGCTGGAGGCTCAGGACACTTACCCCTGACCATTTGCTCTAGTACCTCTGCTTCTCTTCTTCCACACTCCACAGGGGGATAGGACAGCATTCTCACTTCTGTCTAGAATTCCTTTTGTGCCATGTTCTCCTTCTTCCCTAGGGTGATGAGCCTCCTGCCTGGCAGTCATAGGCCGGAGTAACTTTTCATTGTGTAGAAGAGACCTGGGCAAGCCTGCCAGACTGTGCTCTGATTTGGAAGCTGCAGTGCGGTGAGGAACTGGGCTACAGATGATGAAAATACATGGATTTAATATGCTTAAATTATCCTCATTATCCATAAATTTTTATTGAATTATAAAATATAATCCATTTTTGCCTCAATAAACAAATTTCTTGCCCACACACATGCACACACACAAAGTAGAACTCTACCAACATATTTTCTTTAACAAGTCTTTCCAAAAGAGATAAATCTAGAGTATGAAAGTCGCCTCCAAACTGAGCCTGAACTTTACTGTAACTCATTCAGTTCCAAGCCCTCTCGGCAGTCAGAGTGGTGTGGGGACAAGTACAGTCCAGATGCATAAGGGCTTGTGGCAGAGGTAAATACCTCTGTTATTTTGTTTTAGCCTGTGTATTCTAAAATATTTTTTCACAACTGTCTTTTAAAAAATTATACTTGTTTATATACATGGCATTTATTTATTTATCTATCTATCTATTTATTTATTTATTTATCATGGCACACACCTCAGGAAATACTCCTCTTGACTTGTCAGATAAAATGTTAGCAACACTGAGCTGATCTGTTGGACTGCTAGGTTTCACCTTTTGAATGACACCATGTCTATTCCAAACTGTCCTTCACATGGTCCTTTAGATCAGGAGATGCAAATCAACAAACTGTAAGAAAAAACCAGCCCTGAGATGGATCTTTTTTATCTTGGGTGCAATTATTTTAGTTTCTTTGCATTTGACAACATGTAGACTGGGAAGGATTCTCCAATTGTTTCCATTAAAAGGCTTACAGGTGCAGCCAGTAATATGTTATGGGAACTCTAAGACAGTCTCTACTGAGTGATAGGAAGGAGGGAGTGGCATTTTGATTGAGAAAGAATTCACTAGGATATGGCCCTTGAATTGGATATGAAAAGATGAGGCAGGGATTCCCTGGAATCAAGAGTCTGAAGGCCATTTCAGAAAAGAGCACTTATGAAAGTCAAAATTTTAAAAGAATATAAAGAAAGGAAGAATTTCATTTTTTAAGAAATGGGTATGTGTAATGTGGGTGGGTAGTCATCTGAGCCAAATAGTTCAGAAAGAGAAAGTAAAATGTGCCCTAAAGAGAAATTCTGCTGAATTGATAATGTAAAGGTCATCACTAATGTCCTTTGTTTGAGCAAGGTGGGTTCCATGGAGTGTGTTGGGACTATGTCATGGTTAAAGATGGGGAGATGAAATATAGACTAATGTTCCTATGGGCCTGGGTGGTCAGGGAAGGAGAGAGAGGGTGGAAGGGAAGGCTGTAGCTAATGGAAAGTTGACTTTTTCTTAAAAAGGGAGGGCCGTGAGCATGTGTGCAGGCTATGGGGATGGAGGCAGGGGAGAGACAAGGGCTGCAAACACGAATAGCTGGAGGAGCCGCCATCTGGAGGGAGGGAGGGGTGCAGGCCCAGGGGGAGCTCAGCAGTGCTCAACAGGCACAAGAGTGGTGGCTGGTTACATTGGGGTAACGGTGGGTCTGCTGAGCAGGATTCATAGACGGGCAGGGAGAGAAGGACTCTGAGGGCATTAGAGGCAGAGAATGGTTGGGGCATGGATCTTAGACCCTCGGTGGGACAGGAAGCGAGTAATGCTATGCAGGGAAGATTACAGCCTCAGAGAAAACCTCTTGTAGTGCATACTTTGAGATCCACATGTGGAAGCTTATCCATGGCCAGGTGCACCTAAATCAAATTTGGGGAACCCCTAAAGTTCATTCACACCTATAGGAGTTCATTAGAACTGGTTGAGCAAAACAGAAGAAACAACCCACTCTCCATGTAGGATGCCGTTTTCTGATTTTTCTCTTTTTGAGTAATCAAAACATAGGCTCCTTAACCCAAGTCATAAATAATTCTGTATTTCTATTCCTACAAGCCTTTGAAAGATGTCACTGGGAGAACGACACAGGAGCATGCTAACTCATAAAAGATAGTGTTCATCTGGCACTCAACACGAGCTGAACACGGGGTCCAGATTTCCTCAGCTAACACCAGCACCTGTGTGCGGATGTGTTCCCATCTGCAATGGCACCTGAATGTCAGTGGCATGGCAGGATTGCCCGAGTAGTGGCCACGGGACCTTCAGTAGCACCCCCCACACAAACCTCCCCACATGCCCTAGAAGCCTCTTGTAGGGCCCTGTGAACAGTTCTTCTAGATTGATTGCCCAAGGTAAGGTCTCCCGGTGTCCTCGCAGCTGTGACCCTGCGTGCTGCTAGTGTGGTAGTGTTCCCTTCATTTGTCTGGTTATCAAGCACAGAACTTAAGGTGTATAACACTGTATCCCAAGGAAGGTTTCGAAAGTCCCCGGTGGAACCATGAGATTTTATTAATTAATTAAAGGCTTTCCAAAGATGTGTCTTCCTTGAACAAACAGATGAATCTCTCTTTGCAACCACAGTGAGCCCAGGGGACAGGAAATGGCTGGTGACACCCACATTGTCAAGAATGGAAAGACACAAAGTATTTGGATAGAAATGAAACATGAAAACCTCTTCATAGTAAGAGTATCGTTCAAACTATGGGACACGAAACTTCTGAAGAGTTTGGAGTGAGTGAGGAAAGATAAATAAACATTGTCCTTAGACCATATTCTTAATTTAAGGACTGATAAATACTAGCTATAACCTACTTATTTATTATGCTATCTCTATTGTATTATTTTACAAAGAAAATTGTATAAGGTTTAATAAGTTCACTTGAGATCTTGGTACACACCCTAAATTCTACTTTCTCTATGAAGACTTTGGTTTCAAAATGGCATGTACCTGTTGTAGATATAGCAGGGGAAGGGCTATCTGGTACATTTTGAAACCCAAGCCCAAGATACTATGTTGCGGGAGGGGGCGTCACAGGCATGAGATATATAGTCTCTTTCCTGGTTTATGGCTCAGCTCTTAAGGTGCACATATTTCATTTAATTTCAGGATCAATGCAAAAATGTCTCTTAAGAACATTGAGTACTTTGATGGCATTGACTAGAATGTAACTATTAGTGAAATATTAGTAATGGTGCATACCTATCATGGCCTTGGTGTGCCAGTCCAGTATTCACTCACCATTCATTTGATAAATTCTTACTAAGTACCTTCTATATGCAAGGCACTATGTGCCCAGCCATGAACACAACAGACAGGCCCCTCTCCTCAGAGATTTACCGAGTATTGAGTGCCCAGAGTGACATAATGGAGAACTGAGGGGGGGTGACAGGCAGAGCAGTATGAGGTGAGGTGGAGAGGTAAGCAGGAACTGAATCATGCACTGGGCAGCCTTGAAATGATTTAACACTTAGGAACAAGTGGTTCCAATTCATATCTTTAAAAGATCGTTTGCACTGCTGTGAGGACAAATGATTGTAAGAGACCAGCATTGGGCAGAGAAGTGAGTCAGGAGGCTGCAGTGGTCCAGGGGAGAGGTGATCAAGTCTGGGAATAGACTGGCAGCATGATGAGTTTGAGAAATGGAGAGCTGAGAGAGGAGAATGGGCATGGTGCCAAAATGAGAATATTGCCGCAGGCAGGAAGGGCTGCTTGGGGGAGAGGTGGCTGTGTGAAGGAAAATGGGCTTCTACTAAACAGGTCAAACCTCGGCAGGCTGTGGTGGAATTCCATTGCTGTAAAGGGCTATTTTGTTCTGAAAAGGGCTACAGAGGGAAACTGGGCACTTCTTCCACAAGGGCATCAGGCAAGGGGCTAGAAAGCCAGCCACATGTGGAGTGATGTAGGGTGGCCTTGCATGGAGACAGGGAGTTGGAATGGAAAACCGAAGTTGCCCCAGGCTTTGATTCTCATCTGTGGTTTGTCATGTGTATACTGGCCGGGCTCCTTCCATACCGTTGCCTATAGCCTTATGTGGCCATTTACAATTCAATTTAAAATTATTAAAATTCAGTTCTTAGTCTCACCAGCCACATTGCAAGTCCTTAAGTGCCCCATGTGGCTAAGGGCTACCTCGCTGGGTAGCATAGCCACAGCTATGGTAACCCCCGTTATCCCAGGGGGTTCTGCTGGAGCGTGCTGCTCTGGAAAGTCCTCACTCTCCTGGGTCAAAGACTCTGGGAACAATTCTAGGCACTGTCTGCTAACCACAGCTCCATCTTGCCAGTTACCTCTTGGTAACCCTTTTGTTTTGGGTGCGGGTATGGACTGAATGTTTGCATCCCCTTCAAATTCATGCGTTGAAATCCTCACCACCACCACCACCACCAACCCCCCCTCGATGGTATCAGGAGGTGGGGACTTTGGGAAGTGATGAGGTTATGAGGGTGGATGCCTTATGAATGGGATTGGTGCCTTTAGGAGAGCCTCCAGCGAGAGACCTCACCTCTTCCACCATGTGAAGATACAGCACAAAGAGTTCTCACCAGACACCAGATCTGCCAGAGCCTTATCTTGGACTTCCAGCCTCCAGGACTATGAGAGATAAATGCCTGCTGTTTTTAAGCCACCCAGTCTGTACTGTTTGTGCTATGGGCTCAGATAGGTTCCCTGCCTTCTCTCTAGACCCTTAGTAGTGGCTGGCCCTCACCTGGGACATGGACCCCAGGTTCTCCCTACTTCACATCCCATGGCCACACACCAGTCCTATCCACTCCCAGGCCAAGATCCAGCTCTTGGTCTACCTTGGGCTCAGCCTCAGGCCCCATTTGCTAGATCTAGCAGGCTGCATGTTCCAGAAGAGGGCTGGGGAAGCAGAGAGCCTGACTGAGCATAAGAATCACATGTGCACTCAGGGTCCAGGGCGCCTGGCTGGGCTTTTTAAGGGTGAGCGTTGGCATGCTCTTCAGAGGCAGCAGCCTACAGGGGAAAATGGTAGTGGTGGTGGGGGGAAATGTCATTCCCAGGGAGTAAAGAAGTTAGGGCCTCAGAAGAGAAATGATCAATAAAAGAAAAGGTACAAGAATTTCATGCTTTCCCTATACTTCAGAAAGCAGGTTTCATATATATTTCAACACCCGGCATACTCCGGCATGGAGCAGACATGCACGTGCCTGCAAAGCCTAAACACAGCTGGTAGGTCTAATTTTAGGTCCCTGAGCATTGGCAGTGTCCCTCTATCCATCGAGCACTGTCTGATCTCCCAGAGTCTGTGCCAAGATCTAGACTGGGCTGAACTCACTGACAGTCCCACATGCAAGCAGTGCAGTGGCACCTTTCTGAGCCTGAATTCCTGGAGCAGGGGAGTGGGGAGGCTGTGCCTGCTCAGGGATGACCTCTTAGGACCAGGGGAGAGGGCAGCCCTTTTCACAGGCCTGCTCCTGGGCCCCAGCTTGTTTTGGACACCTCTGAAAAGGCAGTCTGAAAGGAAGTCTTGGAAAGAAAAATATCATAAACAGGCTTGTCTGATGGGCTGAGGGGAGACATTCAAGAAGCCAGTGCTTGCCTGGAACAATGATTCCATGGAATATTATTCTGTTTTGCCTGGAATGACCACAGAAACAGGGGTCCTGACTGACAAGCTTCTGGAACCATGCTGCTTGGGTTTGGATCTGCTCTGTCACTTACTAGTTATAGGACTTGGGTCGATTCCTTCACCTCTCTGGGCCTCAGTTTCCTCATCTGTGAAATGCCAGTAATAGTATCTGCCTCATAGTACAGCCCCAAAGAGCTGTAGTAAAAGATGAATGCATGTAAAGGGTGATGCATGTGAAGTTAGAATGGTGCCTGAGCATACAGCAAATATTTAGTAATTATTAGTTATTAACAATTAACTGATTATTCTGATTTGAAGCACTTAACATTCATAGCATAACAAGACAGCAAAGGGGATTGGTGACATGTTTGCTGGCATCAAAGCCCAGTTCTCCACTAATCAGCTCTGTGAGTCACACTATGTGAGTCAACCCAACTTAGTTAAACTCTCTGTGTCTCAGTATTTTCATTGATAAAATGAAGTTAATAGTATCATTTTTCTCAAATGATAGTTATGAGGATTAGCTAATATTTGACACTCAGAAAAATGCCTGGAATTAGAGAGTGAGAACTTGACAAGAGCTAGCTGCTATGTTATTATTATTATTATTATTATTATTATTATTATTATTATTATTATTATTATTATTACTGTATGAATTCTCAACTTCCAAAGGCAAAGAGTGCAGTCAAGTTCACTGAAGGCTGAAATGAGACTATGCCTCATTTACTCTTGCTTTGAAGAGTCAGAGGGAAGTGAGGGATCTTACAGGCATCAATTCAGTTAATCAGCAAATATTTGTGGAACCTGCACAATGTGTCCGGAACTAGTCATTGTAAACACCCAGGAACACTGTGCTGGCGCGCGCCTGGGTAATGAGGGTTTAGCCGTTGCTGCCAGCACAGAGGTCAGTCTAGTTCTGTCTGGTTTGTCAAGGCAAAGCATTCCCAGTGCTCCAAGTGTCACGGTGTCTCTAAAACATTGCCAGTCTCAAAACCAAGAAGAACCAGAAAAGGAAGCCTTGTCTCAGACCCTTAAACATCCCTAGTGTGATGCCAAGTGCCGTCAAGGCCCCGCCCAAGGACACGGAATCAAGTGGAAGTCTTGTGGTGTTGCCTGGGCCCCCTCTGCCACCCCGGGGCCGTTCCCCATCATGGGCGCGGGCCTGTTGTGTTGCAGAGATGAAGAAGGGAAAACAGGAGACTGAAAGGGCTAATGATGATGGTGACCCTTCCCGTGCTGGTCACCCCTGAGGGTCATTGTCCCTCCTGCATTCTGGAAGCTCCTCATTGACAGGTAAGGCAGCAATAGGAGGCCTCAAAGGACCCTTGCTCCTTCAGAATGCACAGCTGCCTCACTTCGCGGGGCGTCATGCTCGAGCCTGGCCAAGGCTGAGGGATAAGCTTATAGGACATGATACCGCCTTCAGGCAGGCCTGCGAAGGGGAGACAGCAAAGGTGAGGGCTTGTGTGCGCATTCTCTGCCACATCCTTGTCAGCATGCTCCGGGCTGCCCAGTCCTACGCACACTCCTTCCTTCTTCCCAGCTCTCTCCTTCTCCCTGGGAACAGCGCCCCCTGTGGGGAGCATCTCCAACCTGGCTCCATCACCTGCAGGGATGCCCGAGAAGGGAGGCTGGCCAGTAAACAGTAGCGATGAATGGAGATGCTGGCATTTCAGGTAGCAGTGGGACCCCAGTCAACCCTCTCCTCTCCATTTTTGTTGCCCTTGTGAGGGAATGTAGCCTCTCTTCCCAGTGAGGCCAGCCTCACTTTCTAGGGCCAGGGATGCGTTCCCGTTTCCCAGAGCTGTGAACCTCAGCTCCAGAGAGCCAGACAGAACAGCCAGAAAGAGGTCACCAGGCTCAGACACCTGTAAGAGTCCTGAGCCCGTCCTCTGCAGGAGTCAGGGGAAACAAGTGAACGGACTTAGGATTTCTTTTTGTGACTCAGAGTGGAGGAGAAAGGGCACATCTCTGTCTTGGGAATGACACGGAACTAGCAGCCCCTAACTCTTTATACCTCTGGGTTGCTTCCAGTTTAAGTTAATTAGGCAGAAAACAAGACCCCAAAACCTACAGCTGCCCACTCCTGGGGTTCTTACTTATCTACTTATTTATTTTTCTGCTTTTTCCCCCACCCCCACCCCAGCACCTAGTTCTTGAAACTTGTCTGGTTCAACATTTCACTGGCTTGGTTAAGTATCTTGTAAGGAAATCATTTATAATCAAGCTGATGTGCTTGGGTTTATCATTTCTAAGTGTGGGTCAGGGTTTAGTTCGCTGTGTTAAACTCGCCAGGCTGCATGCGATTTGTCAAGCTTTGTCAGGAACAAAAAGTTCCGGGATGTGCAAAGCAGGACTGCTTGGTTTCCATGGAGATACTGCTAGTTAGGCTATGAAAATCCTGAAAAGGCCAGAGGATGAGTGACAATACAAGGATTTAGCGGCTGATCTGAAGGGCCAGACTGAATTAATGAGATTTTTAACAGAGCGTTATTAGCCAGGCTAGCACGGTATGGCTCTTAGGCCCTCGATTTCTCAGCTGCAGTCTTGGAAAACAGAAATGGAAAGATTTAATTGCTGTTTTTTAAACCCTTTAAGATTATTTGAACCTATAACATTCTAAGGTTGCAATAAAAAAAAATACAGGGTTTTTTTTTTCATCACTCAGTTACTGTTACTGTGTTTTTGTGGTGGCAGTTGCCCTTTATCTGTGTGGAGATGCGAAATTCAATAGTACTTATTATACCGAGCAGTTAATTCCCACATACTGTGAACACATTACTGTTCAAAGTAGGTTATCGGGAGTTCCATTTAGAGCTGAGGGAGATATACCCTGTCACTGGCTTTATATCTCCGAGGGCCATATTAATTATTTATTATAGACTGCTGATGTAAACTGTTCACTCTGGCGGGTCACAGCTTGCACGTATGTCTATCCAGCGCTCTAGTGTTCTGGAGTTTGGGTGTGGATTTCTGAAAACCAGCAGTTTGTGTGGTCTGTGCACCTGATTCCACGTGCTGCTGGGGGTAGAGTTAACATTGGAAGGAGGGAGCGGAGAAGGACGCTTCTTGACCTTCATCACATAGCAATTTTCCTCCAAAGTTGGGGGCCATACAAAAAGGCCTCTTTCTCCTTCTTTCTTTGCAAGCACTAGGACCCCTAATTCCTGCTCCTTTTTTTTTCTCCCTACCCTAGCCATGGTGAACCAAGCTCCGAGTGTAGAAATTGTGGGTGTGATTAGCCTGACTGCCTTTTCATTTCCAACCTGTTTCCTGAACAAACTCTCTGTAAAACTTCAGTATCTCCCCCTTCCAGAAATCCACCAGCATGGTGCAGGGAAAGTGGTAGGCTGGGCACTGTTCTTTCTTGCTGGTTTGCAGAAGGGCATGTGCCCGTAGGTCTCTGGGTGATGTAAAGCCATAAAGTTGCTGCTGCGCCATCATGACAGAAGCCCATGCGGCCGCATTTCCCAGATTCCTGTACAGTAGACTAAGCCACTTAATCTCACTGTTAGCTTCCCCAGGAGGAAATTTCACAGTCTCTTTTGATTTAGTGATTTGTAAAATCTCTGATTGAGTGCCTTTACCCCCACCTTCACGCCCCTCCTTCATTATTCTCTCTCTATTCCCTAAATGATTTTGTGAGGAAGAAACCAAGGAAGTAGAAATAAGGGTCAACATGCCCTCTTCCTTCCCTGTCTAGTTTTTCTTTATTATTGCTATGCTTTTAATTTCGAGGTTGTTTTTTTTTCCTTGACCCTACTGCCCGGTGGCAGTGTCTCCTCCCTTTCTCAGAGGTGCCCCTCTACTTTGCCAGTCTGTCCTGGCTCTGCCCGGCTGGGCTGACCTTACCTCGATCTCTGTCCCGGATTTGGATGTTACCAGTCCCCCGTGGCATCTGAGAATCCACTGCTCTGTGTGTCTTTTAAAGGGCAGCAGTAAAAGTGAGAGTGAGGGGGTCACAAATGTGGCCTGTAACTTGGTTCTGTCACCTGCTAGCTGTGTGGTTATATGCAAACCCCTTCTGTTCTCTGGTCTGATTTCCTCATCTGAAAGGGGAAGATTAATTGCCATAGCATATGTAAAGTACCTAGGTGCCTACAGATAGTGGATGTTCATCAAATCGTGACAGTAATAGCCATCATTCACATGAGTGTATGTATTTTGCACAGCAATGATTTGTTCTGGGGCATTTTGTTAAGTGCTTTGATGTGTGTTTCTCTGGCATCTCTGCTTAGATTAAGCTTCTTGAAGTTAAAGTTTTCCATTTATTTTATTAATTGCTAATTGCATTTAATTTGCACTATTGTCTGCCTGATTCTCTGCCTCTTAAAAATGTTGATCGAAATAGTTGGGAAAATTTACCAGGGATCAAGTAGTATGAATCATAGAAATACACTAGACCCCTCTTATCCCCAGTTCGGTTTTCTGTGGTTTCGTTATCTACAGTTGCCTGTGGCCTCCTGATGATCCTCCTGACTATTGCCAGAAGGTCCATAGAAAGAAGCCTAACAGGATGTCACAGTGCCCACATCACAATGTCTACATCATTCACCTCATTTATCTTACCACAAGGGCATTTTATAATCTTGCATCATCACAAAAGGGTGAGTACGGTACAGTGAGATATTTTGATAAGAGAGAGAGACTACATTCACATAACTTTTATTACAATATAGTATTTTAGTTGTTTTATTTTATTAGTAATTATAGTTGTTAATCTCTTACTTCACCTAATTTATAAGTTAAACTTTATCATAGGTATGCACATATAAAAAAACATAGGATATATCCATCTTGGTATTCTGCATGATTTCGGGCATCTCTGATGAGTCTTGGAATGTATCTGGTGTGGATGAAGGGGATCTACTTAATAGATATTTGAAAGACTATCAGTTATATTAAGGTTCTTACTTAAATTTTCAATTGAGTAGTAAAGCAGTTGAATTTGTGTTGATCCAAAAGGATGAATTCAAAATGAAAACAAAAAAGGCCAAATAAAAATTAAGGTATTTTTGAGATCATTGTTTGTTTTTTTCCTCATAGAATTTTCTTCAAGACCCTTCAGATGAATGAAAACATTTCCTCTGCCCCTGGGGGAGTTGTCTCCTCCTTTGTTCATATCTTCCAGGAAAGGGGAATTTGGAGATTTTTTCCAGAGACACTTCTGCATATGAACAGTCCTCTGTCACAATAGCTATGTTCAAACTGATGCCAATTTGACAAATAAAGCCCTAACCTCTCATCAGGGCTGGTTGGTGCAGAAGGTTCAAAACTTCACTCTGATAGCTGGGAGTGGGAAACATAGCAGTTATGTATTTTTAAAATCAAATTACAGGCTGTTCCAAGCTCCCACCATCGGATCAGAGGGAAGTCCAGGACCAGCCAACACTGTCCCCCTGGACTCTGGGCTTGGGGCTCCATCGCTTATTCACTGCCTGATCTTGACAAGTTACTTAACCATTCTGTGCCTGAGTCTCCTCATTAGTAAACTGGGGATATTAGTACCTGTCTTGCCATGGAAGGTTGTAGAGGATTAAATGAAACCATATGTGTAAATGCTTAGAACAGTGCCTATCTCATATCAAGGGTTCAGAAAGTAGGTTTGATCATAACTTTGATGATGATTATTATGAATTGCAAGACTTACAGGAGACCAGCAACGGGACAGCGGCAAGGTCCTTAGTGTAAAACTATGATCATCCTTTATCAAGTGGCTCCTTGTGCTCATCGATGCTCTATCCAGTGCTGGTCCTCTACCACCCGTGGGCACCTGTGGGCACTCTGGGCATGTTGCAGAGTGGTCGCCTAAGCCAGTGCAGTGCTGCTGGGCCTTCGCCTGGAGCTGTGCTCCAAGAATTCGGTCCCCTGGAGCCCACAGGCCATCCCCACCAGAAGACAACTGCCTCACGGGGACAGAACGGGGACAGCTTTTCTACCCATCCAACCCAGTTTCAGAGTCTTTGTCTCTCTGTATTTCTTTTTCTCTTTCTCTCTGTCTCTCTCAACCAATAGGCCCATGAACTCCTGGGCAATCCAGTTCTGTAGCTTTAGGTCCACAGCCTTTAAACAAAATTCTGTTAATTCCCCTTTGGAGCAAAATATGCTTTACCTGCAGAATGGAAAATTCACCTCACTGCTTTCTTATGGGTGTGATGTGATGTGAAGGTGGGATTGGGGTAAAGGAAAGTTCCTTTTGTTCCCCTGTGATTGTGATGAGCCTGTAGCAGAAATCAGAACACAGTTGATCTCTAATGCTGGCTTGGCAGGTGGGTTTTGGCCAGTGTGGGTTTGGCACTTCCTCAGCCTCTATAGTCGGAGCCAGCAGTATTACAGGAGCTGGGATGAAGGAGTGGTACCTTTTGTCTAAGTTGAGGCACTAGGTACTTTGGACAGAGGCCTAAAACAGAGTCTGAAGGAGTTGGTGGGTCAGAACTGAATATCTAGACCAAGTCAGTCTGTTAAATCCGGAGCAGGTAGAACAAGATAGGAAGCCATGGATTAATGGGTTTGGGGAAGCAGGTTTATGAGGGGAATCCAAGAGGAAACAAGGGAAGGAGGCAGACAGGCATATCTAGACGTATTTACAGTTATTGGTAGTGTGTTTTTTATCTTCCCACATACGTTACTCACTCCCATTGTATTCCAGATCCTCCTCCTCTAGGGTCTGTTTCCTTCTTTTTATTCCCTTATCCTGGGCATTCTTATACCAGTGTCTCAGGCCAGTTAAGGAAACCAGCCTGTTAACTGTGGGCCCCTCAAAGAATATACCAGGACCCTACTTTTTTATTTAGTACAACTTCCTCAGCATTAGATTTAGAATAAAATGTAATCAGTAAATGCTAAAGAAGTCGAGAAAGCAGAGAAAAGGGGAATAAAGACAGATGGGACAAAGAGAAAGCAAATAATTGCAGGTAGATATAAACCTACATTTATCAATAGTTATTGTAAATTGTTAATTATGATATGTAATTATGTTAGAATCTAAACAAAATATTCCAATTAAAACAAAAAACTGTCAGACTGTATTTAAAAATACTATATGCTGCCTACAAAGACATAACTTAAATGCAAGAAAACAAAGTTTGGAAGTATGTACCTACAACCACTAACTGAGAAAAAGCTGGTAAAACTCTACTATTACTAGAAAAAGGAGACTTGTTAAACCAAGACATGCTATTAGAGATAAAGATGAAATTTTTGTTGATGAAGCAAATTCAAGTGAGATGAAAACAGGTCAGTTTAATAGGAAGATACAACAATCCTAAATTTGTATGCACCTAACACAAAACCTTAAAATGTATAAATCCGAATTGACAGAACCCAAAGGAAAATTAGAAAAATGTGCAAAAATAGTGGAAGACTTTACTACTTCTCTTCCAGTAATTGATAAAAATGTGAGAGATATAAAATATTTGTATAATACTTTTAAGGTACTTGATTTAACTGACATGTAATGAAAACTACATCTTCAAACTGCACAATGTATAGTCTTTTTAAGTGCCCAAGGAATATTTTACCAATATGTTATAAATACTGGGCCATAAAGCAAGTCTCAACAAATTTCAAAGAATGGAAATGAGACATGGCATTTTCTCATAACTAAGTAGAATTAAGCTAGAAATCAGTAATAAAATTATAAAATCTTGAGTATCTTCAAATGTTTGAATATTAAGCAATGAACATCTAAGTAATCAAAGACTCAAACATAAATCATATTGGGAATTAGAAAGTATCTTAAATGAAACAGATAAAAATAGTATGTTTCAAAATTTGTGGTATATGAAAAAATAGAACTAAAATGGAAATTTGTAGTTTAAAATGTGTATGTGCAGAAAGAAGGAAACCTGAGGTTAACTATTTGAGCATCCATTGTAAATTGTTAATTATAGTATGTAGTTATATATATTGAGCAGGCACTTTACAAAAGTGATATCCAATTGGCTGATTCGTATATATGAAAAATTGCTCAAAATTTCAAAAGAAGCTAGAAGAAATTAAATTCAAAGAAAATTGAATAAATGTAACAATAAACAGCAGAAATCAATGAAATAGACAACAGACAAAAAGTAGAGAAAACCAACAAAACCAAAGGTTGTTTTTGAAAAAGACATGTCCTGACAAGGCCTAATCAAGAAAAAAAAACAAGGCACAAATTTTCAATAGGAAGACTGAAAAATGGGAAGTCACTACAGTTTCAAAGGGGTTTTAAAATGAATTGTGAAGACATTTATGCCAATAAATTTGAAAATTTAGAAGTAGGAACATTTCTTGAGAAACTTACAAATGGACAGTAGAAAAAATAGAAAACCATGAACAATTCTATGTCCATTAAAGAAATCAAATTCAAAATGAAAAACCTTCCTTCAAAGATAACTCTAGGTCCAGATGACTTCAACATGAACTCATACTTTTAAGAAGGAAATAACACCAATTCTTCTGGTGTATAGGTATATGAAATATTGCCTATCCCATACGTTAGGCTCAATATTAAATTGGCTTTATATTGATATCATAACCTTGATATCAAAACTAGACAAGGATATTACAAAAAATAATTACAAGGAAAAAAACTTGGAAAGATATTACAGGATAATCTCCCTCATAAATAAACACAGAAGTCTTAATTAGTATAGTAAAAACTTGAACTCTTCTATGTATGAAAAGATAATATGTTATGACCAAATTGGCTTTATTCAAAGTATACAAGGTTGGCTTAACATTTCAAAATTAATTAGTGAAATTCCCAATTTTAATAGATGAGGGCAAAAGATTGTATCATCATCTCCATGGATGCATTAAAATAATTTAATAAAATTTAATACTCATTCATGTTAATAAAAAAACCTCAGTAAATTTTTAATTTAAAAGAGCTTCTCGAAACTGATAAAGGGTATACACAAAAGACCCATGGCAAATATCTGGTTTAATGGTAGAGTACTGAAATATCTCCCTCTGATTTTGAAAACAAGACAAGAATTTCAGCTATTGTCATTTCTAGTCAACATTTTACTGGAGGGTCTACTGCAAAAAAGAATGAAAAAATATTAGAGATATAAAGATTGGAAAATGGAAAAAATCTTTAAAAAGTTATTATTGTACATAGAAAGCAACATATATAGAAAATTAAAAAAATAATCCACTCATAAACTATGATATTTAGCAAGTGAGTTTACCAAGGTCATTGGCTATAAGGTCAGGATGACAAAAATCATTTTTATTTTTGGATCAGTAAAATACTTAGAAATCAAAATTTTGAAATGATACCCTTCACCTAAAAATAGTTTTTCAAGATCACAATCCAGAAAACTATGAAACTTTACTAAGGGAAATTAAAGAAGACCTAAAAAAGTAGAGGGATATTCATGTTCATTGAGTAGCAGACTCAGTGTTGGCAAAGGTGTCATTTTCTAAATGGAGTCAATGTGATCCCAAATCAGAATCCTAGCAGGTGTTTTCCTAATGTGTGTAGAAATTTACAATCTAATTATAAAATGTATATGGAAAGGCAAAGGGCAAAAAATGGCCAAGACAATGTTGAAGATTTATAGTTAAAATCAAGTACTAGATATTAGCATGTATTATAAAACTCTAATAATTAAAACAGCTTGATATTGGTGACCATTAAGACACAAAGAGTCCAAAAGTAAACCTACATATTTAAGTAAAATTCATAACAAGGATACTGTAATGCAGAGCTGAAAGGATATTCTGTTTTGACATATGGCACTGGATAAATAGGGGTAAAAGAGAAATGAATTTTAACCTGTATATTTCACAACATACAAAAATCAATTTTATATGGATTGTAGACCTGAAAGTTAAAAGTAAAATAATAAAGCTTCTAGAAGATAAAATATTTTAATAATTTTGGAACAGGATGAGATTTCATGAATAGGGCATAAGCATTACTATCCATAAAGGAAAAAGTTGTTAAATTAGCCTATATGAAATTTGAAAACTACTGTTCATCAAGACACTCTTAAGAGAATGGAAAATCAAGCTATGGTCTGAGACAAGATGTTTGTCATACATGAACCAGACAAAGGACTTATATCTAGAATACATAAGGAACTTAAAATTTATTTTTTTTAAAAAGAGGTAACGCAATAATAAGTGGGGAAAGACTTGAGCAGGCACTTTACAAAAGTGATATCCAATTGGCTGATTCATATATATGAAAAATTGCTCAAAATCATTAGCAATCTGGGAAAGAAAAATAAAAACCACAGTGAGATATCACTTCATACCAACGAGGGAAACTAAAATTTTTAAAGATGAAATAAAACAAAAAGAAACAAGTATTAGATAAGATATGGAGAAATGGGAACTTTATACATAACTAATTGGAATTTAAACTGGTCCAGACACTTGGAAAACTGGCATCATATACTAAAGGTGAACACACACCAACCCTGTAACTCAGCAATTCCAGTGATAAGCATATACTCAGAAGTCTGTACACCAAGTAATATGTGCAAAGAAGCTCACAGCAGCATTATTTGTAATAATTCCAAACTTAAAATAAATGGATATATTTAGATGGCATATTAACTACAAAATAATTCATATTACACAGCAATGATGAAGAGAAAACCGTGGGTAAATCTTGCAGATGTAATACTGAGCAAATAAAACCAGACACAAAAAGGTATTTCTATATGACACTATTTACAAAAAGTTCAAAAGTAAGAAACACTGATCTATGATGATTCATGTTAGAAGAATGGTTAACTTAGGGAGGGAAGTGGTCAATGACCAGAAGGTTTTGTGATGTGCTAGTATATTCTATATTTACCTAGGTAGTGAGTCCATCGGTGTGTCCACCTTGTAAAATTCATTCATTCAAAAAAAAATGTTCAAAGCCTAATTCATGTATTTTGTTTATAGGACTAATTTTTGCACATGGCAGAATGGCTAAAGAGTTTGATATGACCCAACTATTTGTTACTATTTTGCATGGAAGGTGATGCTAATCTGAGCAGTAGCTGAGAGCTTTAAACCTACTGCTTTTTAAATTGCCCTGTTGCATCTCCCTTGGCTGCACACTTGGCAAGTTCTTGCATTAATTTTGGTCCCTAGCATTCTTTCGGCTAGCCTCATTGCTCAAGGCTGTCAACCAACACTAATAAAGTACGGAATGAAGACCAGCTTAAAAGTGCCACTTCTTTCTCATTCAAATCTGCAGTGGGAAAGAGCTACCACCCTCAACACAAGTCTTCCTGATGAAGGTGAAAAGTCACCAGGAGAACATCCGGCTTTCATGCGAATCTGTTCCAAGTTATAATAAAAGCTAATCTTTGTTGTGTGCACCTATGCTCCAGGTACTGTTTTAAGTACTTGAAGTTCATTCACTTATTTGATAACGTAATGGCCGCATGAGGTAGTGTTATGGACTGCATGTTTGTGTCCCACCCAGCATTCATATTTTGAAGTCTTAACACCCTCTGGGATGGTATTAGGCTGTGGGGAACTTTAGGAGGTGATTAGATCATGAGGGTGGAGCCCTCCTGATGGGATTAGGTCCTTATAAGAACAGACGTGAGTGCTTGCTCCTGCCCTCTGCCATGTGAGGACACAGCAAGCAGGCAGGTGTCTGCAGTTCAGGAGGAGTCTCCCACCGGTACCTGGCCGTGCTGGCACCCTGACCTCGGACTTCCATCTCCAGAACCATGGAATACAAATGTCTGTTATTTGAGCCACATGGTCTATGGTATTTTGTTACAATAGTCTGAACTAAGACAGATAGGAAATATTATCTACTCCATGATACTGACGAGGAAATGGAGGCAGAGAGCAGTTGAGTAATCTGTCAAAGGTCACCTAGCTGGCAGGTGAGGAAGCCAGGTCAGGTAGTGGGGTTCTTTGTAGAGCCCCCACTCTTTACACGTCCACACTATGCAAGATGCAAACAATAAACAACCTGCTACACAGTCTTCTTTGTGTCTTCAGCTTCAGAAGCTCCAGAAGGGGACCCATAGTGTGAAGATTTCTCTACAGAGCTCAGCTTTCTGTGAGAGGTTGGTTGTGCAACAGACGGATTCAGTACTCAGGCACAGGATGGGGAGGGGCCCTGAGGATGGTCCCTTCCTTATCTCTTGGTGATAGTGGTTGGGGAGCAGAGCTGTAGATTCTGTTTGTGTGAAAAATAAAAAGAATCACAGAGAAATGTAAACATTTGAGCTACAACGACAAACGCTTTTTGCAAAAAGGAAGCCCAGCTTTTCCTATTGGCCGGTGCTCCTCCCGCCCACCCTGTGCCTTGCTCCAGGACTGCAATTTTTGGAGCTCTCAGCAGTAAACTTAATAAAGATGGATATCAGCAACAAATTCTGTCAACTTCCATGCTGCAAAACTTAGTCACTGTGCAAAATGGACCAAGGAAAATAAATAACCCGAGGAATGATGGAGTGTGTAAATATTGATGTGGACACTGGGCGCAGGGAAGTTGGCTGAAGCAAAAAAGAGCTTAGTGAAGGCTAGTTCCCTACCCTACTGAGCCCAGAAAGGTCTTTCCGTGTTGATTTTAATTCTCTGGCATTGTTTTCAGGGTGGAAGGAGTGTGTGTTGCAGGCTAAATTGTAAGTTCTTGGATTCCAAAAAAAAATCAGTCTAGAAAAAGCATTAAAAAAATTTGATTAAAAATTATTATTACAAAACCTGCATGAATACAGAAAAAAAATTTAAATGCATATAGGAAAAATAGAATAATAAAGAATACTCATAATTACATCACCCAAAATACTTGCTGTGAGCATCTTCCATACTGTTTTCTGTTATGTATACCTTTATTAATTTCTAAGATACAAGTTTTGCAAAGTTGGGTATTTTTAAAGTTAGATTGAATCTATGTGTACATATACCTCATATAAGTGGAATCATACAATATTAATATTTGTCCTTTTGTGTCTGGCTTATTTCCCTGAGCATACTGTTTTCAAGGTTTATCCATGGTGTAACGTGTCAGAATTTCATTCCTTTTACAGCTGAATAATATCCCACATCTTGTTTATCTGTTGATGGACACTTGGGTTGTTTTCACCATTTGGCTCTGGAGGATAATGCCGCTGAACAGCACCTGTTTCAATTCTTTGGAATGGAATACTTAGGATTGGAATTGCTATATCACACAATAATTCTGTTTAACTTTTTGAGGAACTTCCAAACTATTTTCCACAGTGGTTGCATCATGGTACAGGTGGCCCCTGACTAAAGATGATTCTACTAATGATTTTTCAATTTTATGATGGTGAAAACTATAAGCATTTAGTAAAACCCGTACTTTGAATTTTGAGTTTTCATCTTTTCCCAGACTAGTGATGTGCGGTGCAATGTCTCACGATGTGGGACAGGGCAGCAAGCCACAGCTCCCAGTCAGCCGCCCACGGTCACGAGGGGCCCCCATTCTGTACCCACACAGCCATTCTGCTTTCACTTCAGCACAGTGAACGATAAGTCACATGAGACATTGACACTTCCCTACAAAATAGGCTTTGTGTTTGATGAATCTGCCCAACTGTAGGCTAATGTCAGTGTTCTGAGCAAGTTTAAGGTAGGTTAGGCTAAGCTATGATAGTCAGTAGATTAGATGTTTGAAATGCATCTTCCACTTAAGATATTTTCCACTTATGATGGGCTTATCAGGAGGTAACCCTATTATAAGATGAAGAAGATCTGTACCTTCCCACCGGAGTTTCAGTTTTTTCATAAATGTTTCAGTTTTTCCACATCCTCACCAATAACTTATTTTCTGTCCTTTAAAAAAATACATATATAAAGCCATCCTAGTGGGTGTGAAGTAACTGTACGTACTATTTTAAAATCTGCTTTTTCCTCTTAATGACATATCCTAAACATCTTTGTATGTCAGTATTCTTCTACAATCTCTGTCGATCGTCATTTCAATGGCTATAGTTGTTCAGTTGTATGTATTCATGCTTTTAAAAACAATCCTCTGTTGTTGAATATAAGGTTGTTCTTAGTTTTTTTCCTATTAAAATTATGATGATATGAATACTTCATGGCTATTTTCTGCACACATTCTCAATTATTTCATTGGTATAAATTCCTAGATATACAATTGTTAAATCAAAGATATGAATGTGTAAGCCTTTTAATTCATAATTTTAAATTGCCTCCACTTAGTTTTAAAAGGAAAAAAATCAAAGCCCTTCAGTGAGGAACCACCCATACTATCACTGCCAACTGCAGAGATTTAACTGGAAAACATTTACATTTATGAGGAAAAAAGGAAGTGGATATAAGAATCTGGTCAATGAAGTAGAAATTGTATCAGTCAGCTCTTTTGCCAGATGGCTTGACAATTCTGGAAAGATGAAATTCTTTACAATATTCATCTTGGGTCTGGGGATAAACTGTTTTCAAGGGAGTATGATTACTTTCTTTCTGACCCAATTTTCAGATTTCTCATCTACCATTCTTGCCTGGCATGTCATAGGAAAATGAAACAGACATTCCATCAAAGAGTTCCTCTAGCAGTTACTTAAACTTGACATGTTGAGCATCTGTATGAAATTTCTATAGAAGAGGACTAAAAAGAACTTTTTGATGGTTATGTCTTAATTAAGTACATGTAACATGCCAAATCCATGCCATAGAAATTCCCTGGATAATTTTCTTACCTATGAAAAACTGGATGAGTTTGCCAAAAACATCACATGTCACCCCTCATTGCTTGTTAGGGTGAATGCTTCGGCACTGACCAGTGGGCAGGCATGTGAGCCGTAATCCCATACAGTCATCCCACCTTATCTGGGGCTTTGCTGTCCGTGGTTTCAGTTACCCCTGGTCAACCATGGTCTGGAAGCAGATGATCACCAGAATCAGATGACACATCAGAAGGTCAGTAGTCACATCAGGCTACATCACAATGTCTACATCACTCACTTCATGTCACCACATAGGCATTTTATCATCTCATATCATCTCAAGAACAGGAAGGGTGAGTAGAGTACAACAAGATATGTTGATGGAGAGAGAGAAAGACTATATTCACATAACTTTTATTATAGTATGTTGTTATACTTGTTCTATTTTATTTAGTTATTGTTGCTAATCTCTAATTGTGCCTAATTTGTAAATTAAACTTTATCACAGGTATGTATGTATAGGAAAAAACAGTATATGTAGGGTTTGGTACTATCTATGGTTTCGGGCATCCACTGGGGTGAGGGAACATATCCAGCATGGATAAGGGGCACTGCTGTAATTACCTGAATTGCCTGCTCTCACTAAGTCACCTGTCTTAGTCCATTCAGGCTGCTGTAATGGAAAACCATAGACTTCTCACAGTTCTAGGGGCTGGGAAGTCCAAGATTAAGGCACTGGCAGATGTATCTGATGAGAAGCCTGCTTCCTGGTTCCTAGATGACTGTCCTATCACGGTGTCCTCACAAGTGGAAGGGACAAGGGAGTTCTCTGGGGTCTCTTTAATAAGGGCACTAATCCCATTCATGAGGGTTCTACCTTCTTGACCTAATTAGCTCCTAAAGGCCCCACCTCCAAATACCTTCACACTGGGGATTGGATTTCAACATACACATTTTGGGGCAACACAAACCTTCAGTCTGTGGCATCGCCACATTAAAAACCCTGGCCTAGCATTGCGGCCCCTAACGCAGGGACTCTCAGGCTTAAGTGTTCATCAGAATCACTGAGGGTTATTAAAACACAGATTGCTGTGGCCTACCTCCACATTCTGATTCAGAAGTTCTGGGGGAGGCCTGGGATTCTGCATTTCTAACAGCTTCCAGGGTGCTGCTGGTTAAAGACCATACTGTGAGAAGCGGCGCCTTGGAGGATGCAGCCTCTCACTCACCTCCCTTGGGGGAGCTCTGGAAGACCATTCAGGTGAGTGATGGAGAGCAAGGAAGCTAAATGATAAAACAACTGTGATCATAACAAAGAGCTGCAACTATGTGCTATTCATGGGGCATTCTTTTATTTATGAGAATTATTGGAGTCTTCCCTACTTAAAACTGGCATCAGCAGACAGCTAACTTCTCTGCACAGAAATAGAGGTGTCAATCTGGGTCATATATTAACTATGATAATTAAATTTTTCACTGGGCTTACTCCAGTGGCTCAAGCCACTAATATTTTTATGATATACATAAATAACATTAGCAGATGGCTTAAAATCTTGTCAGAGATAAGTAGGTCCCCAAACAAAATACATAGTCCTTGAGGTAAGAATCCTATTTCCTATCACTCCAGAGTACTTGGCATCCAGTCAGTGTTCGGTATATGTTGTTGACCCACTAGAGGAAAGGGAGTCAGTGTCCAAGGTGCATTAGGACCAGCAGAGACAAGGAAATACTCAGAAAGCATGGAGGTGCCTTGGACTGTTACATGCCTCCATGTGGTCCCTTCCACACCGACCCTGGACTTGGCCATGTGACTTGCTTTGACCAAAGGGACAGCAGCAAATGTGATGGAACAGGAACTTGATTAGCACTTGAGCACTGGCGCTTGTCTTCTTGAAATGCTTCTTCTTCAAATCCATGTGCCATGCCGGAGAGAAGCTTGGGCTTTCTCCACTGACGATAATGAACGATGGGCCACCCCAGGGAGTGACAGAGCAGTCCCAGCTCCCAGGTGAGCACAGTCTCAGAGGTAACTTCTGCAACTGCATTTGGCGCTGAAGGACTGCCAACTGGTCCCTGTCAACTGCAGGCTTGGAAGAGAGAATGGGAGGCAGCTGTTACAAGTAATAGGTAGCTGAAACAGGAGGAATGCAAAAGCAATATATTTTAAAATCTAAAGAATAATTTGATAATCGCATATGAGATTTCCCTCGGGTCATGTCTGCTTCTGAATCTTGTACAATAGTCCTTGTTGGAATCTGAGGAAAGAAAAGCTAGATGTCATGAAAACTTCATTCATTTACTTATTTACTCACCAGTCTTTCATTGCCCTTTTATTACAAACTAGGCTTTCTGTGAATGGACAAGGTATGGAGGGAGAGAGAGACAGGGAAGCCTATGGCCCCAGGGCTACGTAGTATGACAAGTGCTGTGAAGGACAGTCCACAGCATGGGGGGCAGTGGGCAGAGGATGGGCAGAGCGAGGGAACTTCCCAAGGCAGGGGATCCCAGGGGAAAGCTTCTGCTGGCTAGTGACGTCCATGGAACCCCAAGGTGGGGTGATGTAACTGCAGGTATCTTTATGAAATGCAGAATAAAAACAAAACAAAACTGAAAAACCAGAGGGTTAGACAAGAAGGAGATACAAGCTTTTGTTATGTATTTAAAGATTTCAAAAATAGCTCCTCGCGAGAATCGAGCTTCCTTAGAGCACCTCCTGGACGCGTGGCCAAGAAACTGTTTACCTCAGTCACCCTGACGGAATGCCTCCTGTGACCACACAGGGCACCCTTCCCAGCCCCTCCGCCCGCACTCCTGGAAGTCAGAGCTCAGACTCACACCGGCTGCCTGATGTTGAGGACCTGGGATTACTGGGAGGAAAGCCTGGGCCATGGGGGAGCCCACATAAGAAAAACCGTCCCAGGAGAGAGGTGCTAACTAGGTGAAGACATATGACTGAGCACGATTTCCTACTTCTAAAGGAGGGAGATGCTGGCCTGGAGCCAGGAAACAGAAAAGGCATGAAAGGAAGAACTAATTTGGAGCTGGCAAAGGAGTGCTTTCTGGCTTATTTAAACACACGGATACAGAATTCAAACAGGGAGGAGGAATCTGACTACCAGATGGAGCTGCCGAGTGAGGCAGGATGACAGCCACGTAGTTCACGAGACCCAAGCATGAAAAGATACATTGTGAGAGCAGGGAAGCCACAGGGAGCGATGCCTGGAGGCCGGGGAGCTCACCTTACACCCGGTAGTTTATTTCCGTTTAAATCCCTTGGAGACAGACATTGAGGTTATTGGTTTGGACCCATATTAAGAAAAACCACAACCCAGCCCTTCAAAGCCCTTTGGGGCTACTAGGCAAACAAGTCAAGCACACAGCTGCCAGACAGATATAAGGATCTTCACCCAACTCGAATTCATAGAGTGCCTATTAGGAGGCCGGCGCTGTGCTCGATTCCAGAGATACATGGGGGAGCGTGACCACAGGTTCCCTGATCTCAGGGAAGATCCATTCTAACTGCCGTTTAACACATCAATGGGAGTGGGGTGCACAGAGCTCCAGGGGGTTCAGAAGGGTAGCTGGGATGTCCTGGGGAGCTCACAGGATGCTTGGCATGGAGCACCTCTCAGCAGTTCACTTCCTCTGGGACCTTAAGCAAATCTGTGAAGCTCTTTTTCCCATCTGTAAATTGGCAGGAACAACATGGCCCTTACGGGATGGAGTCAAGGAGCCACTGAGGCAATGTTAGGTAGTAATTGTTCGTTGGAGGGCGGAGGGAAGGCCAGGCTTTGTAGCAGAGAAAAGCTTTCAGCTCTATGTTGTTGGCCAAGTGGGGCTGTAGACGCCCGTGTGTGTAACTCTCAGGGGACCTTGGTTACCCACGAACAAAAATGTGGGAAGTAGAAAGGCAGGAGATGAAGCAGCAGAGCTGAGAGGAGAGAGCCAGAGACAGTAGGTGCTCAGCCATCCTGGTGTGATTTTCTAGAGTCTGGAATTCATTGCTTCTCCCCCGGTGTGGCTTCATGATTCATGCTTCTCTTAACATGATGTAATATGCTCTGTGATGCATTCCAGGGCTGGCGTATGGAGCCATGTCCAATGTCAGAAAGCTTGGAAAATTGTCCTCGGTTTAATTTTAACTCTTTATATAAACAGTGACCTAATTGGAGGAAGGCTCGTCTGGCCAGGCACCCAGCCCCTACATTTCCTTCTTCCTTCAGCCCCTTCTTCTGCCCTTACTCCACTGTTGGCACCTTTATCTCACATGGACTTCGCAAATAGGCACAGGGCGATTTGTGTGCTCAGCTAACTTGAGAAAAGAAGTGTGTCAGCAAAGCAAAACCCCCCAGCCAAGTCATGAACCTGTGCAGGAGGGGGCCAGCTCCTCCTTTCTCACCGTGAGATGCTATCTCAGCAGCGGGGTGGAGGGCCAGGCAGAAGTGTTGCTGCAGAGTGGACACCAGCTGTCCGGCCGGGAGCCCCCCTCTGTCCCACCCAGCCCCGGCTCCAGCTGTACTCTACACCCCCCACCCCGCCCCAAGCAGTAGGTCAAGTTCTCTCTCTGTTCTTCGGTGAATTAAGTGAGTCACAAGTGCTGCTGTGGCTAAGACAACGGCCCTCTGGTTGTTTGTAGCCTTTCCCTCCACTGCGCCCACTGTCAGCGAGGCTGAACCCCACCTGAATTTACAGGTGAGCAGCATCTTGGAATGCAGAGGGATACAAATGGCCCTTCTAATTGCTCAGGTGTGAACAAAGGAGCTAAACGTCCCCCTGGGAGCCTGCGAGAGCAATGAATTCTGTTAACTAGCTCAGTGCTGGGGGGCCAGGGTCAGGGGAGAGGCAGAAGCACTGACGGAGGAGAGGGTCCTGTCTCCCCTGACCCCAGCACTAACCTCGGCCAGGGGTCAGCAAACTTTTCTTAAAGCACTAGATGGTAGTAAGTAAGTTGTTCTCTTTGTGAGCCATCTCATTTCTGTCACACCTACTCAACTCTGCCCTGATGGGGCAACAACGGCCACAGGTGATGGGTAAACAGGTGGGCATGTCTGTGTTCCAATAAAAGACGGTTACAGCAACAGGTGGCAGGCTGGATTTGACCTATGAGGTGTAGCCTTCTGAGTCCTCATCTAGAAGACACCCTTTCCCCGTTCATATTTAGCTATATACCCTTTACACGAGACCCATTTGCCTTCCTGATCCCAAACCTTATTTGACTATTTCCTCTTCCCTTTGGCTGCAAACCCCAAGGGCTGGACTTGGCCATTTATCTAGACAAGGTGGCCTCCTAAGGCAAAAGTCAACAGGGATGGTAACTCTAGTTTTATGAATTTGTTGATCCATTCCCCGCCACCGGCAGGAATGGCATAGGTACATAAGGTGGGTGCTGAAACTCAGCCCTAGCCCTTGTCAGCTCAGCAGAGGTGTCAGGACACTATTTAAACCATTTGGTTTAGCATTATGGAATTCTATTCTCCACTTCTCTCCCTCTTTCCAGGTCTCTTATAATTGAATGTTGATACTTTGACTCTGTCCTCTATATTTCCTTGCTTTCCTTTTATATTTTCCATCACTTTACACATTCCTCATGCTTTCAAGAATTCCTTAGCCTAATACTCTGACCCATGAGTTTATCCTGTAGCTGCACCAGTGCTGTCATTTTCCCTTCCCACAGTGACCTCTCAGCAAGCATGAGAGCAGGTCGAGTGGCTCAGAGGGAGATTGCTTGCATTCTCATTCCACCTCTCCCTGTAATCACGGGCACGGTGCTGAACCTCTCTGTGCCTCAGTGTCCTCATCTATAAAACGGGCTTAATATTAACACCTATCTCATGTTGTTGAGAAACAAGTGAGTGATGTGTGCCGAGCTCTTACAACAGTGATATCTTCAGACCCACGTTGTTTTCCTATCTCTTGCCTCAATTTCCTTACATTTCTTCACGGTATTTTATACTGCTAATACCTTCCCTTATTTCTTTATTTCTCATGATCAGCTTAAATCCCATCTTCTAATACTTTGGCATCACATGGTATTTAGTGTGTGTTTGTAGCCTTTTCGGCAGCAGGAGGCCTTGATGAGCTCAGGCTCCTGGGAACACCAGCTACTTTTCCAGCACCGGGTATTAGAGAGGGTAAGGCTGCCACAGTGAGTGTAGCAAGGAGGCCGCTCATGAGCCCCAAAGGGGAGCCCCTGTCACCCCAGGGCTCCTGGCCATCATTCTACCAGAAGCCTCTCAGATTAGGTTTAACTTTGAACCCCACCAGTGAATTTGCAATAGGAGGTGGCCGCCTCCAAGGGGGTCACCTATCAGCCTGCTGGCCGCAGCTCATGTGTCGTAACTCCACCTTCCATCAGGGCTTTTCCTGCCCACGTGGCGGTGCTGCTCACATCAATGACACTATTACTGAGCCACTGCTGTCAATTTCTGTGATGTAGGGGCAGTCCATCAAGGCTGTCCTCAGGCTCCTGGGAGGTGATGGGGAGAATTTACAAAGCTAACTTCCAACCTCTTCATCCACTGCCACTTCCAGCCACTTTCTAGGGCCCCAGACTTCAGCCCCCTGTCTTTCATACACACCAAATGAAGACAAGCTGCTGCTGCCCTGTGACTACCCAAGGTTGTGTGTGGTTATACTGTTGTCAGTTCCTGGAATCCATCTCTTCCTCTTGTGTCTATGGTCTCTCAAGGATGGATTTTGGTAGCAGGAGCCTGCATGTTCCCTAATTCCCTATCTTAGGACCAGAAAATAGAATCATAAAGTCCAAGGAAAGTGTGATGCTGTCCAGCTTCCTGGCCTAGGTAGGAATCTCCCATGATTGTCCAAATAGGACGTCATCTGAGCTGAACTTCAGCAGTCCATAAGAGGAAATGCAAATATGAAGAGGTGGAGGTTGACCTGTTCATTTTATTTACTGACATGTAACATGCATATGGGATATTGCATAAATGTATAGCTCAGTAAACTTTCACAAAGGGAACACGACCAAACAATACACACCCAAAGTTAGAAACTTTACAAATAGACTTGTTCATTTTAATGTCACTCATTGTAAGAAAAGTCTTCCTTATTTTAGCCAAAACTCCCGTCATATAATTTCTACCATTTCAGTTTTAAAGACTTATACAAAATAAATGCAATATTTTCTTACTTATAAGCATTTGAAGTTAAATATTTGTCTTTTCCTCTGATGTATACAATCTTAACTTCCAACCAATTTTGTTGTAACAAGATGGTATTACAGTGTGAAGCAGGAAGATATACAGGGCCAAAGGACCCATTTAGGCATAGAGATGCTTGGAGAACAGATGTTTGGGGACAGAAGAGACTATCTGGGTTAGTAGCTATATAAGGAGAAAAACAGCAACAAGATCTTACCTGCCAGCTAAAGGAATCAGGTGCCTTTCTGCTGGGTCACACTGGAAAGTTTGGGGGCTCTCAGCCTCCCAGACAGAGGGGCATGAGGTAGAGAAAACAAGAGAAGCAAGCTGTCATGCAAGTCAGTCTTTCTGGAAGTTTCCAGAAGTTTGCCCAAAGCAAGGCAGTTGCAGCCCAAGGAACCAGGAAGGTGTAATCAGAATGGACAGCAGGGAGATAACAACTTAACTGAGGTGGAGTTGAGAAAGAATTCTGGCTGCTTCCAAGACTCCACAGCCACTCTTCTGGAGGTCAAAGATGGAAGCGAGAGTCCCTGGGTTCTCCCCCCACAGTCCAGGCTGGGGGAAAAGCATTCTGTGCTGGTGACAGGGTGAGGCTTACAGAATGGGGTCATCAGGAATTAATCCTCGGTGTCAAGATACAGTCTAAATGCTTATGTGGAAAACATGAACCTGACCTTGCGTCCTCCTCCCACGTCGGGGGCCCACAGCGGGGCCCTGGGCCCATGTACACCAAGGGAACTCACTAGCCGGGGGCCCTGGACACGGGCTCCTTCCCAGTTTCCTCCAGCGTCCACGGGCCTGTCCCATGAGCCTTTCTCTGTGTGAGCATAAAAAAGGAGGACGTGAAGCTCCCTGGTCCACAAACACCTTACGAAATCTGGGCCACCTGCTTTTGCTCCTCCTCTTCTTTCTTTTTATCTAATACAAGGTACGAAAAAAGTAGAAAATGTGCCCTCTAAGTGTGTTCCAATTACCCCTTATATCTATGCTTACATTTATGTAAATATTTGACATGTTCCTTTTTACACTATTTCTTCTTAAATACTCTCCCCAGTGCAGGAATGACAGGAGGCAATAGTAGTTGATTCGTCTCTTCCATATACAGAAGCTACCCCCATGTTTGCTACTAGGATATGTGGGTATAGCTTCTTCTGTGTGTATACATCTCACCTTTGGTCTCCTGAGTTGTCATTTCTGCTCAGAAGGGACTTACAGTTTCCTGTTGCCACATGCTTAACCTGATGCTATTTTCCCCTCATATTCCATAGCCAGATCTCACAGTTTAAAATGTAATGGGTATCAGCTACAGATTATACAAAAAGATGCCAGAAAAAATTGGTGGTTAAGCAAGGCTAGCTATTTTTTGTCTTATTGCAATAAATGAGAATATCAGCTTGACAAAATCTAGGGTGTCTCAGAAAGGGGAAGTCAGGGGAGGATTATTTAGAGTGTTAAAGCCCGTGCTAGGTGATTTTAAGGTGGGCCTTACAAGGCAGAGAACTGTTTGGAATTAGGTCCATAGGTGTGGATTGGCAGGTACAGAGAGGTGAGGGGCTAAAATTAAGCTTTAATGTGGGACCTGTTAGTCTAAAAGTTAGCTAGTAGTTCTGTGGCCTGATTTTGCAGGAGCGAGTACTTATTGAAACAAGTAACTTAAGTTATTTTTGCCTGGGCCCAGCATTGTTTAGCTCAAAACCAGGAAATTATGCTTTATCCAGAATTCTTTCACACAGATAAAGGAAAATATATTAGTTTGAGTTCTTATGGAGTTACAAAAGTTACTTATACTACAATTTAAACATGCAGAGAAAATACGATTTTGATATTTTGCCTATAACTGATCTGCTCTTCCAGGTGAGCTGGTTAGTGGGGAAATAACAGCAAAGTCAGGGATGCAGTCATTTAAACAGTCCTTTTAGCTAATACTCAGCCTCTCTAAGCAAAAGTGCTCAATCCCTCCCATTTTTCACTTTTCCGCTCTTCTCTCCCTCCTCTCCAAGATTGTGTCTGGGTGCACAAAGGAAGGGGTGAGACTGTGTGTCTTCTTGACAGAGGCAAAAAGGAACAGCTCAGGGTTTCTGTGGTCTCCAGAACAAAACCCCTTGGCCACCTGTTTGCTATCTATCTGGTAGGATTTTACGGCTAAGGTTGACAGCCAGTGTAACATGTGTTCTGATTCCTTGCCTGGTTCAGGCATGACGGATCTCTCTGGGTGCCTCTATCTCTCCTCAGCATTAGCCGTTGGTAATACTTCTAATTCTGATTGTTCTTTCTACTTCCCAAGGTAGGTGCCTATGCCCTGGGCCTTGGTCTGCTCGGGTTGCTCTAACAAAATGCCACAGCCTGGGTAGCTTATGAACACCAGGAAAGTGTTTCTGCCAGTTCTGGGGGCTTGAAGCCCAAGAGCAGGGCGCCAGCATGGTTGGGTTCTGGTGGAAGCCATCCCTCCAGTGGCAGGCTGCTCACTGCTTGCTGTGTTATCACAGGCCTGAAGAGGCTGGGATCTCTGTGGGGTCTCTTTAATAAGGGCACTAATCCCACTCATGAGGGCTCCACCTCATGATCTAAGCATCTCCCCAAGGCCCTACCTCCTAATACCATTGTTTTGGGCCTTCAGATTTCAACATGAGAATTTGGGGAGAACCAACATTCAGACCAAAGTATCTGGCCATAGGGAACCCCAGGTTAGACCAACTGGCTCCATTCTAAGCTTCTCGATTTCCCTCTGTGGAAATAAATGAAGACCAGCTAAATGAGAAAAGCAAAGGCTGTTTATTTTGAGCTTGCTGTAGCCATGAAGTCAGCCATTATGCCTGGTGTTTTGGCAGAAACTCAAAGGCAGGCAAAGGAGTGGGAAAAGGAGGTGGCTTCAGCTATCCCCTGATTGGAGGCTGTGGCATGGGGGAGTTGAAGGCAGGCTAAGGAGAGGCAAGATACCCTATGTGATTGGTTAGGGTTGCACACTTAACTTTATCTGGTTGGTTCTAAGTTGGAAGTAGGGACAAAAATTAGGGAAGCTGTCAAGACTTAATCAAGTCCTGGTCATTTGGGCTAATTATTCCAGAGACTTGTTCAGCTTCCTGCATTGCCACTAGAAAGCACAATCTGGCTCCCTTGCAAGAATGACTTATAGCAGGCTGTCTTCCTAGGCTGGTTATCATAGATAAGGAGCTGGAGTTCTAGACAGATTGCTGCAGACTTTGGGTCAGAATTCAGTTTTTAAGTATGGTGTGGCCATTATCCATTTGTATATTCTATCTTTTGCTACCAATAGGGGCTGACATAATCTCCAAAACTAGATCTCACAGAAGTGCAAACTAGATGCTGTCTCTAGCCCCACCCTATCCCCTTAGCAATGCTGGCCTCCTCTATTTCAACTCACTGCCCCCTGTCCTGGCGTTTATATCAACACCTTTCTGGTATTCCTAAATATACCCCTTCCCTCCATTCTCTTCATCTTAGGGAATGGGAAGGATGGGGCTTTCCTAACTTCCCCAGGGCATCTCCTCCTTCCGTGAACAGAAAGCCTCAAGTCCTAGTTGTAACTCCAGGAATAAGTTTTTCTATTTACAGAAGAAATCCAAGATCCTGGTACCTCTGGTTGTTGCTTAGTAAGTCAAAAGAAGAGATAGAGGAATTCAGATGGGTCTCAAAAAAATAATGTTCTTGCAAGGCTGTTATCTTGTATAGAATCTGATCTTGAATATCAGAAGCTGAACATCAATTCTTTCTTTCTCTTTGCATATCATAAGTGATACATCCACAGACCTCTGGGCAGTTGACCCTGGAACCAATTAGGGCCTATACCTGCAACCCAAAAGGGAACATTACATTAATATTTTTTCAAAACGTGTCTCACATTTGGTAGTCTTTGTTATGTTCACACAGAATTTTTTTGTCCTACTTACTTCAACTGGTTCTTTTGGGGGAATGGTGGTTACTAGGGAGAAACGAAGTGATTTCTTGTACCCTGCCTAGAAATGATCTCTTCCTCTTCATTTTAAGTGCTGTAGTGTAAAGTCTCTTCTATCCTTCTGGTATGGGGCTCCATCTTCACAAAAGGGTCTCCATTGGCTTTTCTTTTTCTTCCCCATAATTTGAGCTTCCCACCCCCACTTGATGTAATCTTAATGGAAAATAGATCTGCAATCCACTATTTTTAAGGATCTCACTCAGAGGGCTCCCTACTTACCTCCTTCCCCCTTGGCTGCAAAGCTCTCTTGAAAGTTTGTGTGTGCACGTGTGCATGTAATGTAATGAGTGGCCCTCTGTCCCTTCCCATGTTGATTGCTCTTACAGACCACATGTAATAATAATTTTATATCTGACTTTGGCTATTACTTCATTCCCTCTAGTTCTAACCCATTATTTTACATTTTCAGAGGCTCATTATGACTCATTGGGCAGCCAAAGAAACATAATGAGTCCAAGATGATTGCATATGGCGGTGCTCCACAAATAGATATGAAACAGCTCATGAAATCTATAAATGTCCTTACTATCCTGGGTGCATTATAAATCTATGAATCAATAATTCAGGCAAGTTTTTTATCCTCTCTAAAAATCTAGCTTTCTGGACATCCCCCCCACCCGGAAATGGAAGTTATATAAATATTGAGAAAAGAAAGCTGAGAGAGAGAGAGAGGGAGAGAGAGAGAGAGAGAGAGGGAGAGAGAGAGAGAGACAAGGATAGAAAGAAAGATGGAGAAGAATATAAAGAGAAAAAGAAGAAAGCAATAATTATTTTAATAGTATAAGCTGTTTCTCATATCTTCTTGACAGTTGTCCCCATAAGGAATAAACAATGGTAGACACAAAGGAGGCACTAAAAAGTATTTGTTAAGAGAGCAAATAAGTTTTGTGACCATTTTGGATTGAATTTACCCATTGGTTTTGATAATAACCTTTACTGAATATTTATACTGTGTCTGGAGCAATGCATGCATCCACTCATTAATTCTTACATATGAGGAAGGAACTTATATTATCCCCATTAGCTGGGTAATAAAACCAGAAGCTACTGATGGAAGAGCAATATACAAGCTAATGTTTGATGAAAGCTAATAATCAGAGGGAATTAATTAGTACACTGAAAAAAGCAAACGAAGAGTGAATTGAATTTGGACCCCCCTTTAGGATTTCCCCTGTTGACGATTGATTCCACCATCTACCAACTTGCCAAACCCCCAAACCTGGGAATCTTTTTAGACTTACCACCATAAACAGTTCCCCACCAAATTCTCACCATTCTTCAATAGGTCTCAGATATGCTGAGTCCTCCCCCACCATGAACAAATTACAGATTGTCATAGATTCTTGCTTTGGTCATTGAATAAACTTCCCCACCAATCTTCTTGCTTTAGTCCTGCTTTCTCCACACTCATGAGAGTAACCTTCTAAAATACAAACCTGATCATGTTACTATTCTGCTTAAAATCCTTTCAATTATTTCCTCTGTCTTCCGGATAGAATCCAAACTCATTACCAGGGCATGCAGAATAATCTCACCCTTCCCTCACCCTCCAGCCTCACCATTTGCCATCCCCTCTCCTCACCAGTTCTTCCCTCCAGTTGTCTAGAACATTGCACCTTCCCCAGGATGTTCTTCTGTCTCTGAACATCCACAGCTTGCTTTCTGAAATTCTCTCTCCTTTCTCATTATTTCTTTAGCTGGCTACCTGCACAACATCTTTCAAGACTTAGCTTTGTTTTTCTCCGGGACACTTTCCTGTCTCCTGCTCTGCCCCTGCCTTCTCTCCGTCTCACTATTACTGACTATCTCCAATGTACACACATCTCAGAAGTGGGTTTCAGGCCTGTATTAGCTAGAGTCCCAACAGGAAACAGATGGCACCCTCTGATTGGTCTAAATTGAGGATGATTTATTTCCAAGGGACGAGTTACGAAGCTGTGGGTGAAATTAAGTGAACCCACAGGGACTGGTGCAGAAACTGGGCAGCAGCACAGCTGCCAGTATCCCTAAGTCAGAGGTGAAAAAGTATAGAAGTAGGTCGGATGAGGATGGATACTGACTTTTGATTGAATCATCTTCCCAAGGAGGAAAATAAATACCCCTGGTCTCCCTTCCTCTCTTCCTCTGTCCTTCAAAACTGGTCCGCAGTGATGGAAACCAACAATAAGCCAGAGGGTCTGGGAGCCTTGTCGTTGTGGTCTGCGTAGGATGGCTTCCCAGGGAAGAGCAAAGGGTAGTAAGAGGGGGAAAGACTTTTCCTCTACCCTCTTAAGTTGTTCCTGTGGCTGGGCCCAAGAATTAAAGTGACAAAAGACAGATTAACAGGAGAAAAGCCTACAGACTTTGTCTGATGTTAATATTTTTACATGACACAGAACCTTCATAGAAAAGAAATGAAGACCCAAATGGATAGGTCTGAGTGTTTATATACCATTTGCACAAAGAACAATACATTGTGGAGATGTGACAAAATGAAGAAAAAAGGTATCTGAGCTCTAGTGGCAGTAAATTATGGGAAAGTGACTAGTTAATACACGTGGGAAACAAATGGTGCATAAGGGTTATTTTAGGGTTGGTTTGTAGATTCATCTTGGTGTCACCTCCCCATATTGGATAATAAGACTTTCACCTCTGTCTGGTACAGGGAAAGCACCTTTCTCTGGGAAATTTGTGTCTTCCTTTTAAGGTAGGAAGGGTGAAATAGGAGAGCCCTTCCTACATCTATTTTTCAAGGGCTTTGAGCTCAAAACAATCAGTATGCTAGTCACATATTTTGGAGTGGCGTGTTCTGGATCAGAAGTGTATCTGGAAGGACACTGTGGCCTACATCTGTGACCCATGGCTTTGCACACACATCTCCATGATCTTACACCTCCCACTAAACTCTAATTGTTGACTGCTTGACTTTTTAAAGGGTCTGTCTGCTGCTTGGAAGGGGTTGGGGCTTTCATCTCTTTACCCCAGTGCCTACCACAGTGACTGGCAATTAATACTAGTCAATAAGCATTGTGTAAAATGAAGTAACATAATTTTGAATGTAGATAGCTCCTGAATTGTTAGAAACTTTAGAGATAATTTAGTCTTCTCCTCTTATTTCAAAGATGAAAACACAAAAATAAAATATGATACACCCAATGAACTTGAACAGCAACAACAAAAGATGAAGGAACTGAAGCCCAGAGGTAAATGGATCTGTCCAAGAGTTGAAGTTAGTAAGTAGTAAATTCAAGACCAAATTCCACTTCTACTGATTCCTAGTCTTCCTCTGCTACTTAATTTTAGCAGCAATCTCGGGTTTTACATTGGAAGGAGAATTCACATGAGTTTCCCCTGAAACCAAGAGTCTTATATTTTGGCAACAAGAGAGAGACAGCAAGAAGGGTTGGATCTGCCTGCTTTGATTCCTTTGCCAAAAGCAATCGCTGAGCTCTCTGGATAAGCAACACTTTCAAACCTAGCAAAGTGCCAGGAGCTGGAGTCTTGAGATGAAGCTTAGGGCTAGGAGTAATAACGCATTTACACAAACTACTCCTGGTGGTGGGTGGTGAGGGTGGTTTCGCTTTAACGTCCCATTAGCACATTATCTTTAGTTTCCAAAGCATTCTCAGTTGCAGACCTACAGGTGGTGATGGCGGGTGGGCGGGGGATTGGTAAAATGTTCCCCAGTCGGGAGGCAAAGCTGTTGGTGCCTCCTCTCTTGATGATTCAGTGATCGGCTGTTGCTGCTCTTCTCTTCCTGGGAAAAGCAACCATTGCTTTGGAAGTGACTGCATGCCAGGAGCAAAAGATGGGAGCATTCATCCCACTGGGTTAGAATCATCTCTTTATGTATCTTCCCTCAGGGAACTGTGTGCTCTTTGAGAGCAGAGGTCATGTCTTTTGTCTGGATAACCCCAAACCCTGGTCAGGTGTCTAACACATCGTCAGTGCCACCCCAAAGAAGGAAGACAATACTGTGTGGGCTTGAGTAGTAAGGGCTAGATCCTAAGACCTAGAATTCTTAGCACTTATATGTCCCCTCACCTCTCTACAAAGGTGGTTCTATCACTGTCACATGGCTGATGTGATGATTCAGGAAGATCAAGCAGTTGAAACTCTGTGTGACATGAACTGTAAAGGGTAGCTACGGTTCATAGCCATAGTCTGGAAGCCTTCAGCTAATTGCATGACTTTGGACAAGTTCAACCATCTATATGAACCTCAGCAGTGAAAGATAAAGCTTGGAAACTATGACTTATATAAGGATCTTTCCCCCTCTGAAATTCTTTAAAATTTTCCTGCTGTCAAACATCTCAGCTTTCTCCTTTGGCAGGGTAAAAGTCAGTCCATGAAGCTCCCACTAAAAGGATAAAGGGGGAACTGTGTGGATTTATGATCACAACCAGTTCTGCTACTGCCAAAAGAAAAACAGCACTGAATTTTTTAGTTCCTCAGAGGACATGCCTTGTTTGGAAATTGTCTTCCTTCTTACATTTTCAAAAAGGAAAAATAAAATAAGTGGAAGAGCCATCACATTCTGTGCATAACTTTTCTACTCATAGACAGAATTGTAAATGCTTTTTTTTCTTTGTCTCCTGGAGGTATAAGGGAGAATTCCCATAACTGGAGGAGTGTGGGAGCCCGGGACTGTGGAAGAATGCAAGTGTGATTGTGAGACTACACTCAATTCATTAATGTGTGTGGCTTATGAAAACTACTTTTCCAAAAATGAGCTTTGTAGGAAGGAGAAGGCAGCAGGGACATGGATGTGTGGGGGAAGAGGAGGAGTAAGAAGTGCCAAGAGAGAAGGAAGTCTTACTTGTTACTAAATGTTGAACCCCTTGTAAGAATGTGTCATGAGCCAATTCAAGGAAATTGAAATGCAAATCGGGGGAGTAAAAATCTATTAGATGCAGACATGATGCATTAACACTATTATTGTCCTATTTTTACACTAACTGTGAATATTCTCCAATGACTTAAGAAAGATTGAGGAAACTAAGCCACACACCTTTCTCATTTTTTATCTTATCTTAAACAAAATGGCTGTAATATAATAACATTGTGCTTTCACTCCTTTCTATCAATACTGTGAATGAGTTCAGAAACCTGTCTGCTTTAGTTAGGGTAACACTAACTGCTGTAACAAATTAACCCTAACGCTAGCTACTTAACACAGCAGAAGTTTATTTCACATTCACAAAAGAGTCCAATCAGTGAAGGTATTCCTAGCAGGTACACAACTTTCCTCAATGAGGTAACTCAAAGGTTGAAGCACCGCACATCCTGGAAATTAAGTCTCACAGCTTTCTTATCTCACAGGAACTAGAAGTCCTTACTTAGTATGTAGCCACGGAAAGAGGAAATGAATGTGGAGAAGCTTCTGAATTGGCTTCGAGTGACGAATACTCATTGTACACATATCCTGTTAGCCCAACTCAGACTCGGCTCAGCCCCCTGCTGGACAGTCTGATGGCATTGCTTTTTCCCAGCAGGGACACGTTACTAAGTAAGCAGGAGCATCCGTTTTGACAGACAGCCCTTGAAGCTCTGCCCACTTAATCTTCATCACTCGTAGACTTAGAAAAATGGCAGCACTTCCTTGTCCATTGCGTGTAACTCTTTTCTAAAGAGTTTTAAAGCAGAGTTCTAACTCTTTCTGTAAAACCCACAATTCAACGGGAAGGGCCCACACGGCACTACCAGCTTCCTTACACATCTGCCTCTAGGCTTCCCCTGATCCTTCTCCCTCCACCTCTGTTCAGAATCCACTTCTTTTCAGGGACCAGTGCCCAGCTGCTGTGTTTTCTTCTCGCTCTTGTTATGCTTCTGCATCTTTTTACCTCAGGAATCTCCTCTCTAAGAGACACTTCTTTGGAAAGCTTTGTCTCTCTCAAAGACAATCCAAGCATCACAAACCAGTGGAGACATATAGATTTCCTTTCAAAAACCTCTTGACAGGCAGAGCCCCTGAATTATACCCAGGACATCCCTGACAGTGCCTATACTCATCAGTAACCTAAGTCTTCCCCTTCTTCACTTATAAGTCAGAGAATGTTGGAGTCAACTCACTTTTTAGAGGTACAGAACCTAGTTTGTGAAGAACCAGGTTTGAGATTTGGGAGTCCTGACTCTTTGCTAATGTTCTTTTAATGCTATCATCAGGCTACGAGCACAGGGGGCCTATGAGTCAATACCGGCAGACATTCAAGACCCATGGAAGAAATACCTAAGTGAATACGTTTACACATGTGATATGTGTGATTTTTTTGTTTGGTCCTCCTCAAATTTCCCTTTCCCATGCAAATCTTTTTATTTCTTGGAATGTGGAATATCATTTTAGGTCCCATAATATTTTCATTAGGGCATGATATTTGGTGGGTGGCTAGTCGGTAGTGGGTTCCTTTATATTTTTTACACAATTGCTAGTGCTCACACAAATTTCTAGTAGCATTAAAAATACCTCAAAATAAACCTATCAAATATCTACAAGATATCAAAGAACCTAAATATTATTGAGAGAAATTAAAGAAGATCTAAATAAATTAAAAAGTGCATCGTGTTCATGGATTGAAAGGCTCTTCGTTGTGAATAGGTAAGATCTCTCCGAATTGATCTGCAGAGTCAATGCAATACCAAACCAAGTCCCAGGAAGTTGTTTTGAGGAATTTGCAAATTGATTCTAAAATTTACATGGAGATGTAAAGTTTCAAAAATACTAGGGACAATCTTAAAGAAAAACAGTGGAAGGATATCATGACTCTCTCTAAAAATGCACCAATTTGAATAGAGTAGCATTGGTCATGGGCTAAACAAACAGATGAATGGGACAAAATAGAAGACCCACGCATATACATATACTTGACTTATAATACTACAGAGACATGAGGAAAGGACAATCTTTTCAGTAAACAAGATTTACTTAATTGACTACACATATAGAAAAAACTAGTCTTGATTTCTACCACAAATTATATACAAATGTCAATACCAAATGTGAAAGGCAAAATAACAAAATTTCTCGAACAGAGTTTGGCAAATTTTTTCTGTGACAAGCCAAAGAGTAAACATTTGGAGCTTTGCGGGCCATCCAGTCTGCCACTGTAGAGCAAAAAGTCATAGAAAATATGAAAACAAATGAGTGACTGTGTCCCAATAAAATTTCATTTATAAAAACAGGTGGTGGAATGGATTGGACCACAGTCCATCCTAGTTTGCCAACCCCTGACTTGGATATAACTTTGGGAAATATTTTTATGACTTTGAGGTAGAAAAAAAAGTTCTTAAATAGGCATAAAAAGCACCAATCACAAAGAAAAAGACATGAGATTCCTTCAAATCTGAAATGCTCTGTTCATCAGAAAATATTATCAAAGAGTGAAAAGACAATCTATAGAGTGGAAAAAATTATTTGCCATACATATGACTCATATTCAGATAAGACATCTAAATCAACAAGGAAAAACAACCCAATGACCTGATTCAACACTTCACAAAAGAAGGTAGCCAATTTGACATTAAAATTATTTTAAAATAAATTTTAAAAGGTACTCAACTTCATTAGTCATCAGGGAAATGAAAATTAAAACCATAATGAGACACCACCACATATCTACCAGAATGACTATTGACTATACAGATAGTCCCTGGCTTATGAGGCTTTGACCTAATGATTTTTCAGCTTTATGATGATGTGAAAGTGATATGCAATCAGTAGAAACTAGTACTTTGAATTTTGTGTTTTGATCTTTTCTCAGACTAGCAATATGTGGTACTATCCCCTCTCACGCTGTGGGGCAGGCCAGCGAGCAGCAGCTCTCAGTCAGCACGTGGTCACAAGGGTAAGTGACGGATACACTTACACCATTCTGTTCCCACAGAACCATTCTGTTTTTCACTTTGGGTACAGTATTCAATACGTTACATGAGATATTCAACACTTTATTATAACATGGGCTTTGTGTTAGATGATTTTGCTCAACTACAGGCTAATGTAAGTGTTCTGAACAAATTTAAGGTAGACCAGGCTATGCTTTGAAGTTCAGTAGGTCAGGTATATTCAATGCATTCTCTACTTAATGACATTTTCAACTTTCAATGGGCTTATCAGGATGTAACTCCATTGTAAGTTGAGGAAGATTTGTAATTTAAAAGACACAATACCAAATACTAGCAAGGATTTTGGGCATACACACTGCCAGTGGAAGTGTAAATTAACATACCCAGTTTGGAAAAATTTGGCAAATTTCTCCCAGTTGAATGTATGTATTCTCTGACTCAAAAAATCCACCCCTAGGCATATACCTCCCTCCAGAAATATGTGCCAAATATGTACAAAAAATAATGTTCATGGCAGAATTATTCATAAGAGCTTCAAATTATAAACAACCTAAATGTCGATTAAATGGATAGTAGAATGGATAAATATATTTGGTATATCATAGAATAGAATACTATATAGCAATGAGAATAAATAAGCTATAACATACAAGTACAGAGAAAACTTCCGATATAATGTTAAATAGCCAGACCTGAAAGAATACATGATGTGTAATTCTGTTTATATGTGGCCAGGCCCAAACACAAATGAAACTACCATGTGATATGATAGTGGTAGTGATCTTTGGGGACAAGAAAGGGGGTATATAAGTTGACCTGGGTATATAAGTATGTTCATTTTGTAAAAGATTATTAAGCTATACATTTATAAGCTATGTACTTTTCTGTATATACCTAATACTTCATGCAAAAGGTTTCAAAAATCTATTGGAGTAAAAAAAAAATACTGCTTCTCTTTCAATTACATGTTTCCCTCCCAGAGTAGGACAAGACACAGTAGCTATATGGATGCTTAGGTAAAATTAAAAAGCAGCTAGACAAAGGGACACAATTTGGAAATGTCCATGCAAAGACCCAAAGATGGTTCCAATATATGCAACTTGAAAGGTCACCTGGTCTAGTAACCACCACACAGAAGGAATAGTTTCTGGATACCTCCATAAAGGTTCATCTCAGAATTACCATGTCAAGTAAGTGAGGTCATGGATTTAGAACTGTAAATGCAATTCTGTTCTTCTGGCAACTGTCTCTGTTGGTCTCCCTCTTTCCAGGCACTTTCCACACTTAAGTCTGATAGGAAGTGGTTTTACTCACAGGACAGGTGGCTTTCTATGCCAGGTGGCTTAGACTTAGGTCTCCCTGGAGAGGGAATGGATGACTGGATATATTTGGGCTCTATTGTTTTTTTCATAGGCAGCAGCTGAGAACTCGATTCTTGAGTCCCGGAACTTTAATCTTCAAAAGATAAATAAAGGGAATTTTGATCTCCCCAATCAGAATAGAAGAATAATTTCATCTCCTTCCTATTTACCTCTTCTAATCCTTGAAATCATATGAAGTCTCTAACTGACCAATCCTAAATTCCTTTCCTCTAAGTATTCCGCAGGAGCTCAAGCTATCATCACTGGTGTTGAGAACATTCTTTGACTTCTGTCACTGTCCCGTGGAAGCTAACCTCGGTGCCATGTTTTCATAAGCTTTGGCAGTTGAGAGAATGCTGACAAGGTGGCAATTAGGGGATGTTTTAAACATGTCATCTTGATTGTAGCTAAATAGAAAAAGCACAGGCTTTGGAGTTAGACAGATCTAGGCTCAAATACAGTGTCCAACAGCTGCTAGATGCTTGGCCATGGACAAATTGACTTATCATGATTACTTTGACTTTCCTCAATACTAAAATAAATAAAATAGTGCTCATCTTACAGAGATGTTGTAGGAGAAACATAAGACAATCTGTGTAAAGTATAATGACCAGCCCAGAGCATTAATAATAATAAATAATTTTAACACTTACATAGCATTTCCTATGTATTAGGCATTGTCGTATGTGCTGTATATATGTTGATTCAATTCGTGTCAGGATTCTATGAGATAGGTCCTGTTAATATTACCACCTCCTAAATGAGGACCCAAAGCACAGAGAGGTTAAGAAACTTTCCCAAGGTCAGACAATTACAACATGGCAGATTGAGGAGGCTGACCCAGGCCATTTCACTGTAGGGTCCATGTTCTTATCCACAACACCAAACTGGTTTCTTACCCCTAAAGGGGAGGAAATAAAGCATAGATGACTTGCTTAAAGAAGCTCTTGTTTCAGGGGTTAACATGCAAAATATATAAAGAACTTACACACCTCAACACCCAAAAAGCAAATAACCCGATTAACAAATGGGCAGAGGATATGAAGGGACAGTTCTCCAAAGAAGAAATTCAGATGGCCAACAGGTACATGAAAAGATGCTCCAATCAGCTCCACATCACTAATCATCAGGGAAATGCAAATTAAAACCACAATGAGATATCACTTCACACTGGTAAAGATCGCCAGCATCAAAAAGACTAAGAACAACAAATGCTGGCAAGGATGTGGAGAAAGGGGAACACTCCTATGCTGCTGGTGGGAATGTAACCTAGTTCAACCATTGTGGAAAGCAATATGGAGGTTCCTCAAAAAACTAAAAATAGAAATACCATTTGACCCAGGAATCCCACTCCATGGAATTTACCCAAAGAATACAACTTCTCAGGTTCAAATAGACATATGCACCCCTGTTTATTGCAGCACTATTTACAATAGCTAAGATATGGAAGCAGCCTAAATGTCCATCAGTAGATGAATGGATAAAGATGTGGTACATATACACAATGGAATACTATTCAGCCGTAAGAAAACAAATCCTACCATTTGCAACAACATGGATGGAGCTAGAGGACATTATGCTCAGTGAAATAAGCCAGGCAGAGAAAGACAAGCACCAAATGATTTCCCTCATTTGTGGAGTATAACAACGAAGCAAAGCTGAAGGAACAAAATAGCAGCAGACTCAGAGACTCCAAGAAGGGACTAGTGGTTACCAAAGGGGAGGGGTGTGGGAGGGCAGGTGGGGAGGGAGGGAGAAGGGGATTGAGGGGTATTATGTTTAGTACACATGGTGTGGGGGATCATGGGGAGAACAGTGTAGCACAGAGAAGGCACATAGTGGATCTCTGGCATCTTGCTGCACTGATGGACAGTGACTGCCTTGGGGTATGGGTGGGGACTTGATAATATGGGTAAATGTAGTAACCACATTGTTTTTTCATGTGAAACCTCATAAGATTGTATATCAATAATACCTTAATGAAAAATTTTTAAAAAAAGAAACTCTTGTTTCATCTGTGTCACAAATCTTAATGGCTTGTTTAATTTTTACAGTTAGAAAGAGAGGAATAAAGGAGATCACTCTATGTTTTCCTCCATTTAGCTGTTCCCCCATGTCTTGTGTGCACCTCCTCAATGAAAAGTCATAAAGAATGGGACTGCGTTGGTAAGCTCCCATGTATCAATAAGCACACATTGAGCACCCATGGCATGCCGAGCACTGTGCCAGGCAACAGGGACACAGTGTAAGTCAGCTTCCGCACTCACCCTGCCTCCCATTGGGATTCACAGTCCAGGTAGAAGCACTGTGGCATAAGGTCTGAAGAATAAGCTTTGGACTATAGGTGGATCATTGCTGATACAGCCCTGCTACTCCATCAGCTTTCAGGGAGGCTTGTGTGAATCCAGAACCCAACCCAACCCCGATTTCCACCAAGAGAGTCTCCCAAAGCCTGGATTTTGCTTTTCTGGTTTGCTCCAGAAACAGCAACTATTCTGTTCTTCACACATGGCCACACTCGCCAGCAGCAACTCATGACCTTCCAGAAATTGCTTTGCTTTTACAGACAGAACAGGCTTTAATTTTAACCCCTTCCTTCTTTTTAAATCAAAAATTAATTAAAACACCTTTGTAAGCACGGAATTCACACTCTGATTGACAAGACAAGAAAGAGAACCGAAAAGAAAAACCGCATTTCACTGTCTGCTGCACCTGGGCTGGCGGTCCTCGAGAGTTTTGCTGAGGTTGGAATTCAAGACAATCCCTCCTCTCATGCACACACTCCTGTTGAGGGTAGTCGAGCTGCACCAGACCTTCCTCAGGTCTGTGTTGAGGGGAAAGGCAGGCCCTGAGGGGCATACCTGCCACGGCTTGAGTAACATGCTACAGGCACAAGGCACATTTTGTTGCTGTTCGTGGACCTCAACTTTCCTCTCCAACGCTCCACATCTCGCCTTCCCATGGAGCCTCCTCCCTTGACAAACCCAGGAGGCTTGCTCCCTAGTAATAAGACTGCATGAATATCCATGCCACCATTACGAGGCTATCAGGCCTTGCCAGCAATGACTGGGACTTGGGGAGCTTTCCTGACACTCGTCTTCCTGTTTGTTCTGCCCCCACAAGCCCTAATGTAAGTGGTGTGTGTGAAGATGGGGTAACCTAATGTAAGTGAGTGTCAGCCTCCAAGCTTCTGGGCCAAGTCTGCATCTTTGGAACTTTTGCTGAAGTAGGCCAAGAGCACCAGGGACCACAACAAGACCACACTCTGCCCGGTGATCTGCGGGAAGTTTCCCGCCATGCACCACGATTGCTGTCCCTTCTAATAACCTGTGCTCCAGGAGTTTATGCCAAGGGGCGGAAGGACAAGCTCCAGGAACTGTAGTTCTCCCAGTTAGCCCCATTTTCTCCCCTCCTTACATGGTGTCCTCCTGCTGGCTGCACTGTGGAACGGCAGGAGTTAATTCCAAGGCTCACAGGGCCCTGAGCGAGGAGAGCTTGGCAGCTCCCCACAGGGGAGCGTGGGGAGTTTCTGCACAGCTTTCTTGAGGACTGATTTTCTGCTGGACTTCTTAAGTGTCAATGAATTACCAGACCCTGGGGAGACAATAAGAAAGGAACTGAAACTATTTTTGGAAAGTTTTCCAAAGTTGGTGAATACCATATAAGGCCCCCATTGGCTTGGATTTTCGCTATGCTAGAGGGAGGGGGAAGCGTGAGGTGACTGTCTGGTTGGAAGCTTGGACCAAGGCCTACATTACTCTGAATTAAGACTGAGGAAGCAGAATTTCCCCCAGGGCCCTGCTGCTGACTTTGAGTTGTGATTTTCCAGAAGACTCTGTGGAGTGGGGGAAGAGTTGCCTCTTATGCTTGTACAATGGGATGATAGATTCTTCCCTCTACGAATCTGTAGGACATGACCTAGGGGCCTAAATTCTACAAAGATGAGAAGCCATTTGAGCTGAGGGGAAGCAGGGTTGATTCTGGGTCCCTGAGCTGCCATTTCCTCTTGTGCCCCAGCTTGTGTCTTAGGTGAGAACCCCAAAGGTGGACTCTGAGTGATTCACTTAAGGAATGCCCCCAGAAACCCTGCTTGGGAAGTCCACTGCAGAAGGGAAGGATGCCAGGTAAGGTACCGTCATGCAAAGCCCCAGGCAGGGAAGCAGAGAGGTGTGACTTCCCTGTGGTCCTAATGAGGGAAGCTGGAGTGTTTACACCCACTTCCAACTGTCACTCACTGGTTAGGAGCTGTCATCCCTGGAAGGATTCAATTCTTATTGCCGCCTACTAGAAGTAGGCAAGGTCCTTCCCGGACCTGAGGGTAGCGCAATGGCCAAAGCACACGTGGAGCTGGAGTGCATGACAAAGTAAAAGGGTTTCCAAGGGATATGGGCAGAGTACTGACTGCATGGGCTATAGCTTGTCCCAATAGCCCTGGGCTGACAGGTCATCACTTGGGGTCAGGTGTACTTTGAGTAGGTACAATTATCTACAAGCAATTCTGCAGAAGCAATCCATGGTGGCACAGGCTCAGAAGCATCTAGGTGGTCACCGTTGATTCATGACTGCCCCAGACCCTGCCACTGGTGCCAGAGTTATTGTCAACCAGGGGTCCTCTGGGTTTCTGCCCTTTGTTTCACTTTAACTTGCTCTGGTTCACACGCCCCGCTGCTTGACTGCACAGAGGTGGGGGGTGCACCAGCTGGAGGACAGCAATGTGCATGTCTGTTTTCTCCTCTGTGTCACATCTGGAAAGAATGCATAAAGCCAGATACCAGCGAACCAGCATATCTTTCTCAGCTTCCTAGCTATCCCTCAGTCTGGAGTTCCTACAGCAAAGTAGGAGCCATCTGGATTATCAATGTCCAGCCAGTCTACTCACATGACCCAAGTGTGTGACTCAAGCTCAGTCTGTGAGCCAGCACTGCAGGCAGAAGCTTCTGAAGGCCCAGCCTTGACATTTAACAGTGAGAAAGAGCTTCTTGAAGTTTGAAGCTTAGCTCTCAGTCTCTCAAGTGTGGCATGCCCAGTGGTGGCCTGCCAGCCTGGAAAGGAGCAAAGAAATGTGCTGGGCAGGCAGACCTAGGATCAGTTTTACCTCAGGCTGCAGCATTCAGAGCCTGATAGGTAGGAAGGGAAGTGAGGCATAAGCCGGGAGCAGAGATGCCTCAACTCCTGGTTCCGTGCAGTTGCAAATCCTGCTAGTGAGGTCACCCCACCGTGGAGCCTCTGATCCTTGTCAAGCCTCTTCCTCAGACTAAAAATAATTGCTCATATATAAGCAAACATAAATGTATTTTTAACATGCCTCAGAAAACCACCTTCCTGTTGGGTTCAGGGCTTTCTCTCCAAGTCAACTGGCAGATCACGAAAGCAACTGCAACGGCTTAGAACTTTCCACCGCAGACAGACGATCGTGACCCCAGGTGACATCTAAGGGTCGGTGCTGAAGTGACTCTTGTGTTGAGAGATTAGAATCTCTAACTGCTTTGTGGTTTCAGAAGGTGAGAGAGGCTAGAACCTAAGAGAGGGGTGAGAGCTTAAAACTTCAGGGTGACTAGCTCCAGAAAGACACGCGTATTTTGAGGGTCATTCATGTGGCTTCCTGAGGAAAGTTTATAAGCCAGAGCGCGGTGCTGTTGAAACGTTAGCCAGCGGAAACAAAGGAAGCCTGTCGCTCGGCCTGGCAGCTGGCTGGCTGGCAGCTTCCAGATGCGGATGGTATTTCCCCCTGTGAGTGTGGGCAGACATGGAAGAGAAACTGACCAACTGACACCAAGCCGAAAGAATTTTTCATTATAAAAAATGTATTTCTTTTAAAGGCATACACACAGCAGATAATTCCTAAGTGATTGCTTCTGTCTAATGAAATAACACTGTGTGCCTGCCAGGGTGGTCTTCTCTAACCCACCTATCAGATATCAGACACCTCTCACCTCTTCTTGGTCCTTACCATTCAGTGAAAGGAAGAGGTTAGGGTCAAATAAGGATTTGTGTTGAGAGGAGACCGTGTGCTTTTCAAAGAGTGGCCCACAGCCCCAAGAGACAAGGATCGGAACAATCAGAAAAATGTGCAGGATAAAGAAACAGAGATAGAGAGGGACTAAGACATGTGCCTAGAGTCAAATGGCTTAGAGCTACTCGAGGGACAGAGGCATTTTTCTGAGTGTCAGAGGTAAGGTTGCTTGAAGGTTAGGGGCTGCTTGGGTGACGACCTAATTCTCCTTGCTCCTGTGATGAAATGGTGGGAGCTCAGTCCAATGGCACGAGAAGTGCACTCAGTCAGGCCAAGCCCAGGTCCATTCCCAGCCTCCTGCCGCTGCCATGTTTATGTCTTTCAAAAAGCTTTCGGGCAGGTTCCTTCACTTTGACCTTCAGCCCGGACAATGTAATCTCTCTGTTGTGCATGAAAAGAGGAATTCCTCTCACAGCACCCATATCACTCCCTTCTTCGCAGCCCGAGGAGAGAGCTGAGAGGAGGCAAGACCCAGCCTGCCCAGAGATGAAGTTTTGAAACATGAGGTAATGCTGGTTCCCCATCTATGACTGAAACCAGAGGTTCCTTGGCAGAGGCTGGACAGAAGGAGAGTGCCGGCTTTGAGATTTTCTTTGTTTGGCCTGGATGTATGCCAACCTTACTCTCAAATGAAAACTCTAGAAATGTTCTTTTACCAAAGCGTGCATGTGTGCGTGTGCTTCTGGGGTAAGGGTAAGGAAGGGGGTTTGGGGAGGGCAGCTTCAATGCAGCTAAACTAGGCAACTAAACTTTAGCTGCAGCTTTCAAACCCTCATGATCCCCACTGAGAGGAAGGATCCTTACTTCCCAAATTCTCAGATTGTGTCTTTCAATCATAAGTCAGTCCAGATGCATGACTGGACACCCGGGTGTCAGCTGTGACACCTGCCATTAAGGTGGCTGCCAACCTTCCTGAGTCCCTTCTCCTCTCTGACCCTCAGCTTCTTCAGCTGTAAATTAGAGGTGTGAATTGGAGAGCAGGCGTCCTCCCACTCGGGGCTCAGTTTTAGTGCTGTCAGTAGCACACGGGATTCCTAACTATCAGTCACACGTGCTTCCACGATGGATGTGAAAAAAATGAGAAATGTGGAGTGGCTCAGTGCATTTCGTTTCTGTCTTTTCCAAAGGACTTTTCCTATTTCAGGCAACTGCCTCTGCAGTGAGTGTGTGTGAAAGCATATGTTTGCACAACAGATGAAACATTTGTGTATAATAGCATTTTCACAGCAGTTAGTGTAAACAGGGAGAAACTTATCTTCTGCAAGTGATCAGGAGTGGCTTTTCGTGGGTGTCTGTGAAATGACAGATTGGCAATTTTTAGGAGGAAAAAAAAAGTCTGTAGGAGAAAACCCTACCGGAAATAATATTTTTACCTGGAGGGGAAAAAATTTACTAGTTTGTTTATAGAAAATAAACAGCCCTCCAGAGATTACATCCAGAAGATCCTTGGTTGCTTGCTCATAAATTGAGAAAGAATTGTTGATTACTGAGGTTAATGTTCTCTTACTAAAGTGAAAATATTGTATGTAATTAGGTTAAGAAGAGATTTCAGAAGAAAGGGTGACGATCTGAGTAATCGTGGAGTCAATACAGGCACATTTTGATTTTATTAGCTAGCTATTAGAGCAGTCTTTGGCATTTTATGAGTGACACGCAGTGTTAGGATGTTGCTGTGGAAAGTCATTTGTGTCCGCTGTCTGGACTAATTGAGCGACAATAATAAAACGCTGTTTTTAGATAAACAATGGGTGGCGGAGCTCCATGGTCCCCGCAGGGAGCATGTTTATGTCTTTCAAAGAGCAACTGGCTAAGCTCACATGCCACAGTCATTTCACAGAGGAAAGTCAAGTCGTTTAAATCAACTAAATGGAACGCAGTTTTGAAATGGAAATCAGTAATCCCAGTTTGGAGCTGCCTGGCTGTCATTGGGAAGCTGGAGGCCCAGCTTGCCGGCTGGTTCTTGCCTAAGTCTCATTCAAAGGAAGGAGGCCCCGTCGGTGGCATGGTAGCAATACAAGGGGATAAAATATCCCATGTCATGCGTTCTGTGTGGTGTGTGGGTGCCGGAGAGGCTGACACGGAGATACCATCATAAACCCTGGCTGCATACTTTGGTTCTGCCCCTTCTGTGCAGAAACAAGATGGCCCGAGAAAGATGGACAACTGGAAGGTGTTGAGGGGGACTGATGTGGGGGACTTGCCGCTGTCCTCAGCCAATTGAAAGGCTTTTCTCTTTGGGAGCATGAGTGGGTATTTACCTTCTCTCTGCCCCTCAAAATGTGCTCCTTCTTTTTTTCTCCCTCCATGCCCTTTAGAATAAAGAATGTCTACAGATGATTCATTTTATGTAGAGACTGAGATCTCTGGTTACAGACCAAACTCCTTAGAGCCTGGTCTCTGGCTAGAACTTCATCTTTACACCAGCCTCCACAACACCAGGCTTTGGCAGCCACCAAGGGGCAGCTGGGGAGGGGGTTGGGGTCTTAACTCCTCCCTCCGCTCAGCTCTCAGCCTTCCTCTAACGGACTCACACAGCCACACAGTCTAGAGAGCACCGTGCGCGCGTGGCAAACACAGCTTCAGCGCAGGTTCGCTGCACCCCGCGAACTAAATTGCATCCCCTGCAGCTATAAAATTTTGTTGTCACCGCTGAAGTTTAGGAAGTTGGGTGCAGTCCATTGCTGTTATCAGTCAACAACTCTTGTCTGAACACCTGCTGGGACCCATGTCCGTGCTGGTCACTGAGGAGACGTCCTCTCCAAAGGAAATTGGAGTCTTGTAGGGATGCAGAGGCGGAGAAGCACAGTAATGGTTTTTTTTTTGCTCTGGTGAGGCACGTTCAGGCGGCCAGGAGTGGCTTCCTCCGTGTCTTAGATCAGCTGCTGTAACAAGGTGCCCAGACCAGGTGGCTTAAGCAACAGACATTTATTTCTCACTGTTCTGGAGGCTCGCAGTCTGCCACCAGGGTGCCGGCAGATGCGCCTCCTGGTGAGCTCCGGTCCCAGGCTGCCTTCTCGCACGCGCAGTGGACAGAGGAAGCTCTGGTGGCTCCTCCTCCTCCTTGCCCTATAGGGGCACTAACCCCACCATGGGGCTCCACCCTCGGGGCCTCATCTAAACCCAATCTCCTCCCAAAGGCTCCACCATCCCATTAGGAGTTACGGCTTCAACACATGCATTTGGAGGCGTGAGGGTTAGAAACATCCAGCCCTAATCGCCCTGCCAGTGTGTTCAGCCCCTCAGCCAGATCTCTTTTGTGGCGCCATCTGATACCACTCAGCCTTGACTTTCTAGTTACACCCGTTTCCCACTCTCTATGCCAGAGTAAATTCTCTTGCTTCTTGATGGCTGAAAACACAGCCTTCCTGCCCATTCCTCTGACCCAAACCACTATGACAGATTAAAACTACCTTTTTACACAATCCATAGTTGATGACCCTTCTGAGCCCTGCCTCACTGGTACGCCGCCCGTGACAAACAGCCAAGAAGACTTCTCTGCCTCCTCTTCAGGTGCCCCTCCCTGGTATTCCCCCGTCTTGAACACATTGCAGTACTTCTTCAAAATGTATCTGGGATGGCTAATTTTATGTGTCAACTTGGCTAGGCTATGGTGCCAGTTGTTTGGTCAAACATCAGTCTAGATGTTGCTTTGTGAAGGTATTTTTTAGATGTGATTATCACTTGAATCAGTAGACTTTGAGTGAAGCAGCTGGCCCCTCGTGTGGATAGGCTCAGAAGACAGACCGTGGCACCAGAGAGGATTATTCTCAAGCCTTAAAATCTAATAGAATTCAGTCTGTTAAGTTTCAGGCTCGCTAGGGACTTGTGACCCCTTCTGACCTTCCAATAGTCCCCTTTTGGAACGGGAATGCCTATCCCATACCTGTCCCACCATTGTAGTTTGGAAGTGGGTAACTTGTTGTCTCAATTACAGGGTCACAGATGGAGAGAAATTTTGCCCCAGGGTGAGTAATACACAAGGTCTCACCCACACCTTATTGAGATGAGATTTAGGACTAGCAGTTGATTCTGGAACAGGTGAAGTGTTTTGGGGCTGTTGGTATAGGGTGAATGTATTTTGCATATGAGAAGGACATGAATTTAAGGGGGACAGAGAGTAAACTGTTATGGGTTAAAATGTGTCCCCTCACAATCATGTGCTGAAGCCCTAACCTCAGAATGTGACTTTATCTGGAGATAGTGCATTGCAGATATAATTAGTTAAGATGAGGTCATACTGGGGTCAAGTGGCCCCTGATCAATATGACTTATGTTCTTATAAAAAGGGGTGACTTGGACACAGACATACACACAGGCGACACCATGTAAGAAGTGGAGTCGTGCTGCCACAAGCCAAGAAATGACGAGAAGCCAGGAGAGGGCCATGGAACAGAGTCTCCCCTGGTGCCCTAGGGGAGCACGGGCCTGACCACACCTCCACCTCAGACTTCTGATCTCCAGGATGGTGAGATGACATATTTCGGTTGTTTAAGTTTGTTGCAGCAGCCCTAGCCAGCTAACAGTGCCCTTCCTTGTCCCCCCTGCCCCTCACTCCCCATGGGATCATCACCCGGGAGCCCACCTTACTGGACACTCCTGTGTCACACTGTGGTGACAAGGTGGTCCTGCTGCTCAGCTCTGTGTCTCTGAACCTCCCTGGACTCTGTACCCTGCCACATTTTGCCACCAGGGTGGTATAAAAATCTTCCTGTTTTCAGAGCCTTTTGGGTTTTAGAATTATGGAAATGGAACTGTGGACTTGGACCAGGTGCCAGGTGGTGCTCTAAGTGCAGGGAAACTGAGGGCAGCAGACCAGGTGCCTGCAGGAGCAGGTGGGTTCTGAAGGGGAGTGTTTCCCTAGCCAAGCCACATCAGGTACAGGTAAACCCAGTGGGGAGAAGGCAGATTTTCCAGGGAAGGAGATATAACAAAACAACAGAAAGAGTTTTCCATGAAAGCCCTATAAAACAGTAGAACCTAAACTTGAATGCTTTGAAAAAACATCTCCAACAGAAAACCACATGGAGAATAGAAGCAGCCCCCCATCCTGTCAAAAGTAGATGGTTCAGTGGCTCTGGTGTCCAGAGGGCCACAGGCCTCAGCTGCAGTTGGAGATGCTGAGTGCCCCCCGGGCCAGGCAGGGCACAGCTGATGCCCGCCCTGCAGAGGCAGACCCCGATGGGAGGAGACCCACCTCTAGTGGTGCGTGTGTGACTGCGTGTGTCGGGGTGAGGGAGCAAAGGGCCGTTGAGGGACGGGGAGCTGGGATATTTTCAAGTCTGAGAGGCTCTCAGGTATTGTCAGTTAGCAGAATATATATATGTGTGTGTGTGTGTTGTGTATTATACATATATTAGTACATGTGTAGTATATGTGATATGTATATATATCAAAAAACATATGTATATATATATGTATACCACATGTATTATACAATCCACATGGGTGTGTTGTGTATTATACATACCCACATGTATAAATTTGTATATGTATATTGGTATATATATAAAGTGTTGGGAGAAAATTTTTCCTCTATCTACTTCAGTTTGAATGGTCAGGGCCTGTAAATTAACTGACAGACAGTATGTTAACAGGAGAAAAGACAAGGTTTATTTACACATGCTCTTGGGAGTTCTCAATAACGAGTTGCTCACTGAATACTCAGAGGTGAAGGTTTATATACCAACTTAATAAAAAGTGTCTTGTGTATGGGGGATTTAGGGTTCCAGTGGGAAAGTGCGGAAGGTTCTGTTGGGTTTCTCTGCATGCCAATGGCAATGAGCTGTCTGTCTCCTTCCTGGAATTGACAGGAAACCCCCTCTGAGGGCGGTTGGTGGCAACTGTATTTTTTGTTTTTGTTTTTGTTTTATTTTGGTATTATTAATATAAAAGTACATGAGCAACATTGTGGTTACTAGATTCCCCCCATTATCAAGTCCCCACCACATACCCCATTACAGTCACTGTCCATCAGGCAGCTGTATTTTTTGGAAAGCTCTGCTTTAGTCAGATAATGGAAGTTCAGATAAGATTTTGAATATTTTCACTTTAACATAATCTTTATGCCATACTGTGATGTCCTTAAGATATCTATATACACACATATATACATACATGTATACATATAAAATGCAAATATATAAAAATTATATCTATGTATATATGTGTGTATATATGTACAAATAGATGATGATAGATATAGACAGATAATAGAAATGTTTCCAGTGATGAATATTCAGCACATTGAATGCAGAGGGTGGATAATAGCATTCCTACCCCTTCCGGGTCCATACTGAAGCAGCCTCAGATGGCTGTTCTGTATCACCGATCATTTTTTTCTTATCTCCCCCTTTTTTCTCTCATTCTCCTCTGCCCTCTCCCGGGGTCCTGGCTGCTCTCCTGGTGCCTGCAGGGTCACAACCCAGGAGACAAGTAAGGAGGTGAAAGCGTGGGGTGTGTGTTGGGGGTCTTTGCGGAGGCCTTCCACGTGACAGCGGGGCTGTGCGGGCTCTTAGGTCCACCGTGAATATGAGAGGAAATTGGTAAGATGTGGCTCAAGATCTTTACCCTCCAGGTAGATTTCCCAGGGAACCTCAGAACCACCAGCACAGATGGGGGCTTCCCAGGAGTCAATAGGTGTAATGAAAAGCCAGAAGTCATGCCATGATTTTCCAGGAAATAGCCGAGGGACACTTCCCTCACCTCTCCTTTCTCTCATCCTTGCGGACGCCCCAGGCTCTGCGCTTCAGCCCAGGCCTCCCATCTCTGTTCTGGGCTGCGGAGTATTTCCCACACCACCCACCCCGGCCTGCCCCACCTATTCAGGGCTCCCCACATTGAGCAGGGTTGTCACCAGCCAAGGAAAAGACCCTGCGTGGAGGCTGATTTGTTACTGACGAAAAGGTGAAGAAATTTCTGGAGCAAAGGTTCAGTTTGCAAAGGGAAAGGCGGCCCTGGTCAACTTGTGGCCAAGTCTCTTGCGGGTGTTTTGGTTCACCCGGTAGACTCCTTCCGCTACTGTTTATCCAGCACAGGGGAAGTGCTTTGAATAGATGTCTTGGCTGACACGGATCCCTTCGCTTTGTGAATAGGCCGATTACTAAACAATGAAGCTATTACATAAGGAGCGAGGAGCTGGCTGCAGCCAACAAATCTTGTACTCTAGGCTTACAGAGCTATAATTATCCAAAGTTTTAAAACACAATGGTATCTGCTGAAAGGGAACATCTGGGAGGGAACCCAGCCATCCCAATTAAATGAACGATGCACATTCGTGGATTGCACGTCTTCACGTTAATGGGGTGGTGACTTTTTTCAGTGTCACTCAAGTTAACAAATGTGCTGAAAGGTTTAAGCAGACCAAATGCGTGGGGCAGGGGGGCAGCGAAATTAGATCAAGAAGAGAGATCTGTTTTATAAGATCAACGACAAATTGGCTGGAAAAGCATTCCAGGCTGCTGTTGTGAACACTAATCAAGAGAAATAAATACTCTGGGAGGTTTTTCTCCTGTGAAAATAAAGGCTTTTTTGAGTTGCCATTTCGCTTCAAAATAAACTCTTTGAAGCTCTGAGGGACCCTGTGTGGCAGAGGGGGAGGGGGAGAGCTGTGCTGCTGGGTTGGGACCAACGCTGGGAAAACGGAGTGGTTCAGTGGTTGGAGGCGGCCCCCGGAGCGGGGTACACCATAAAGATTGTGGAAATCAGTTGTTAGGAGAGATCAGAGCCTTTATCCTAAAAATAGATTTGGCTCAGATAGTAGCATTGGACTCTACCGTGAGAATGAAGGTTACGGTAACGATCTGTCCCCAGACTAAGTACGGTCCACATGCTCAGGGCTCCTGAGCACTTTTTCAAGATCTAGAGCCTCAATGCTGTTTCCACCCCACCTCTTTCCACGTTCTTCCTTCCCATCTGCTCGAGGGGCTTTGCAGCAGCCATACACAAGGGTTTGACTACAGCCTGGAGGCAAGGCCTGGAAATGATTTGAGTCATTATGGGCTGGTGGGGCAGCAGGACTGGTGATAGGACAATCAGGAAGGTACAGATTCCCCAGGCCTTCCCTGGCTGCCCTTTCTGGACTTGTGCCAAGCCCTGTGCTGCAGTGGGTCCCCTTCCCACTCCAGGGTTCCGCCAGTGTCCCCTTCTGATTGTCATCCATGTAGGCACACCAAAACATGCTGACAGACCCCTGCCTGACTTTCACCTACTCCAGGGCTGACAACGTTGAAATCTTATCCGCTTTCCCATAGGTATTTGTGTCTTAATTGCTGCAAAAGCAATATTATAGAAACATGAAAAAAATTAATAATTAAAAATAGTTACCAATTAACCCACCCCCTCATGCCGTCTGAGTGAGCCTTGGGCCCGTTTGCCCTCTAAGCTATCACCTGCCTTTCTACCTGGCTTTGTGAGATACTGGCCAATTTCGAAGTTCTATTAAAGACAGTACTGTATCACCATCAACATGTCTATTGCTTTTATGTTGAGTGAAAGATCTTTTTAGAAATCTTGGACTCCGATGCACAGTGTTATGGACTGAATTACGTCCTTCCTCAAATTCATATGTTGAAGTCTTACCCCACAATGTGACTGTATTTGGAGGTAGGACTTTAAGGAGGCATTAAGATTAAATGAAATCATATGGGTGTGGCCTTAATCTGATAAGACTGGTGTCTTTATAAGAAAAGGAAGAGACACCAGAGATCTCTGTCTTTCTATGTGCACTGAAGAAGGGTCATATGAGGATGCAGCAAGAAGTTGTCCATCTGCAAACCAAGGAGAGAGGCCTCACTGAAAACCAAGCCTGCTGGCATCTTGATCAGGAACTACCAACCTCCAGAACTGTGAGAAATAAATTTCTGTTGTTTAAGCCACTTAGTCTGTGGTATTTTGCTATGGCTGCACAAAATGACCAATATGCCCTGTTTTGGGGTTGAAAGGTAAGAAAAAGAAAAGTAGCCATTGATATCCAGGAGCCAGCCTGGCACTTAAAGTTCTCCTGTTTAACATAAACAATCTTATAAAAAATGAACATTAGACCAGACATATCAATATTAGACCAAGACAACTCCATAATCATGTCTGAACCCCGCCCCCCAAAATGAGCATTGTCCAAAGTATAAAAATAACCAAACACCTTACTATCCTGGATAATATGAATGACTGCTACTTCATTACCAATTTTAGCTTTAGCCTTGCCTCCTTCTAGATAAGATTTATTCCTAGAATTACCTTCACTTCCAGACAGGAGCCAATCCAGAGTAAGGCTCTACTTTCCCTAAATCCTAACACATGGAAAAATCTCATCATAAGTCCCACCGAAGATTCTTACTGTGTCCCTCCATAGTTCCCTATGAGCATTAAACCAAATCTGGTCAACTGCAGGTGTGTTGTGTGCTCCTGGTAGTCATTGGCTGGAAGGCATTGACAAAGGTGTGAGCATCTTTATGGTTTATAAGTGTTGAATATTGCTTATTGTTATGATCTGAATGTGTCTCCCCAAAATTCATATGTTGAAACCCTGATCCCCAATGTGATGGTATATAGAGGTGGGACATGTGAGAAGCAATGAATTTTTGATGAGTTCATGAGGGTTGGACCCTTATGATGGGATTCATGCCCTTATAAGAAGAGAAAGACAGAGAGGTCTCACTCTTTCCATGAACATGTACCCAGGAAAGGCCATATGAGGGCACAGCAGGCAGGTGGCCAGGAAGAGAGCTTTCTCCAGAAACCAAATCTGTCAGCACCTAGGTTTGGACTTTACAACCTTAAGAACTGTGAAAGATAAATGTCCATTGTTTAAGCCAACCATTCTATGGTATTTTGTTAGAGTGGCCCAAGCAGACTGAGATATTTATCAAAGAAGTTGATACATTTTTCTAGGTTTCAAAAATTTTAGCACAATCTGGCTAGCAATCTGAGTGTTAGGATCTCTTAAAATTTATTTGATGTGTAAAATGCACCTTGTTTAGCTCTGTATGTTTTATTAGTTTTTAGACTGATCATTTTCCAGAGGTCTTTTTCTCTTAGTATTTTCCCTTGCCTTTCAGCAGATTGATATTCAATGATGGAAAAATAACTTTTGTTTCCTAGTAAAGGAATTTCAGGAGTCTGGAAGGTAAGAGAAGCATTCAAGGATTATGGTAATGTAAGCATGTTTTCACTGTTATTTCTGAAATCAGCTCAGGGCCTGGAACTTGGAGTCCTCATAATAGAAACAGTATTGCATACTCCCACACACTCTATCAGTTGGAATGAGTTTGGCTTAAAGCATAAGTGAACTTCTTCCAAAGCAATAAGATTATTTCTTTTGCTTAATGAGAAATCCAGAGGTAGGGCAGACTTCAGGGCTGGTTGATTCAACCACTCAAAAATGTCCTTAAGGATTTAGGTTTCTGTTGCCTGGATCTGTTACCCTTGCTTTAATGTAATGGTCATGTGGTTATAGCTGGTTCCGCTACCCATTCTTTGTCCCCTTGGCTTTCAGCAAGCCTCTCAGCCTGTTGTGTTTCTTTATCTGGTAGAGTGAAACTGTCACTCCCGAATCTGGTCCATTGGGAGTCCTGCTTGGATTGGATTATAGTTTCCCACTGACCTTAATCATAGGGTGTGGTTATACTAAGGAAATCCCTAAGGGATATTGTGGATAATTAGTCCAACTTACCCTTGGTAGTGAGGATCAGTCGCCCCAGCCAGCATGGTTACTTCTTTGGCTGTTGACCAAAGGCATGAAAAATCCAGTGAGGCCAGGCAGCAAAGTTAAGTTCCAGTTCAGCAGAATCCTTGTGCATCTCCTGGTAGAAGGAGTCCTCCCTGTGGAACCAAGGTCTCTAGGCCGACAGAGCATAAGGTTGAGGAAATAGGAAGGAAAGATCTTGCTAGTTGGTCACTAGGTGAGTGGTGCCACTTCTAATTCCACTCCTTGATTTCTGTACCCACGAATCCTGGCTATGGGAGAAATAGGGTCATATATTAAACACTAATTCAGAGAATGGCATTCTGGTGAAACATGCCCCAGTCCTTCAAGGTATTGTCACCCAGGTGGTGCTGTAAGTGAGTCTTCAAAAGGCCATTACACCATTCTATCAAGCCAGCTGTTCTGGATTATGAACAGCATGGTAAGACCAATGAAATCCATGAATATGGTCTCATGATCATACTTCGTTTGCTGTGATTTCCTTCATCAGAAGCAATGCTGTGTGGATACGGTGGATAAGGCATTCTATAAATTCATGGATAACAGTTTTGATAGAAGCTTTGCATGTGGGGAAAGCAAATCTATATCCTGAATGTCTATTCTAATAAGAACAATATGCTACCTCTTCCACAATGGCGGTCATCCAATGTAATCAACCTGCCACCAGATAGCTGGCTGATCACCACAGGTAATAGTGCCACACTGGGGACTCAACATTGATCTCTGCTGTTTACAGATGGGTACTCAGCATAGCTGTAGCCAAGTAGGCCTTAGTGAGTGGAAGTCCATGTTGCTGAGCCCAAACCTACCTCCATCCTCCATCCCTGCCACCACAACCACTTTCTCCATGAGACCATTGTGGTGATGACAGTGGTATCTAGGGAAAGGAGCCAACCGGTATCCACAGAATGAATATTCACTTGACTTTTAAAATCCTCCTCTGGTGAGGTTACCCTTAAGTGAGCATTCATGTGGGACACAAATATCTTCATGTCTTTTGCCCATTAAGAGAGGTCTACCCACATACCTCTTCACAGATTTTCTCATCACCAATTTTGCAATCCCATGCCCTCCAAGTCCTTGAACATTCAGTCAAGCTATTAGACACAACCCATGAATCAATATATAATCATATAGTTGCACATTTGGCCATATTTCTCCTTCCAAGCAAAGTGAACAGCTAGGTGCATGTTCAAAGTACTGCCCACTCAAGGATTCCCTTCATCACTATCCTTTAGGGATGTCCTAGAAAGAGGCTGTAGTGCCCCAGCTGTCCACTTCTAGGCAGTGCCTGCATATCATGCAGAACCATCTGTGAACCAGACTTAGGTCTTCTCTTCCTCTAGGAGAGAGAAATCAGTATGACAGGAGTGGAGACCACAGGCATTTTTGCCACTTCTTCATGTAACTCGTGCCTTCAGAGCCTGCTCAGGCCCAGTCAGATATCTGTTTGATGATGGAATGCTGCCGTGCACATCCAAGTTTGGGGCTTGGTAGGTCAGATAACACCCAGTTAATGATGGGAGCTCAGGTCATGTGCTAACTTGTTCAGTCTCTGCTAAGGCCCAATCATAGGTCATGAGCTGTGTCTCAAAAGGAGAGTAGCTATCTGAAAGTATAGCAGGGCTTTGCTCTAAAATCCTAAGAGCCTGCACTGTGATGCATGGCTAGGAGCCTGCATGCTTACCTGCCACTGACCCTTCAAGCATCCCTGAGTCTGCCGAATCACATGGCCCATGTGGCAGGGCAGCTTGCACCGCAGTCCAGACCTACTGCAGAGCTTTCTCCTGTTCTAAGCCTCACTCAACACTAGCAGCCTTTTGGGGCACCTTGTAAATTGGTCAGAGTAACACACCCACAGGAAGAATATGTTGCCTCCAAAATCCAAGGTGGTTCACAAGACATTATGCCTCTTTCTTGGTTGTAGGAGAAGCCAGATGCAACACTTAATCTTATTTTTAGAAGTGATGTTGCAACATGCCCCATACTACTGGACCCCTAGATATTTTGTGGAGGTAGAAGGTCCCTGGACTTCTGTTGGATTTATTTCCCACCTCTGATGCACAAATGTCTTCCCACCAAGTCTAGAGTAGTTGCTGCTTCGTGCTCACTAGGTTCTGTCAGAATGTTACCAATGTAATGAACCAGTGTGATACCCGTGGAAGGGAAAGGAGATCAGGATCTCTGTGAAATAAATTATAACAAGTACTGAAGAGCTGATAGACCCCTGAGGTATGACAGTGAAGGTATATTGCTGGCCTTGTCAGTTGAAAGCAAATTAATTCTGGTCATCCTTACTGACAGGTATGGATAAAATAATCCATTTGCCAAATCAATAGCTGCATACCAGGTACCAGGTGAGATGTTCATGTGCTCAAACAATGACACCACATCTGATATAGCAGCTGCAATTGGAACCATCACCTGGTCAAGTTTACAGTAATCCTCTGTCATTTTCTAAGATCCATCTGTCTTGGGCACAGGTCAAATAGGTAGTATGAATGGGGAGATGCTGGAATCACCACTCCCACACATTTAAGTCCTTGACAGTGGTGCAAACCGCTGCAGTCCCTCCGGGAATCCAGTACTGCTTTCAGTTTGCTATTTTCCAAGGGAGAGGAATTTGTAGTGCTTTCAATTTGGCCTTTCCCACCATGATAGCCCTGCTTCCGCATGTCAAGGGACCAATGTGGGTATTCTGCCAGCCGAGTATGTCTATTCCAATTATGCATTTTGGAACTGGGGAAATAATCAAAGGATGGATTGTGAGACAGACCTGATCTAAAACTCCACTGATCCCCTGGCCTCCCTAAGCCCCCCTCTGACTAGTGGACCACAGTGACATTCTGAGTCTCCTGGCATCAGTGTCAGTTCAGAGCCAGTGTACAACAGTCCTAATTATTTCCTTGTCTACAGTGTACATTTACCATGGTAAAAGGCCACAGATTTCTTTGGGGAAGGCTGAGAGAAAGATTAACAATATAAGGTTTGGGCAGTAAACAGGGCCTTCCTCGAGGGGACATGGTCTCCCCTTCATTCAAGGAATTCTGGGTCTATAACTGACTCCAGTCTGGGAATTGACGGGAGGAGCCACAACTCTGGTTTTATGATTCAAGTTATATTTTTGTTCACCTAATCTAAAACTTTTCTGCTTATACAGAATCTAGAATGTTTTCCAACACCACCAAGCAATTCTCCAGTTCTCAAAAAACACCAGCAACTAATTGTAGGGCACCCTACAATCTAACTCAATTCTGACACCCTCTATATAGAGACAGCATCAGATCATACAGGTTAAAGGCTCAGTACCACAGGACCATCCCTTCTTCAGATGCCAAGTCTAAATTCAGAGGCAAGTCTAAGTTGTCACTGTAATTCTGACCAGTTGGCTATAAACCAGAGGTTCCAATGACCTCCTCCTCTGGTTCATTCATTTGTTAGAATGGCTCACAAAGCTCAGGAAAACATTTACTTACATTCAGCAGTTTATTGTAAAGGATATTATAAAAGATACAGATGAAGAGGGAATAGTATGGGGTTTAGAAGGGTCCTAAGCACAGGAGTTTCTGTTCCCATGGAAATGGGCTACGCCACCTTTCAGGCACATGGATGCATTCATCAACTTGAAAGCTCATCAAATCTCGTGGTCCAAAAGATTTTACAGTATTTAATCTTCAGCCCACCCCACAACCTTCCCCATAGGTCAATGGGTGAAGAGAAAATTTCCAACCCTCTAATCAATTTGTCTTTCTAGTGACCAGAGTCATCCTGAGACTATCAGGGGCCTCACCCTAAATCACCTCATTAGCATAAATTCAGGTAATCCTTCTGAGTAACAAAAGATACTCCTCTTAGGACATTAGAAAGGTTTCAGAAACTCTGCACTAGGAACAAGAAACAAAGACTAAGTATATTTCATATTATTCCACATAGATCAAGTATGAATTTAATAGACTTCCTGTCTATTGCTACATTGAATCTGCTGTCGGTTATGCTAAGCATGCCCACCTTGGCTTTGAGAGTTGAGTGCCACCACGTGGTCCCTGCTACCCTATATCCAAAATCTTCCCTTACATTTAATTTTCTCAATCCAGTGATGCAGTTTCCACAACAAGTTCTGGCTACAGAGAATAATGACCTCAGAGCTCTTCAAGGATGCCAGGGCTCCCCTCATGAATTCATTTCTCACAGTCAGCGTGAGAGGCATGTCTCTTGTACCCTCCCAGGTGCATCAGTAGGTCTTAAATGAACAAATCCACTCTAAAATTCCAATCTCCAAGTTTCTGAACCCCTTGCCCTATATTAATCCATGGCATTTTAAGTCACCATGGGGCACCTTTGGGGCCATGTTTCAACCAACCAACCAAACACACTATTAGAACCCTTTCTTAGCTCTCTGAGCTGCAACTTTAAATGCAGAATCTATGCTTAGTGAGTCCATGTCTGTAAATTTAGCCCGATAAACTCTACGTTCCTTCCACCATTTTCCCATACCCTTAACGGTCCACATATGTTCCCTGGATTTCTGTCTGTAGAAATTAGAAAACTTCAGAGTAGCCCAATTCTTCATGAGTCACTCTGTATTTCACATTTAGGAGCTTGTTGGGCCTTCAGTCTAATTATAGGTCTAGAAGCAAAAAGGGTGGTGGGGCTGGGTCCTGGGGAGAAGCGGCATCAACTTCCCACCGCCTCTGAGAGGCCATTCCAGTCTCCTCAGGTGAGGCAAGGTTAATCCTCTTGAGCGGGGTGGGGGGGGGGGATGGGGAGGCCACCGCTGCGGGTGGAGAGGCTGCTTCCGCGGGGATGGAGAGCCCTCGCACAGACAGAGGAGCCTCATCTGCACTTAGGGGCTCAGTGTCCTCGGCCTCATCAGGGTTTTCCCAAATGGCTCCATTTGAACTTTGGGGATCACACTCCTGCCCAGCAGATGCCGTTCGCTTTAACAGTAGAGTTCAATTTGCAATTCAGCCCATCACAGTATGAGACTTTGCTTTTCAGCATCTCAGCCCTGTGGCCACAGGAGATCAGGGTCTCCTGAGAGCTTTTAGGTCATTTATGTGGCCTGTGAGATGGGAATTTGAATCACTGAGCTCCTCCTTTCCTTTCCCTACTTTGTCCAAGGACATTAGGAGTTACCTAGTCAATCTCACTGTATTCACTGGTTTACCAAAATGTTCGAAAGTATCATATATTTGGCCACTCAGCTCCTTGCTTCTTATAAGTGGTTGATTAGGAATATCCAATGGAAATATTATATATGTGTATATTGCCAGACCATGTCATGGACTATATCAGTACCTATTTTACTACTAAAAATAGACTCTTAAGCATTTTTAAATCTAATCAGATTAGAAAGCCAATTCCCAGAACCAATTTGGAAAGCTCATGCTTAACACTTTGTTCCTCTACAACCATTCTCAGTAGTGGTGATGGTTGTAAAACATTAATATACTTAATGTCACTGAATTCACTTAAACACTTAAAAATAGTTATAGTCAAAGTGGCAAATTTTAAGTTATGTGTATTTTACCACAATAAAAAATATATAGTTATAAACACAGAAAAAAGAAAATAAGTGACCCAGGCCTGAATTAAGGCAGGGAAGAGGCAGAAAGGCCTTGAATTCAGAGTTTAAATCAATAGAAAATGCTGATCAATTTGATGGCTGGATGACAGTAAAAACTCAGAGTTGTAGAGTTTTAAGAAACGAAGTATGAGTCTAAGGTTTTCTATTTTTAATTTTACTTTAATTTTTCTTCCATATCTCCCTTCCTTTGCAATAGTTTGATTTCTCCTAGGACTTAGTCAAAGTCTTGCCAGCTTTTGGACCTATGATTCTATTCTAATTTGCATTTTTACCTTAACATTTGTATAATATAATTTTCTCCTTGATAAAATTAAAATAAGAATTCAATATTAACCTGCTTCTCTGATTGTAACTGTAGGGGAAAACATACCAGGTTCTCAGAGATTTCACAAACGTACTTAGACGGTAAATTCTAAACTATACCAAAGAATTAGCTTCTCCACAATGCCTCTGTTGTGGTTCAGGCTTAAATCTCCCCTCTTCTCCCATCTCACCTAACACCTTTTGTCTACTTTTCCAGGGATGCCAGAAGTCACTCTAGGTGTCGATGTGAAGTCCTGCACCTATTTGGTTATTTGCTCTTCTGCCTTCTGCTGTCTCTTAAGGGCTCCGTGTAAGTGGCTAGAAGGAGTAAGGGGGCCCCTGGTGATCAAAATCCTCTGAACTTTTCTTCTGACATCCAGGAATCTGCAAAGTGAGTTTGTAGGGAGTGTCCAGTTTTTCCACTTCAGGTTAGGTGTGCTTTCTGTCTGACACACAATTTCTCCCAATGGCTTGGGGCTTGCAATATCATTTTCCCGTCCTGAAAATCTATTAAAAAGGAAGCAATTTTTCACTCTTCTCTACCCCAGGCACTGCAGATGGCAATTAGCACCCTACACAGCCCATCCCTATAACATCATCATTTTTTGCCTGCATTGCATCTATTTCACAGCTTCAGACATGCCAAATCACACACGTTCTAAGTACTTGTTGCTAGCAACAAATCTATCTCCCTAAGTGGCCAAGCATAGGCTATATTTGGAATGTCAGAGCCCCTCACTCCTCCCTGGCCCACTTCCTTTAGCTGAGATATCTCCAAGCTTTAAAGTCACTCCAACTATGGTTTCTTGATTCCACTTCTCAAGAGAGCAACTCTGGATTCACACTGCAGTACAAAAAATGACACAGACAGGAACAATCAGGTTCGTTCACGTAACTTCTTTCTCCTCTGTAAAAAGGAATATTATCAGTAACCCCTACTTTATGGGACAACTGTGACTACTTAATGAGATCATCAAAAATTAAAAATTGTCAGGGTGGCAATTGCAGATGTGATGCATAGTCTACACGCCATTCTTAAATAACAACAGGTATTACGACTCTTTTTCTCATCCTAGTTTTTATTTATGTGAACTGAAATTCACATAACATTAACCATTTCAAAGTGAACAATTCAGTGGCATTTAGTACTTTCAGAATGTGCAATCACTTTTCTATCTAGTTTCAAATATTTTTACCACCCCAAAAGGAAAACCTGTACTCATTAAGTAGTCACCTGCCCTTCCCCCATTTCCCTTGGGCCCTTGTAAACAATGATCTACTTTCTATTTCCACGAATTTATCTATACTAGATATTACCTATAAATAGAATCATACAATTCTTTTGTGTCTGGCTTCTTTCCCTTAACATAATGTTTTCAAGGTTCATGCATGTTGTATTATGTATTAGTACTTTTTTTTTTTTATGATTGAAGAATATTCTGTTGTACGGATATACCACAACTTGTCCATTCACCCAGTGATGGAAATTTGGGTGGCTTCCATCTTTTGTGAATAATGCTGCTATGAACACATATGTGCATGTATTTGTTTGAGACCTTGTTTCCAATCTTTTGAGGATATACCTAGCAGTGGGATTGCTACTCATTCTCTCTGCTGTCCCTATTTCTCTCTCAATGATCTCATGTCTGCAGGATCTATGATGATGCCATTTTAAAATTCCTGACATTGGTCATTTGTGCCTCTTCTCTGTTTTAATTGACAAGTCCTGACAGTAATTTTAAAATTATGTTAGTATTATAATTATAGAGCCAATCCATGGTTTTGTGGATCTTGTCTATTTATACATTTGAATTTGGTTTAATTTTTGTGTTCCCTTTGGGTTTGTTTGCTGCTTTTTTGGTAACTTCTGGAGAGGGCTGCTAAGCTGATACTGTTGGGACTCTGCCCATATGCCCTGGGATCCCCGTGCCATTCCCATGCATATCAGCCTGACTTCCAGGGCCAGCATCAGATTCTTTGTTAGAGGGCTGCCTTCAAACTGCCTGAACCCACTTAATCTGAAAAATAGTGGACTAGAAGTGCCTGGAAGCTAACATCTCCCAGGGGAAACCCTTAACCAAAGACCAAAGGCTGTAGGATATAAATACCCTAGCTTCTTGCCCTTTGGCCAGTATAATTCTGAAACATATTTTACATAGTTTTCTAGAATTTTTCTTAGCAATCAAACTCTAGACACCTGTTGTTACGGTACCTTAACAACATAGCCTTTATTGGCTGCCTTCCCATACCGTCTCATTTTCTGTGTTTCCATATGTCTTCCCATAACTTTCCAGTTATAGATTGATTTGTATTCCCCCAAATTCATATGTCGAAGATCTAACCCAATACCTAAGAATGTGACTGCATGTGGAGACAGGGCCTTTGAAGAGGTGATTAAGTTAGGTCATAAGGGTAGGCCTTAATTCGATACTACTGGTGTCTTTATAAGAACAAGAGATAAGGACACAGATACACACCGAAGGAAGATTATGTAAAGACCCAGCGAGAAGATGGTATCTACTAGCCAAGGAGAGGCCTCAGGAGAACCAAACCTGCTGACACTTTGATCTCAAACTTCCAGCCTCCAAAGTTGCAAAGAAATAAAGTCTTTTTGTTTAACCCATCCAGTCTGTGGTGCTCTATAGCAGCCCAAGCAAAGGAATTCACTGCTCATAAACTATGAATCCCTTGAATCCCTCACTTGGTATCTTCTTCTGAGGAATCCAAATTAAGATGCAAAGCTTATTGATTTTTCAGCTTTTCGTCTTTCTTAATATGCATTAGAAGCTAGACATTTTCTTCTAAGCATGGCTGTAGCTTTGACATGTACCATTTGATAGTATAATGATACATGTTTGTATAATGATACATTTTGACTTACATTATTATTGTTTTATTTGAAATATTTTCTGTTTTTCATTGTTATCTCTCCTTTGACCTGTGGGTTGTTATAACTTGGACGGGCCTCACAATGGCCTTACATAGGCTCCAGCCATGAAATGTGTTACTTCTGCTCACATGTCTGGTCAGAAGTAGCCATAGGCTCCACTCAGCCACAAGGGAGCCGAGAGGACAGCTTCCTATGGTCCAGAGAGTGGTGGGGGCAGCCATGCTCTCTGGCTAAAGGCATTAACGCCTATCACATAAGCCAGGCTGCACAGGACACCCTTCTTCATGTTTCCTCTTGCATATGTGTTAGAATTTCTTCAGAAGATAAATCTGAGAATGGAATTGTAGGTCATCTTACAAACATGTCTTCCATTTTGCTAGGGATTGCCAAGCTGCTCTCCCAAGTGGCTGCGCCAATTTTCAGTGCCACCAGCAGTGCGCATACGTATCGCTCTGCACCCTCACAACACTTCGTATTATCAGACTTCAAATTTTTCGACACACTGGTAGGTGTGAAACAGGATCTTGTTGTGGTTTTAATTTGCATTTCCTAATTTGGATTTCTCTGTTAGGGCCAGGTTAGTCAAACCTCTTTTAAACCACTTGTCCTACGGCCAGTCTCTAGTTTGTAAAAATTAATGGCTCATTTCCCAGTAGAAGACATACCAATTCTCTTGAAAATATTTGAGCAAGACTTCAGCTGTCTAGTTTAAGGACCAAAGAGAACTTTAAAATGAACTTTATTAGGGAGTCAGAAAACTTTTTCTGAAAAGGGCCTGCCGCTAAGGTTTTATCATTCTTCGCTTTTTCGTTGTTTTTGCTATGTAAGCCATATGGTCTCTGTTGGAATTACTCACTTCTGTTGATGTAGCACAAAAGCAGCCTGAGTCAATATAGTGTGACTGTGTGCTGCAATGAAACTTTACTTATGGACATGAAAATGTGAATTTGATGTCATTTTCATGTATCACAAAATATTATTCTTCTTTTGTTCCCCCCCCCCCCACACACAATTAAAAAATGTAGAAATCACTCTTGACTCACAGGCCATATTTTTTTTGCTCATGGGCCCTGGCTCATTGACTCTTGAACTATACTAAAGCTTGACCCAAAAGACAGAGAATAGAATGGAAGGCACCTGCCTCCTGTAAATGCAACTCTCATTGCAATCAACATAAGATCTTACCTCTGTCTTTTAAGACCCTTCCCCCATTTTTGTACATTCATGAGCACAGCTGGGCCTAAGAGTCCCAAAAGATTAATGCTGTGTTCTGGCTGCACAGCTGTTTCACAAAGAAAAGGCCAGGGCGTAAACCTGCGTTCATTGGATAATCACACCCTACTCATCTCTCATCAGCTCAAACAAATATGGGTTTGAAACACCTATATGACCCATGATCTGAATATACGTTTGAAGTGCTTTCCAAAATGATTTGTCCAGAACAGTGATTACTGTTCTATGTGAAAAAAGAGAAGACTCAATAGCAAAGATGAATCTTTTGTCAGAAAAAAAGAGAAAGACTTAAAAGGCCATAAGAGTCTTCCTTGGAGGTTGTCGTATGTTGCAAGTATGAAATAGTTCTAGGCAACAAAACAGCGAATGGGGGACATCTTGGAGCATTGTTTGTGAACAAGTCCCCAGAGGTGATTTTTGGACACACACAAGTTCTGCAAATATGGCACAAGGCCTAAGACTTATCCCAGGGCTCTGACTTTGCAGGGCTGATATAATGGTGCCTGAACATCGCTTTACTTGTTCTTCTCTGAAATGCTCTGGAGTCTGTTCAGTGTGTCACTGGATGTTTGCTACTGTCTCATTTTGGTCAACTAGAAAACCACATTTAGGTCAAAGGAGTCTTGGTTTCTCCCAGGCTTGCACTACCCTCCACTTGCTGGAACTCTTACGGAGATAGATTCAGATGAATACTGTATGGTGCATTTGCCTTATCTCTCAATAGCTGGGATTTTTCTTCCAGCAGATCCTTGGCTTTACTTCTAGCAGATCCTTGAATAATTCCATTTGAGTGCCATATACTTACTGATATTGTCAACTTAGTTCATCGCAGAGTATAGACTTAGGTACTGCATTCTCCTAAAGGCTGAGCAGAACCTTCTTTCTGTGAACAATTTTAAGAGATTGCTTTCAAGACAAGAAAAATTGGAAGTACATGGGACTAGCATCAAGGCAAATGTTTTCCTCCTCCTTTTACTTTTGTTACTGGGAACATTTCTAGCAAGAAGGGCAGTTCCCTTTCATTTTACCAGACCAGAGAACCTATGGTACCTCTGTTACTAATTATTTATCAATAGTTTATAGTAGTAACAAGGAACCTGATTATAGCAATTACTGATGAAAACAAAAGCTAGTGGCTTTCTGAAAATAGGGGGCAGACACTGTCAGAAGAGTTTGTATGCTTCTCTGTCTAAAGCTTCTGTCTTTTTGAGAGAGTTTTCCCTCCTTTTGTATCTGAATTATCTTCCTACTTTTTGATCACTAATTGCAACAGGAAGAGGGAAAGAAACAGACTATGCTTAGTGTTTTGGTGATATTGAGGTGGATCCAAAAATTAAAGTCTTCCCTTCTTCCTATCCATATTTGACCCCAATTCACATTTTCAAGGTAAATAATGTCAGGTGTCACTCATCCACAGTAACGTATCATGCCCAGGCTGTTGATGAAGTAGGGGAAGTAATTTCCGTGGTAATTTCCAGACTGGTATTTTTGAACTGCATGCCCATCAATATCTGTTAAAAGAGAGAGCCAAGCAAGCTTCAAAACCTCGAAGTGAATGAGAACAATCCCCTCACTCATGGAATATTTATTGAATCCCTACTATTTTGAAGGCTTTGGCTCACCAATCTGGAGGATGAATAAAAAATTAGAGGAGAGAGGATGAATACAAAAAATATAGTAGCCAACTGGATAAGGACCAAAGGTGGTAGTCAGGGATAGTGTCTCAGGTGGTTCCAAAGGCAGATAGAATCCTCAGATCAACTTCAAAGATACGTGTTCTTCCTCCCTCTAATTCAGCCTCACTTGGGCTCTTAGAGCCTTAAGTTTCACATATATTTCAGAGAGGAGACCAAAACTGATTCTTCCCTAGGACCAAATATGGGAACATGTATCCTATTCTAATCCCCTTGCTTAGAGAAATTACTTGCTTTTCCCCATATTCAGGTAAAATATTTTGTATGGGTGCTATGATTAATACCTCCTGAATAGCAGAAATCTAAGAGAGATACAGAGAGAGAGAGTGTGTGGGTGTGGGTGTGTATAGGAAAGTGCAGGAAGTTTTTTTCTAGGAGTAAATTACAAAATCTCTTTTTTTATGTAATGATTTTCACATTTGCTAAATTCTGAATGAATCTAAACTATTTTGCCTAAGAGTTTACTTTTCTTATTATCAGTTTTCTACTCTAGAAAATTTTGAATGTAAGGTTGGTTTTGAACCTAAGCAACATTAGTCTTTGATTTGGAAAATAATACAAGGAAGAAACTGTTTGCATCAGAATTGACTCAGTCATTAAGATACTTTGCATCTAACCCATTTGCATTGGATGATTTTATATTGTTTTATTTTACTTCGGGGCATCTCCTACCAGGTGTTTTGGCTACCTGCATATAGTGTGGAGTCACTGTCTCTTAGGATATTCCTTCCTCTTTCCTGAGCTGGTGAAACCTGGGCAAATCACTAGAATCAATTTGACTGCTTATTTGGATGTGTTTCACAGGGAATCCTTTGTATCAACTGAGTCACTCCCATCAGAATATCCATGGGAAGTTCACATAACCTCATTTCCCTCCGTTAATGTTACTGAATTAAGCACAAAACGGAACTATTCTTAGAAGATATATGTCTTCCTCTTAATCAGAGCTGGCCTAGAGTGGAGAATCAGAGACCCTGGGGACAAAGCAAGACACTCATGAACTCTGGCCACTGTAAGACAAACAATGGGGACCTTATTCTTAATTTAGTTTCTAAGCAAAGGTTTTCCCGGTGACCTCAATCCTCTGGAGCAATCACACTGCCCCCCAATGGGTTAGCAACTTGCCCTAGTACTGTGGGTTCCCACTTTCCCCTTTGCCTCTCATTTTCTTTCAGGATATCTGGGTTTTTCTTATTACACATTTCCTCCATGATTCCGGACAATAACAAAACTAAATATAACTTTCTTCCTCTTAAAACTTGCTAACCATTCGGCTAGCAGAAGAGCTACTATTTGGCAGAGTTCATCCCCGTGCGGTGTGCAGCCTCGCAGTCAGCCCAGACTTGATCCTACAGTGAGAACAGCCTAAAGGCTTCATGCTTAGGAAACCCCAAGCTGTGGTGACACTTACGTCACTCTCGTGCTGCCCTGGGGCCCGTGTGTCCTGAGAGATGCACACAGCCGATCTGAGGCGAGAGCCCCACCATACACCTAGCTCCCCAGCTTCTCCCTTTGGTGGCGCGCTCACCACATCTGCCCCATTGCCCCACCTTGTGAGATGAGGAAAGTTCTCTGATGAGAGATGTGGGAAAGCTGGAAGGAGGAGGAGTCCGCAGAAGGACGGAAAGGGAGGGGAAGGTGACTTCCGGAGACCTAGGCTCCTCCGGCTCCCATTTGCTGACAGTGTAGAAGAGTCCTCTCTGAGAGGCGCTGGCTTCATCCCACAGCTGCCTATGGGAGCCCCAGGAGCACCAAAATATCAGCTTTCTTCCACCAAGAATAGTAAGCATGCTTTGCATATATTGCACCGTCTTTCAATGCAGCCACTTTTTATTGAAACACATCTCTGTTTCTTAAGAACTAGATAAAGTAGTTGGTATGCATTTAGGGACCATTTTGTATGAAAAATATGATTATGTTGGTTGTTATTTTTCCCCACACATGGAGTTGAATGTGTGAATTGAATGAGAGTGTGTTATGTCTACACTGAAATGCAAAAAGGTAGGAGGAGCTCTCTCTCCTCGTCCTGGGGAATTTCGGCAGACCTCTGGGATGTTCTAACTTTGAAATGGTCACAAGCATTGGTTGACAGGCAGAAGAACTACTTTCCTCCTCCCCTGAAAAATGCCTGGTGTTCGTTCTATGTCCAATCTGTTTGATTCGAGAGATCCACTCATCTACTCAGAGCCTGCCTTTCTTTCTTTTATCCAAATGCCCTCTCCAATTATTGGTCCACAGGAAGTCAACATTTAAGAATCTACTAAGTCAGGTCAGGCTTGGATTTCCATTACAGCCCTGTGGCTTATGTGATCATTTTATGTCATAGAAAAGGAAGTCTGGAAGACAGGACAGATAGCTAAGAAAGGTTTCCGCTGTTGTTTATTCAGATTTTATATGAAAATATTCGTCCCTGCTTCTGCTTCTCTGCTTTTTAAACACACAGACATCCACAGAGCTGAGCACTGTTTCATTGATTGTTGCCACACTTGGAATGGAGATAGCAGAGCCAATCTATATTTCTACCCAAAAATTTGTGGGGGCATGATATGGACTGGAGGAAAAAAAAAATGTATGCAAGAACAATAGAATGGTGTTTTTCATATTATGATTGTCAATACATGTTGACTTAACTGAATTAGATAAAAGTAAACACCATAAATATTGTCTTCTACCAATATGCTTAGCAGCGGAATTTTCTCTCATTTCCCCTGATATCTTGCAATGTCTCCAAATATTAACCAAAATTTTATATAACTCATATAGTGTGTTAAAGAGATTGTCACAATTCTTTGATCAATTCTGAAGCTGATATAATTACTGATCCTGAAAAAGTAAATACCAATGGGTAACAGAATCAAAATTGGAGATTGAGATTATTTTTCCCAGTACAGATACTGTTTTCAATTAAGATTTGGGTTATTATTTCAGGGAATTCCCAACTAAGATAGAATGAAATAAAAGCCAGATGAGAGAGACAAATAAAAAGCTCTTGGAAACCAAAGTAAGAGATGTTGGGGACCGCCTTTGTCTTCTCACATATTTGTAGGCAGAATGGGAAAGCACCTTCCCCCAGGTCTGAACGCAGCATAGGAAAGCACAAGCTTGAGAACAACCAGTGCAGTCCTTGGAAGTTATCTGCCCACAAAAACATATCTTGTCCTCGAAGACGAGCCAAGACTCCTCACTCTGAAAATAGGGAGACCTTGAAGATGTGTGGAAACACCGCCCCTGCTTCTGGCCTGCCTTCCCCCACTTGCTGATGTGGCGGGAATGGAGAACAAAGAACATCCTGTTTATGCATTTCATGACCAACTGACGGAACCCTGCTGAGCCTACCTTTGCCCGGCTACCGCTGACATCAATACTGTGCTTGACTGTCTATTGGATAATGCTATGTCCTGGAATCATGTAACCCCACTGCATTATATAAATCCTAGACCTTCAATAAAGTTTTGCTGGTGACGCGAAGGAGCGTCAGCCCTCCCCAGCTGTCTTGTGTCATTTGTTCGGGTCTCCTCACATCCTTTGGTAGCTCTGTTCGACTGTTGCGGCTGGACCGCGACAAAGAGATAGTCATATTTGTGAGAAAGCTCTGAGAAAACTTTCACAGAGAAGATAATATTGGAGCAGTGGCATCAACCCTACTGGTTTTCATTTTCATGGTTCTTAGAGCCAAGCTTAACAGTAATCGATTCTCAATAAATAGTTGTTGAATTTTAGTGGAAGGAAAGATGAAGAGATAAAAATTGAAGTTACAATCTCCAAAAATATTCATATGTAGATAGCAGGAAGAGAATAAGGAAGAAGATATGAAATTCAAACAAGTAAAAGAGGAAAAGGGATTGAAAATTATGCAAAGTAGGAAGACGTGTCTAAGAGAGCTTGTTGGACAATATTTTCTCATGCTACAGAACATTACTATTCAAAGTGTGGTCCTCAGACCAATAGCATAAGTATCTTGTGGAAACTTGTTAGTAATGCAAATCCTGTGTCTATCCCAGATCTACTGAATGAGAATTTTGGGGGGTGGGACTTGGTGTAAGTATCTTCACTTTGGTCTGCAACCTCAGACCATCGTCAACCTGATTGTGCTTTTTCCTTTACTGATTGTCAGTCCGTGCCTGGTGGTGGTTCACACCAGTGAGATTGTTCCCAGGTCAGGGCTGTGCTCCCACTGGCAAATAATATTCTCTTTCTCTTTGTTGACAGTTATTCACACTTTTGACTTAAGGGTCCAAGATCTGCATCAACCATATTTTATAGTCCTAGATAGCTACTATTTCTGTTTCAATATTCTTCCACACAAATCTATATACCATTAATGATGCAATTTAAGAAGTTCTTTCTTCTACCGTGGGGCCTGCAAAACCATTTACTCTTACCAAGACTAGAACCTGGGGTGGCTTCTCTGTGCTGCTGTGCAGGGAGGTTTTAGAAATCATCCTGGCTTTGGGAAAGAAGAAAAGACTCCTTAGGCTAAGAGTTAACAAAAAGGGCTTCCCTTAACGGTACTTCAAAAAGGGAGGAAATTCTAACATGTGCTACAATGTGAATGATTCTTCAAGACATTATGCTAAGTGAGATATTATGATTCCACTTATAGGAGGTACTCAGAATAGTCAAATTCCCAGAGATAGAAAGCAGAATGAGGGATGACCAGGGAGTGAGGGGAGGAGGTAGTGGGGAGTTATTGTTTAATCGGCCCAGAGTTTCCCTTTGAGATGATAAAAAAGTCCTAGAGATTAATGGTGGTCATGGCAGCACAATATGAATGTGCCTAATGCCACTGAACAGTACACTCACACATGACTAAAAATAATCAATTTTATGTATATTTTACCAAAGCGAGAGATTTTTTTTTAAATTTAGCTTTAGCCGACTGGAAGCTCTGAGATCACGGGGGAGGGTTTATGGACTATCCAGTCGGCCATCTCTTTGGGGACACCTCCTTGTCAATTTCTTTAAGTCTTTCCTCTTGCACTAGTTGGATTCTCCAGAGAAAGACTGTCCAAACTCTTGCCTGAAGGATAGAGTTGAGCGGCCAACATTCTGGAAACAGAGTGAGGGAAGGGGTCAGAAGTCTCTGCCACCACTATGTAAATATTTATTTAATCCTCCTCCAATCCTATTTAGTCCTCTTCCCATGGAAGTGTCCCTGCCCCAAACTGTATCTGGTAGAACCCCTATTCAGAGACCTTCTTTTTTATTCTGTCTCTGGAAAATAGACCCTCAGGCTTCTTTGGGGGTGAAAGAGGACTACACAGAGATTTCTAGTCTTAAACAGATATTTGACCAGTTCTCTTGTTTTGACTCCCCCCCTCGGGCTGTCCTAGAGGTAACTGATGGATCCAACTTCTGAACCTTTTAAGATTCTTCATTGTGACCAGGTCTGTTTATCTGCTGATACCCCTGTTGGTTTAAGATTTATCTTTTTTAGGTCTGATAAGTCAGTTACCATTTGTGCTTCTGCTTTCCAGCTTCAAAATGCAATTATTCTCTCCTCTCTCATTATCTTTGTCCCTATGGGTTTATGCAAGCAAAACAAAAAAAAATCCTCTAGTGTTATTTTAGTGGGACTTAGGATAAAGCAAGAGTTAATGTTTACATTCAGTTCACTATCTTTGCCAGCAATTCTCTTCAGTAGTTGTTACAAAGCCATTTTAAAGATTGTTGTGATTTCTTAGGCTTCATTAACAGAAGGAAACCATCAGAAACAAGGAAAATGATAGTGGTCAGTGAACTCCGGAATACTGTTTTCAGTTCTGAGCACAGAACTCTTAAAACTAGAAAAACTGGAATTATTTAAGAGGACAGTGACTAGAATATTAATGGAACAATGGAAGGTTTTGGGAATGGTTTCAACAGAGAACGGAAATTTCCAGAAGTTGATTTCAGATATTTGAAAGGCTGATGCTCATTATTCCTTCATTTGGGTTCCTGCCATGTGCTAGGAAACATTCTTCCAGCGTGGGGGCAGAGTATCACCTCCCAGTTCTCGGGGAGTTCACATCCAAAGGGGGAAAGGGTGATTTGTTCTGGGTAAGTCCAATGTAGAATAGAACAAATGGCTAAAAACCATCAGGAGATAACTTCCAAATGAATGCAAGGAAGAACCTTAAAGTGTTAGAATTGATGAAGTGTGGTGAGCAGCTTGTTCAGCTCCGTGAGAAGGAATTGAGAACTAGAATCTCCCAATAAAAGTTTGAGAGGCTAATTGCACGGGCTCTGGTTGAAATCCCAAAGCTCCTTGCTAGTTGTGGACCTTCGTCAAATTACTTAACGACGCTGGGCTTCCATTGTTTCATATGTAAAATGTGGCTAAAATTAATATACTATGTAGAGTGTTGTGAGGATCAAATGAATTGATGTGCATAAAGTGCTTAGAATAGTATTTGTAGCACATAGTAGGTGTTACTTAAGTATTAGCTGGTATTATTTCCTTTTTTAAAACCAATTTTTTATTTTGAATAAACTTTAAACCTATAAAAAGTTGTGAAAAGAATACAGTGAGCATCTAATACTCTGTACCTAAATTTCCAAGTGGTTGCTATTGCCATTTTTGCTTTTTCTGAGAGTGGTTGGTTTGTTTGTTGCTGGATAATTTGAATATTAGTTGCAGCTTCACCCTTATGTACTTTGACACATAATTCCCTGAGAATGAGGGCATCCTCCCACATAACCATGGCTAAATCTTCATACTCATGGAATTCAATATTGATACAATCCTATTTTCTAATATATAGGTCATATTCAGTTCTCCCAAGGTGTCCTAATAATGTCGTAATGTTTACAGCTTTAAAAAAAATAATAATCCAATCAAGGATCAAATGTTACATTTTAATTGTCATATCTTTTTAGTAGAACCATTCACCAACCTTTTTTATCTTTTATGATATTGACATTTTTGAGGAGTCTGGGCCAGATTTTGGCATAACATTCTTCAACACGGATTTGTCTGATTTTCCTCATCATTAGATTCAAGTTTAACAGTTCTAACAGAAGTGCTATACAGGTGATATGGTTGACACAGTACATCACATCAGGACATAGATGATGTCAGTTTGTCCCATTTTCCATTTGGCTGAGGTGGTGCATGCCACCTGTCCCCTTGGTCATAAGTCCTCTGTGGTATCCCATTTAGTTGAAAAGAGCATAAGCTTTGGTATAAATGCACATTTCTTGGACAATCACCAGCTGAATGGCATTGGGTAAATTTCCTTAAATTTAATCCCCTGTAAAATGGGAATTAAAATTTCCATCTCACAGAGTTCGTTAGCAGATTGATACAAAGGAAACCTTGATGGTGATGATGGTGAGAATGGCTGCAGTATTACATTAAGATTAAAGTATTAAAGATGATTAAATCATAGCTAACTTTGTGAGGTTGGAGAAAGAAAGAATGAAGTGGACACATGAACCAGGATGTGGGGAAAGGGCCTTGCTTTACAACCAGTCAGATAAGAGAAATAAAGAACGCAAAGAAAGATGCGGTGATTAAATACTGTTGAATGCTTCCTACGTACCAGCCACTCCAGGTTTGGTATATTTAATCGAAGAGTGATGGTGACTCTAGGGTTTACAAGGGCTAATGGAAATCGTACTTCCTGGGTTTGGGCAAGTTGGGAAGGGCAGAATTCACCAGAAGGGATTTTTATCTTTGTCGTATTCAGGCTGACTTGGTGGTGATACATCCAGTTGGAAATGCAGTGCAGAGGTGGTAAGAATCGATGTTGGACTGTTTGCCTAACAACCATCTGAGAAGCTCATAAAAATTGTAAGTTTCTGAGCTAACCTGGCCCTTCAGACATTCACTCAGTATGTCCTGGGTGAGGTTTTGGTGCATTGCTGGGGTAGATAAAGTGTTACATGAGCCATAAACATCAACTCAGGGGTGGAAAGTCCATTTGTGTGTCATTAGATTATAGACAGTAATTGTATACTTGGCTGTGATAGCATGGGCCTAAATCCTGGTTTATAATTAAAGAGTAAGGCACCAAGCTCTTTTATACATGGGTTGGACAACTCGGTGCATCCATTGCTGAGACAGTTGGCACAGGAATAGCCAGAAAGGTCTGCAGCCAACTCTGAGAGTTGTACTTCAGAGCTGTGCTGTCCAATGCATGGCCCCCAGCCACATGTGATACAACTAGAATGAAAGAAGCAATAGTTCATGTACTTTGAGGATACACTTGTCTGAGTGTTCAGAGTAATTTTTTAAAAACTTGTATTCTGGAAAATGAAAATGGAATTGATTTTATACTCCATTTTAAATTAATTAAAATCTTATAAAATTAAAAATTTTAGCTCCTCAGTAAAACTAGCCCATTTCAAGTGCTCAATAGCCACAGGTGGCTGGTGGTAGCTATTTAGGACAGTGCAGATATAAAACATGTCCATCCCTGCAGAAAGTTCTACTGGACAGCATGACTGAGAAAATGTTGATTACCTGTCAAAAAGCCCAGTCATAGTAAGAAATAGTTGTTATTGGTCTCATTCTAAAGACCAGGCAAGTCTTGCTTAGTGAATAAAAGACCATTTTAATTGGTCTTTATTGCCAAGTAAAGGAGAAAAGATTCTAGCAAGCAGGGAGATGTTTGCTGAAGTGAAGAAATGGCATCCATGTGCATCCATTTCCCTGCGTTGGTGTGAGGAGGGTGAGGCAGGAGCTTCTAAGCCCGATGGCCTTTGGGAGCAAGTTACCTAGAATAGCCTCTCTCAAGGGTCTCTTCTGTGAGCTGTTGTTGGATCCCAAGTTCCTCCTGGCCTCCGCCTTCCCAGTCCCCAGGCAGCCTGCTTGCCAAGAGGGTTGGCTGCGCCCAGGTGTGACACCAGGTAGCTGCATTTCCTCTCTGTGTGTGCTCTGTTGGCCCTCGCTGAGTATCATTTCCATCCATCTGCTCCTCTCGCCCTTCCATGCTGCAGTTAGGTGTTGTTTTGTCCCCTGGAGGAAGCCCATATTGTTCTGTTCGTATCAGAGAAGAAACAAATCAGCAGCAACAAGGAAAAATATGGAGTGTAAGCATGTGTTTCCAGGTCATCAACATGCAAGCAAACGAGCATGGAAATGAGTGTTAATTTACTGCATGATTCAGTGTTTGCAAGACTATCAAGTCATTTCCCACAGGCAGCCCAACAGCCATCACGTGGTCGTGAATTTCTGTTATAACCATGTATGACGGTTGAACCAGCAAACTAATGATCAAAGAAAAGAACAAAATAGTAATAATGGTGATAACAATAATGATAGTGTAATAATTAACTGGCAAAGGCATTTACAACTGGGGTCATTTGGGTAATGCAGTTATTTGGGGGCAGTGATAACAGGTCTGATTTTCTCATTTTAACATTTGTGGTTTCTGCCTTCGCTTAAAAAAAAAACATCCTCAACTAGTGAAATAGACCCCACTTGGCGATCAAAATAGAAACAAGTTGTATGGATAATAAGTTGTGTTTTTATTTATGTTTTTCATAGTTGGTTTTAAAGGCCCTTTAAACTTTGTCTAGACTGTTCTGCAGAAATTGTTAAAATGAGAAAAGGAATCCAGCTTTTTGGAATTTTGTGTTCAGTATTGAATTTTAACCTCCATTCACAATGTGTTTATACATATGCATTTTTGGTTTTGCTTTAAAAACTTATCTGTAAAATGCAGGATAGACTTGCACTTTGACATGGACTAAACTATTTAGAAACAGGACCATCTTAAAGATAAATAGGATTTTAAAAATTCACTTTATCCTTTTCTTTAGTCCCTATTTATTATTTTCCTCCTTTCGTTTTTTCTTTTTCTTAGTTGTCATCTGGTATATTTTAATATCTGACTGAAAGGAGAATTGATCTGACTTTAACAATGTGAAATATATGATGAATTTAGAATGTCCCCAAAATAATGTAAAAAGAGTGTAACGTTTCTTGAAAAGTTGTCCTCAGTTCCTGCTCATTTTCTTTAATGGACTGTTGTTAGTTATCCCATTTTCGGCAAATAGCTCCTAGCAGGCTTCAGTCAGAACAAATATTTACAGTTAAGCCCTAACCTCCAGAAAATGGCTTTGTGTCAGTGCTGGAGGTGGGGTGTGGGGTGAAGTGGGTGGGGGGCTGACTTTGTCTTGGCTGTAGAAACACAAATGGAACCACCACAGTAAATCATTCAGAGACACTCAAGCGGATGTTTATTGGAAGAATGGTTATCTCGGTTAAGCTAAGGTAGAAGGTTAAAAGGCTTCTAGGCTGTGATCCCACATAACTAATAGGCACACTTTTTACAGACAGAAGGGCCATGCTTTAGTCATCGTGGTAAATCTGTAGTGACAGACGTTTGTTCTATATTTGTGAATGACCTGATTTGGCATGCATGCAGCTCGTTCTACTGACAATAATGGTGACATGGTGTGAGGGAGAGAAGAAAGAAAGGAGAAGGAATGGGGGAGGAAGTGTGGAAGGAGGAGGAGAGAAACCCAGGCAGACAGAGAGGGAGAGGTGGAAAGGGAAGTAACCGGTTGAAGATCATGTGCATCTGAAGGGGAGTCACTGGAAACCTGCCTTTAGTAGATGACAGTTTTATTTGAGACCAAGTTTAATTGACTTGGGAGAATCGCCTTTCCTTCCATCCTGCTCTGCCCCCTCCGCTCCTCTCCCTGCAGCCTCTCTCTTTTCAAACAACCTACCTTTTCATCTATCTGTCCATCCTTCCTGCTACCTACCCATATATTTCTCTTCCTAGGTATGATGTGTAGATATTGGATCTTGATTCTAACATACCTCTCCTTTCCTTTCAGAAACACCTATGAGGATTTATTAAGATGAGTTAGACTGGTTCTAAAAACTGCAAACAGAAAGGTGTGGTTATAGAGAACAGAGCACACAATTCTAGATTTCATTTTGGCATTAGAATTTAGCTTCTTGAAAGAATAATCCTTTATATTCTAGTCTTTCTCAATCATAGTGAATCCAAGGTAGGAGTGCCTGGAAAGGAATTTACTCTTTTCTACATCACCCAGGGCAGCCCACTGAATTACTTGCAGATTATAACTGCTGCTTGTTTCCCTTACAACGCAAAGATGAAGAAGGAAAATACCATCTAATAGGGGCTGATTTCTGTGGCTGACATCAGGAGGTCCCTGGCAAAGAATGGGCTTCCAGGTAGTAAGGAAGACTGGGCACTAATTTATCCAACTTAGTAATGTGTACTGAGCTCCAGCTTATATGGTGTATACAAGAAATAGAAGATACAGCCTTGCCCTCACTGAGCTGGCAATCCAACAGAGAGATGCATTGAAAGGTTCTACAATATTCAATAAGGTAATGTATATAAAGAACCTAATAGGTGCCAACACTACTTTGTGACCTTAATAGATGCCAGTTCCCTTTCGTCAGAAACAAGCCAGGTAAACAATAGCTGTGTCTATCAGACTCACCTTCCTCCCATTCAACTTCCTTCTCCCCTGCCTACCTCCAGTTGATTTTCCAGGCTCCCTTGCAGCTGGGGTGGCCGTAAGACACAGAAGTCCACTAGTACTGCCTCTACCTTTCATACTGGGTTGAATAGTATCACAAAGTAATTCATATCCACCTGTAAATGTGACCTCATTTGGAAATAGGGTTTTTGCAGATGTACTTAAGTTAAGAGGAGATGCTACTATAGCAGGATGGGCCCTAAATTTTATATGATACATGCAAGAAGAGGGAAATTTGGACACAGAAGTGCAGAAATACAGGGGAAAATGCCATTTGAAAATGGAGGCAGACATTGGAGTGATGTATCTACAAATTAAGGAATGCCAAGGGTTGCTGGCAACACCAGACGCTAGAAGAGGCAAGAAAGGCTTCCTCCAGAAAGACTGCAGAGGGGGGGATGTTATCCACACCTTGGCTTTGGACTTCCAGCCTCCAAAACTGTGAGAATAGGTAGAGTTTTAAGCCACCCAGTTGCTGAGACTTTGCTTTGGCAGCCCTAGGAAATTCCTTCTTTCTTCCTAGACTAAGAATATGATGTCTTGAGGAATATGACTCCTATTCCTGTAAGGGCTGAAGCTATACTCCAAAAAAGGGTGGTAGACCAGGAGGATGGTAGAAATCTGCTTCCTTGGGGCAAGTTCCCCAGATAAACAAATCCTAGGTGTTTGAGTTAGTCACTCAGGTTTTCTGTTAGGGATGACACATTGATAACCAATGCCCTGTGGTAAAGAGAAAGTGTCTGGGGTAAGTGAGTCCCTATCTCAGTCATATTGTTATGTAGATGGCTGCCCCCAGGCCAGCCATGAAAACTTCTTGTTGTATTCCTCCATAAAATAGAAACACTAATATCTACCTGAGTTTTAAATGAGATATGGGAAAGCCAAGGGTCATCAACAGGGAAGCTAGTAAAAACTCCCAAGACTATGGAATCCCAAGGGGCCTGGATGCTGTCTGTGTCGCATATCAATGCAAAAGCTATATAGACACAGTTCCCCCCCTTCCATCCTTGCTGGGGGATCCCCAGTTCTGTTTTTTTAAGCAAGAAGCAGCTCTTGGCAGCCCTGGTAAAAGTCCCTTATAAAGAACCATACCAACATCAGGACCTGTTTAAGTGCAGAGTAAATATGCCTTACACAAATTATGTAAGAAGTGTTCTCGGATGAAAAGCTCCAAATGCTTTCATCCACCTGAGGAAAGTGGAGGTGATTTCCTTAAGTTTTTTCTGGGGTGATCATACCCCACAAACTTCCTGAACCATACCTTTCTTGCCCAAAGTGTTTCCTTCTCACCTCAGAACCCTTCCTTTGGTTCTGAGCAAATGCAAAACATGAGCCAGCAGCCTGTGGGGTCCTAGTCTGAAAAAGGCAGAAACAGAAGGATGGAAAATTCGTTCCAAAGGCTCAGGGACCCCGATGTAACTGAATGGCGAACTTCAGGGGAGACCACAGAGACAACCCACAGCTCCCTGGAAATCTGAGGTCGTAGCTCGGCTTTCTCAGAAAGTTGCATTGAACAGACCATATCTTCCCTCCCCTCCCGCTGGGCAGAAGGGCCCCTCCATGAATGAGCGCAGTTCGCTGAAGGGCTGGAGCTTCCCAGTGTTGAGGGCGCCGAGATGCAGGTCTGCGCTTGGCCTGGGGTCTGAGCTCCATTCCTGTCTTGTTCCTCTCAGAATTCCTTTCCAATCACCTGTTTGTACATTCAAGTCTAAGCCTAAGCAGGCCCTGGTCTGTCTTTTCCTCTCCCTTCCACCCTTTCACACCCTCTCACCACTTTAGAGCTAAGTGAATACGGTTTTCTAAATATAGTTTTGCAGCCAGTGTGTTAGGCCTTCTAATGAGCCACGGTAATTGCTTCTGCTATTTTCCAAAATGAAAATCAACCTCCAAAGAGCAGCTGGCTTGTTGTAATGTTCTCCTCCCTCCGATTACATCCCCCGTTCCTGTAAGTCAGTCAAATCCTGGCCTTGACTGCTTCGTCTGTGAGCAGGGCCTGTGGGGCACGGCAGGAGGGGTGTGCTGATGGCAGGGAAACTGAAAAAGAGAGCTATTGTGTACTTTTTTATATTTAAGGGAATCGGGAAGGAGGGAGGGCAAAGATCTGTTTTTACTTGTGATTTCTAAAACACTCTATTATGTGTTGGGCTTATCGCTGTATCTGAAAAGATTAACCAAGTTTTTAGATGACAGAGCAAAGATGTTTCCACCCTCCTTTTTCAAGAATCACTCCAAAGCAACAAAGAGAACAAGAAATAAAAACAAAAACACAATCCCCATACTTGCTAAGGGCAAAAGACATCATAATCTGGAACCACAATATACAAAAATGAGAACGGGATGGAGGAATGGTGAGGTGCTCAGTTGATCTATGTAAAACCAGGCCTGACAGCCCCAGGGTGGCATCACAGCGAACAGAGCCACGGAGCTCTGCGGGCACAGTGCCCTCCCAGGAGCCAGGAGGCTGGCACACCGCGCGAGACGGGAGGGAGAGCGGCACCGCGGACCCCCACCGTGGGGAGGAGGTGCTGACACAGCTGCCGTTTGGGAACCTCTTCTTGGGGCCTGACCCTCCACAGACATTCTCTCCTGCACTCCTCACACTACCAACAAAAAGATATTGTTTTCTCCATTTTACAGATGCAAAACCCAAGGCTCAAACGGATGAAGTCGTTTGTCCCACATAACAGAAAGAAAGGTACTAAGCCAATGCATTTTTAATCCCAAAGCTATACCATGAGACTCCACACACACACACACACCCAGCATGGGAAACCGAGTCACAGTAGCAGCTGCACCCGTGTTGGCTCCTGGCTGGCTTGTCACGGGTTGGTAGTCGCGATGGCAGGGGCTGGGCAGGGCCACTGCCATCTCGGGTCCAGCTTCCCCGCTCGGCTCAGTGCTCTGCTCAAGCTACTCTGTTGTTTTGAAAATTCCTATGGAATAAAAGTGTAACCACCCCGTCCTCAACAGGATCTGGTCTGGGGGGGCCTCCTGCTGGGATGGGGGGTGCACCTAGAAAGTGAGTCCTTCGAGGTCCCTGGTAGCTGAGAGTCCATCAGACACATTGGCCTGTGTCTTAAGAGGGAGGACGGGATATCAAAGAAATGGCTAATCCTTTCCTACACTCTCTCTGCTACTTGTCCTGCACCTCCCAGAGCAGGTACAGACCCACCTTGTTTCCTGCCTCCTCCCCAACCACTGGGTCCACGTCACCAGCAGCACAAAGTCTAGGTGACTCTAGGTTGAAAAGCAGCAAAGAACTTGGTGTCAAACTGCACAATGAAGTCTGCAGTGTGTGTTCTGTAGCTTGCTTATGTCTTCTGCTCAGGGCTCAAAAACCAATCATCAGACACTTAATAAGAATCTATCATGTAAGTCGTCGCTGTGTTAGATGCTTTCCAGGTGAGAAAGACAAAGGGCACAGTGTCTGCCCTCAAGAATCCCTCCCCTGGTGTAGTGCCACGGCATCCGCCCCTGAACCGGGCTCTGGAGGGTCCAGGTGGTGTCGGATTAAGAGCAAGTGGAAAGGTTCTCAGGGCCACTGAAGTCACTTCCTTTGTCTGTTTGTGTCTCCGGCTCTTCCATTAAACTGTGAACTCTTTAAAGGAAGAGGTTTCCTTTTTTTTTTTTTTTCATTTTTATATTTCCATTCCATAACAGTGTCTGGGGTACATACCAGCTGCTCAGTCAGCATATTTTGAATGAATGAAAGAGTGAACTGATGTATCAATCAGTCAATCTGCTCAGAGGAAGGAGAACTGCATTGACCTGGAGTTGTTAAGGAAGGTGTCAGTCAAGACATGGGACTGCAGCTAGTGGGAAAGTGGTCATCCAGTGACCATGGAAACTTCCAAAGGATGAGACAGTCCCAGAAAGAGACTCACTTGGGAGTAAGCCTAGAAAGCAGGCTTGTTGCAAAGAATTTTGGTGAGACTGATGGATACGGTTTTGGTGCCATTAGGACACCAAAACAGAGCCTTTCCATGAAGCAAATAAAAAGGCAGCTGTGAGTAAGAAAAAGTATCTTAAAACAGATAAATGTTCTGATCCAGATGTTGCCACTGAATATAAAACCTTATCTTGCAAAGGCAGAACAATGTTTGAAATGCTTTTATTATTTATTGCTCTAGCTCTCAGGCTGATCATTGTTGACCTGAATTCACAGCCCAGACATCTGCAACAGTCTTTACCTGTGTGGATAAAATTGCAATATTTCCAGAATCTCTTGCCTGGCTTTAGTGCAGCTCCATATCAACAGGTGTTTCCAAGGGGTGGAGAGAAGTAGTCCATCTCCGTATCAGTGGGTAATTCATGGGCGCGGGCTTATCTGGAGTGGAGAGGTTGGGGGAGAACATTCACTAGCTTCTGCCACAGCAGGAGAGAGATGTGGAATGACTCCTTATAAGCAATAAATGGGTTTTAAAGTTTTTTTCCCCTTTGATTGATTTTGGTCTCAAAGGCATTTTGCCGCAGGATTTTCCCCTCCTCGGATTTGCACCTGCATCAAATGCTATCCAGAAAGGTGTGAAATTCTCGTTGGCATGGAACACATCCTATTCATGGGTTCCTATCTGCCACGTACACAGACGTATCCAGTGATCAGGGCCAATACAAACTAGATTCTGCCCATACCACTGACAGGTAAATTGAATCGGTGGCCATCCTTCATTCCCTAAACTCCTTTGCTCACGTATTCATGAGCATGAACCATATAGTCTGGCAGAGCGCTAGGTAGGACAAGGCTTCTGCCCTGGGTCTGATCTCTGCACAGGCATTCAGTTCTTCACTAGCTCCTACTGCTTCCAAGCCAGGGACCGGCAAGTATGACTTGCAGGCCAAATTTAACTCAACACCTGTTTTTGTACAGCCCTCAAACTTAGCGTTTCTTTTTTTCATTTTTAAATAGTTAGAAAAAGTCAAAGGAAGGATAATATTTCATGACACATGAACATGATATGAAATTTAAACTTCAGTGCCCATAACCAAAGCTGTATTGGAACACAGCCATGCTCACTGGTTTCTATGTGGTGTCTAAGGCTGTTTTTGTGTTGCAGCAGAGTAACCACCACAGACCCTACAACCACAAAGCTGAAAAGTTTTACTATTTGCTTTTTTACAGAAGTTTGTTGTCCCCTGTTCTAAGCTAACTCTTTCCCAAAATGCACTCTGTAAAACATTACTTCTGAGGAATATTAGGAAGTATCAGAGTAAAATAAAAAAGAGTCTGTTTAATATGTATAGAAACAATGAGCTATAAAAAGTTAAAAGTTTCCTTACTCAGTATTTCTCTGGTCATGAATATGCTGAAGCAAATTGTGACCCTCAAGATAGAGGATATAGACTTCTCCAAATCTGTTCACACATTTGATTACTTCCAGAGAATCTCACAGCACAGGGCTGTGCACAGCACTCTTTGGGAAATTCCGATCTAAGTGGATTTCTTCGTCATAGGCTTTATTTGTGTTATGTCTGAAACCAGTTGCCAAAAACCAAACTGAAGGTCATTGCATGGGGAAGTGAGACTTTTTCTACCCAGATCTGAAGCCCCTTCCTCGTAAGCATAGCATGATTGCTCTCAAGGTTTCCCAGTTTGATTTTAGCTAAAGACTTAAATAATTTATTATCTATCACACTGGAAGAGTTTCCATATGTATCCTGAAATGAAAAATTTGTGGGAGCAGATTCGAACCCTCCAGTTGTCGTGTATCTTGACAAGGAGCTTCCCTTGACTTACACCATAACCATGCACTGACTCGTCAACACCTGTGTGTTAAGGGTCTCAGAAGGATCCCTGGAGGGGTCAGCTGGGGTTCAGGCCTGCTGAGACCATCCTGAGAACTGACGTTTATTTGCACAGGCAGTGGGAAGCCTCCTGGGAGAGCATTAAGGGAGAAATAAACCAGGCACGATCACTTTGACTCAGTACAAAGTCTTAATCATTCTGGGAAAGGGGCAGTTCTCTCAGTGGTGTGACTGCTGTCACACAGATGTGTTTCCTGGTCCCAGACCCACTGGCCACCCGTTTGAATCCTATGAGGAGGTGCCTGCCAATGGGGGAGAGTGTGTACATAAAAACAAAGGAGCTATTTCTTGAAATTCTTAAAATCTTAAGGTCTTAAGGTCCAAGTGACACTTTTAAACTGTAGACAATGGTACAGCAAGTGCTCACTGAGTGGCAGACGCTGCCGCCTGGGCACCGAGGCCAAGCAGAGGGGCAGCCTCAGCAGAGCAGCGAGGGAGTGGGACTGTCGGGCAGCAAGAGAAAGCCTCCGAGCACCAGACGTATGGCCACCGGCAGGGATGTCGGTGTCTGCAGGAGGACAACAAGGCCAAGGTAAGGAGCAGGCAAAGGGCGGCAGCAGCTCCCTGAGTCTGGCTGAGACCACCTTCTGTCCCTCCCGGGGTGGGCTGGGCAGAAATCCTCGGGCATAGTGTGCACAGGGCTGCCATTCTGTGCTAGGCTGGTCACTCCAAGAACTAGCGACATTTGATCTCATTCCTACTCACGGATTTGAAGGTGCTCTGGAGGGGGATTTAGATTTCTATACTCATCTCTATACTCATATGAACACGTATCGACTCACACACTTACATGTATATCCTATCAAAGACATCTGCTATGAATGTAAATGCTCACACATGCCAAAGCTGTGCCTGTATAGGAAATCATAAATGGTTAAACTGAAGTGGAGGGCTAAGAATTTGTTAAGGGTTTAAGTGGGCGAGTCTTAGGGTCTCCCCATCCCTGCTTCCACCATAGCTCTGCTCTCATCTGTTCTGTGCATTGCACTTCCGCCTAAGATTTCTTCTAAAAGTGTCCATAGCTAAAAAAAACAACTTTTGAAAACCCATTTTATATAATCCAATCCCATCATGTTATAAATGAGGAAATAGAGACACAGAGAGGTTAATGACTCCCTGAGGTCATGAAGACAAAAGCAGTGGATTAAAGGTTTAAGTCCAATGTTTTTGTTTCCCTACTACCGCACTACACGCAGAGAGTGAAAGACTGTACACTGAAACAATGAAGTCTGGGTATTTACTGAATTCCCTGTGTTTCTCAGTTTTAATGGTTGGAGTTTTGAGAATTGGCTTATTGGATCTTTTAGTTTCTCTAGCTATGATTTTTCCCCAAGAAAAATATTAGCTATGGGGGCATTGACATAGCTTAAATTAATACCGGCATATATCAAATGATCACAGTTAATACAATTTTAGATTCAAATTTAAAGTTGAATTTAGAATCTACTAGACAAGTCATACTAATCAGAAACATAGATCAAAATGAGATCATTGTATTTTAGGATGGGCCTTGGAAAACCCTGGACCGATTTTTTAAGCACAGAAGGAGACAGAAAAGATGGCAGGAAAGTTCAAGAAGTTCATGAGTAAATGCTAAGGGCATAGAATTATTCACTAGGGAGAATAGAAAGAAAAAGAGGCTAACCACTTCCAGGAGTGTAAAGAATCTCTTAATTGGTATGAACTACTTTTCTCATCCACAAGGAGGGCAGCACAAGGGCGGAGGTTTAGAAAGACCACAGAGCTTGGAGGTGGTAGCGTCAGTCAAACTGAGATGGTGATACACACCTTGGGGGTCTCCAGGCCTTGAAGAGTTGTAAGGATCAGAGGAGGTGCATGTTAAGTGGCCAGTGCAGGGAGGAAGTGGTAGGTAGATGACCTGTGTTCTCTGTTATTATTTCAGAAATATCAAGCAGCAGCATCTGGTGGAAGCTAACGGTACCTTAGGCCAGAAGGGGTAGAGAGGAGGTGGCTGGGGACACCACTTGCCACATGTTTGTTGAGATGGTTACTTAGAATGTCTGCCCACTCTGTAGGGCTGTCTCCCTGATGAGGTCTGAGTGATCCTCTATTCTCTGCCCTTGCTGTCCAATGAGAGATTCCCAGCTGCCTGATGGTCCCATGCTGAGGCCTAGGGATGGGCACTGGAAACAAGGCAAAACACTTAAAAAATTTGGGTGCATAATGGCCTAATTTCTTAATATGCTACAATAAACATCTGAAGCATAATAGAGTTCTGGACACAAATGATTATCACTGCCCTACCACCTGTGTCACCTTTTTCTTCTTTCTCATCAGTGGAGGAATTTGAAGCTGGTGGTAGTGGGACATACAAGCAGCTGGGAAGCGTATGCAGGCATATCTCCCTGGAAGGGGTTGCGATAAGACATGTGGCCCGGTGGCAGGATGCAGATGGTACTCATAGATTCCACGCCTAATGGTCAGCCCCTTAGCAGTAACACAAGAACAGGGTGCTATCGACCATGTCTGCTTGTCCATCTTCCAAGTTCCCTTTTCCTTTGAGTCATGTTGATACATCGTATCTATGTCTAGCCTTCCAGCCCCAGGTTCCCAGAGGTAGTTGATGTATGTAAAGGAAAAAACAAAAGATACTCAGAGATACAGGGATTGTTCACTTTAGTTTTAGCAGATCCCGAAGATGTATTGGAATCCTATAAAATGAAAGAGTTATTTGTGACTGGCAAAAGACTTTCACTCAATTAACCCCAAGTCACTGGAGTAATTAGAAAGTTAAATCCAGGATTTCAGAAAGGTGTATTTGCAAGTTGTTAATTATGAAAACAACCGAAAAGCTGACTCAGCGCTAATACTCCAACTCATAAGCTGTCCAGAAGCTCTGAGATCCTTGGATGACTTGGTGTCAGGTGTCACGGTCAGTTGCAGAAAGAAGGAGATGAGCAGCTGAGACTGTCTCCCTGGCATAGACCCCGACTAATTTTCTTGTTGTTTACACCTTCTCAGTCCAGGCAAGATTGTTACCTGGAAAACTGAGCTTCAGCTGGTGAGGTACTCTCTTGCAAATTCCAAGGACTTCGCTGGAGTCAGTATTAATAATTTGCAAAGTTTGATTGTGACTCAGATCTTTTCAGACTGGCTGTTTAATTTGCTCTGGCTGCAGCCTGGGGCCCACAGTCGCTTTCAGGATTCCTAGTCTCATAAGAGCCTTAGAGTTGTAGACATGCCTCTGTCTTCACAGCTCCAGAAGTATGAGAGGCCTAGGAGGCAGTGCAGGCCCCTCTGAGTGTAAGCTGTTGAATAAGCCTGCTCTGACTGACTTTCTGTCACATGTTCACTGTTGAGAGCAGCCATGGCCAAAATAACCTAGGCTGGGAAAACTACACTTTTACAGATTTACTTGTGAGGCATCTTTATGTTCTCCTGCTTTGGCCTATGGATGGAACCTAAGAGACATTTTGAAAATTGCTAAATTTGCAGGGTCTGGTTAATTACAGTAATTTTCTATGGATTTTAAAAGATTGGTATTTCAGAGACTGACCTAAGCAATTTTTTCAGGTTATTAATGTGCAATGGAAAAGAGAGTAAAGAGCAACAAGATCTTAGGTTAAAAATGGGGCAGAAAGCATGCTTGTTGAAGGAAAGAATTATCAGTAGTGCAAAATGTTTTTGTAAAATAAGGAAGAATGATAGTTACTGAAATTTACTTAAAGGTTAATTGAAACTTCGTTCTCTTCAAATGGGATTTCATTCCTAATATGCCACAAGCTCCTTTAGAACCTTTCTCTCCCACCTTCCTGGTACTGGACCCCCACCCCTTCCCAAACCCCCGCACCCTCTTAGCACTTTTCTCTTTTTCCGAACTCCTCAAATCCCTCAGAACCCCCATTACTTCTCAGCCTAGGCGTCTGGCTCTGCTCCCCGTCTCAGTCCTTGCTGAATTCTATTCCCCTAGAAACACTGTCCTTCTGAACCAGTGCATCCTGCCGGCCAGTCTTGGCTTCCCTCTGTGCTGCCCAGCATCCAGGTCCTGCAAAGACTGAAGGACCAGAAAGCAGCACAGAATCCTTTTGGACGGGGAGGAAAGGGGCTGAGGCTTTGAGTAATTATTGACTTTTTTTTCCTGTCATACATGTGAAGGCCTAATACAGTACCTGGCCCACAGTAAAGGAAATGATCAATGAGTAATTCATTAACATTAGCTGCCAACCATAGGGTCAAGCTGGGACATCTCCTCGGCTTTATCAGCTGTCAGTGGCCTCATTACGGAAACCCTCCACTGACAGGTACTCTTGCCATCCATTCAGGCTGGTATACAAACTATCATAGACTGGGTGGCATATAAATGCCCGAAATTTATTCATCGCCATTCTGGAAGCTGGGAAGTCCAAGAAGAAGGTGCCCGCAGATTTGGTGTCTGGTGAGAGTCCACTTCCTGGTTCATAGACAGCTGTCTTTTCACTGTGTCCTCACATGAACAGTGAGGGGGCTCTCTGGGCTCTCTTTTATAAGGGTGCTGATCCCATCCATGAGGGCTCCGCCCTCATGAGCTAATCCTCCCCAAAGCCCCACCTCCTAGTACCAACACAGGGAGGGACAGGATTTCAACATGTGAATTCTGGGGGAACAAAGACATCCAGTCTCCAGAAGTCACCTTCAAGGGTATTCAAGGGAAATAATGTTGCATGAGGGTGGGATTTCCATACAGTGTGATTTGTCTGATTCTCTTCAAGCACAGTCATAGATTGGGCTTCTTCGAACATGAAGCAAGAAAGTATAGCTGGCCCTTGAATAACACAAGTTTGAACTGCGTGAGTCCACTTATAAGCAGACAGTTCTCAATAACTATTCTGGAAAAATGTTTGGGGATTTGTAACAATTTGAAAAACAACATTTTCTTTTCTCTAGCTTACTTTACTGTAAGAATATAGTATCTAATACATGTAACATACAAAATATGTTTTAACTGAATGCTTATGTTATTGGTAAGGCTTCTGGTTCACAGTAGGCTATTAGTAGTTAAGTTTTGGCAGAGTCAAAAGTTATATGAGGATTTTTCAACTTGCAGGGAGGGGGTCAGCATCCCCAACCCCCAAATTATTCAAGGACCAACAGTACTTTGTATTGACTGAATACAAACCCTGACTTACACTGTGCCCTTGACTGGCACTAGCCCTCTCATTCCTTCCAATAATCATGCGAGGTGTGTAATGACAGTGGAGATACATGATGCTCACATCTGACTTACCTGACCTAGACAAATTCAACTGTGTGTACTTCACAGAGAAGGAAACATGGAGGAGGAAGAGGGAATGAATTTAACATAATTGGTGAAAATGATTTTGCTCCCAATTTCAATCAGTGAACTCGGGCCCCAGAACTCACAGGAGAGGAGAGTTCCCTTAAACCATCCCTGTTTCTGGGGTGCCTCTCATGGTGTAAGCATCTCACAGAACTGAGAACAATTCTGGTGATTAAAGTGACAATTGTTTTCCATCCAAAGTGACTCATATACTGCTGCTGAGAATTCCATGCGTTCTCCTGCTGGAGGAAAACCTGGCTGTGTTAGACCACTGAGACATGATTTGGGAGAGAAATTTTACAGGCATTTGGAAGCATCATCAAGAATAAATTTTGAGATGGGCTGTATTTTGCCTCATTGTTTAGTTTTGTCTCATTTGTGACATCCCACTTTATCTCCATTTTACAGATGGGAAAATTGAGGCTCGGAGAAGGTAAGTTGCTTGCCTCAGGCCATATATCTGGGGCTGAGATGAGATCTCAGCTGAGTCAGTCTGACTCCAAAGCCTATGCTCTTTCTACTCTGCCCAAATCCAGTTCCACTCCCTCCTTGGGTCCCAGTTTCAAATGGTCTTTTGTCCCTTGGCCATTTCCTGGCTGCATGATCTCGATTTTCCCTTCCCTTCTTAGGCCTCAGTTCAGGACTGTTTTGACAATCACTGGGGACCAGAGGGGAAGATCAGCCAGCCCACAGGCGCTGTCATACTGGTCATTTCTGGCTGTCATCTACTGCAATGAGGATGCCGCAATTCCAACTGGCCGGACATTCTTCCTAGTACCCATTCCTTACAGCTGTGAAGTATTTAGAATATCGCCCTGGTTGCATCTCTCAATACTGTAGAGAGATTCATATATGTGATGAAAGTAATACTCTAAGGTATTTTAGAATGTTTTTCCACTTGGGTCATGAGCCGTCACTGACACCTTCATTTTCCAGAGTCGGGAACTGAGGTCCAAAGAGCATGCCTTGCCCAAGGCCAGAAGGAAGTAAAGTTGGAACCTGAATGCTCCTGTCTCTGCCTCTTTTCATGCTAGTTTTTATGCAGTGCCCAGGCATGCCCACTGCCAGCTGCCTCCACCATGGAGGAGAATTTAGGGTGACAGCAATAGAACTTGCAAGTGAGCCCTGTGAGAAAAAAGTGAGGACTTTATGGTCTTCATTCAGCAGTGTTTAGCAAGGTCACAAGGCCGTGTTGGTGTCCAGAGTCACCATTGCCATCACGCCTCCTTTTGGGGCTGTGTCTGCCTTGTTTTGATCCACCCTCTGCTCCCCCTAATTATGTTGGCCACATGGGTGGCCCCAATACTTCGTTTGCAGGAGGACTTCAAAGACAGGCATGACGTCTGCCATCATGTCTGATGTCGCCCTGTAGGATATTAAAATAGACTCAAGATTGTGTTGAAGCATGTTTTCCTTTCCGGTGCGCTAATAAGAACACGATCCTCTCAGTGACCAGCCCCATGGCTCAGCTTCTCTGGGGATGAGTCTTTTAATGAGCCGTCTAATGAGGCCTCGATCAGCACGAGGTATCTGGGTGCCAGGCAAAGCTTACAGACCTTTATCTCCCCCCTCTTCAAGGCCCTGGCTTTAATTCTTTTAAACAGTAACATTAATTGGCTGTTAAGTAAAACAGGGGGGAACACAATAGATTTATGATATTTTGAGAAGCTATACTGGTTCTCAAGCATTCAGAGAAACAGGCTGGGCTTTTATGAGGTAATTATGATTTAGTGTTTTCTCTCGCCCTGTTGAGTCCGTGGCTGCCTCGAAAATGGATCTGGGGTGGATGTCAAGATCAGGATTTACAGTCAAACCTTTTCAACATATAAAGCACGGGAGAAGTTTATTGCTTTATTTTATTTTATTTTCCCTAAGCCGTATTTCCTTCTGTGTTTCTGTGCCCTTAGTTTTGGTAGGAGTCGCCCGCCCCTCTTTGAAATGCTATCTATAAATTACTGCTCCTGATAAGGCTGCTGCATCATCAAAAAGTGATTGTTTTTGCAAGCAATCACGAGGGAGCATGCCAATTTAAATAATGTCTTTCTTCTCCTCCTACTCTGTCTTCTCTCCCCTCACCCTCTACAGGAGAACTGCTACCATCTCAGCTTTTCCACCCTTTCAGCCACGAGCAGCAGCCGAGGGAGCTGCATGTGCTTGAACTCGTGCTGCTTCGTCTTCCCATGTCTAATTTTTCCCATCTCTGTCTGAAATGAGAAGGGTGCTTAGCTGCTGTGTCAAGGAGAACAAACCCTGTGGATCACGGGCTGAAGGGGTTCACCGTAGCCCCCTGCTCACATGAGGAGATCTTAGGCAGTCCCTTTTCCTCTGGGAACCCCCTTTCTCTCAATTTTAAAGGAAGGCCAGGGGTAGCTTCTAAGGCCTCTTCCAACTCTAAATTGTTAACATTACCTGTATATGGTCCACTAATAACACATTAGATCACCTTGGTGCACCCTGTTAAAGGGGCTATGCCACCCCCAAATATGCCATTTTGGCATCAGAATTCGTTTGAGCTGAAGGCATTTAATTCCTGTAATCCCGTACCTGCCTGAAAGCAGGGCCTCCCAGAAGCTCAGTCGTCATGAATCTCCTCCCCAGGAGCAATTCTAAGCTTCCTTCTCACAGATCTGGTCAGCATTACACCCAGACATGGTCACAAAACTATCAGATCTCCTGTCAGTTCTCCTACGGGCATGTTTATTTTTCCTAAAAGTCGTTTATTTTCTCCTAAGTGCCCTATTCCCCTTCTTTTCCTCTATTTAAATGGCATATACGCCCCAAATTCCTACCACCTCCTTGAATCACATTTTCCTGTGAACTCCTGTGAGGGCAGGTTAATAAAAATCTGTCTTTTCTCTTGCTAACCTGTCCTAAGTTGGGTTAATTTGCAGGTGCCTAATAACTGAACCTAAGAGGTTAGAGATGAAGGTTTTTTCTTCCTGATATTTGTGTGTGTGTGTAGAGGTTACAGAGATGGGGTGGGGGACTTTGATGCTAAGAGTAGTATATTTCTTTAACAGAAATTTTTATGAGGGATCTTTGTGAGAGAAGGCCCACTCACTGGGCTTGTTGTCTCCACTAGGAGCCTCTCCACAGCATCTTTGTCAGTACAGCCCTCCCATCCCAAGGGAAAGGGGTAAACGTGACTTGCATGGGGATTTCTTGGGAGGTGGGTATGCTGAGAGAGGGGTTAGATGTCAATTCAAGGTTAGCAGGTTTTCAGTATGAGCTCAGATCACAGCTATATGATTCTGAAGGTCTTTCTGCTTTATTTTAGTTTGCTTCCATCTTCCTGGATGATTCTTGTCTGTGTGCTTAGTGAATTAAGCGGCTGCACTTTGATCTATTCCCTGATACCCTCATGGAATAGACCATTCAGTGACTCAGGCCAGAGTCTAGAAATGGTCCCTGAACATTTGATTAGACTACATATTATATGTGAATATGAGGTATTGTATATAGCACCATTGACTGTGCTTGTACCTAAGATGTCATCATATATTATATAGAGCACTATAATATGGCATAGTTTACTGTAGCTACAATTTATTGAATGTTAACTATGTGCCAGGCATGCTATTAAACATTTCTTATGTTTTCTTATTTAGTTTAGATGATATATTTTATAGACATAGCAATTCAAGTAACATTTGGTATTAATTTCTTCCAAGCATTTCTTCAGTCTTCAGGATAAAGAAGTTAGACACATGGAAAAGGACCGAACAACAAGGATGTTCTTACAAATAGGTGAGAATAATGAAATACTGATTATTAGGAGTCCTAACCTTTCTTCCCCTCACCCTGCGCCCTCCCCACCCTAACCAAACACACAAACACCCCATCCTCAGAGATTTAGAACAGAATAATTCAAGGATCCCATTATATTCTAAAATCTTCCCAGCTGGGATAATTGGCTTTGGAACCTCCCTTATCCCCATGACTCTTTCTCTCATCTGCCAATATCTCTAACACATTGATAATTTATGAAAACAGAGTAGACACTTTTTAATAATTAAGTGATAGATAATAGGAGCTTTTAAAATAAGCTGTGAGAGCTTGGAAAAGGTGTGGAGACTAAGATGGCTAGTCATCCATGTATTTCTCTGGAACGACTGAGCAAGCCTTGTCGCTTTGCACCCTATTACCTGAGACAGTTGGCCCTGCAAAGTTTGCCGCCTTTGACAGCAGGGTCGTTTCCAGCAGGCGGTTGGCAGCTGCAGTCCTTTGAGGGACACGCCGCTGCCTGCTCCAGTCTCAATCACCCAGCGTCACCCTTTCTATTCTCTCCAAATTACAGAGCAAACAATAACACAGGTACAATTAGCCAAGACACTAATTACGGAACGCAAATGTGTAAAGGATAGAGAACGATAAACACAGAACGTGTTGTGTCATATCATGTAATCTCTCTGGCTGCGGAGCCCAGGAACAAAGGGAGAATTGTGCTCTGTTTGTCTAACATGCTCCATATCACAAATTGGAAATCCTTCCTAATTAAGATATTGTTAAATGTCCTTTGTTAGCAGATTTTAACAATGTTAATTAGGAGGTTAGAGTGATCATTGTTCATCTTGCAAACAATTAGGGTGATTTGCACTGTAGCTTTTGAGAAACTTCGGGGCAAACCAAGGGTTTCCTCTCTGCAAGGGAGGGGAGCTGAGGAGAGGAGGAGGGAACAGGAGGGGAAAAGGGGCAAAGTCACTCCTAATGTTTTTAGGCTTTGGGCCAAGAAGACCAAGCGTGAGGAAATGTGAGCTGTGGGCCCAGCCGCTGTTAGGAAGCAGTGTTGGCCTTGACCTCGTGGAATAACAATGTTTGCAGATGTAGGTTATTCCTGCTATAGTCCTTGCGTTGATACTCAGGAGACTGTGGTCAGAGAAAGCACAGTCTTCGACTCTTAATCTTCTGATCAAGCAAGAGTGTTGGTGAGAGTCAGGCATGGACCTCATAGACGGCCGCCGGGCGTAGCAAAAGTTTTAAGCTCAAGGAATTTGAGAAAACGGCAGAAGCAGGAAAGTCACTGTGATCTCTCCCTTGCTTTTCTCACCTGAAACAGGCTTTAAAACCCGCATGGGAGAGATGCCTGCCTGTACCCGGAGGAGAGGCGCACCCTTATCTTTGAGGACAAGGGGTGCCCAGCCGCAAAGAACTCAAACGGGTCTGGGGAAGCTGCCCCCAGGTGACTGTCCTTGCCCGACAGACACCCTTTGGCCTGCACTATTCCTCCCAGACTGTGCTCTTCATGAATCCTGGCCCAGAAACACTCAAGTCCCTCTTTCTCCGGGTCTTCATTTCCTTATGAGGGCTGCTATGTCATGTATACGGCTGCTAGTAAATAAATGTGTATGCTTGTCTTCTGTTAATCTTTGTTGGTTTAAGTTTTAGACCCAGCCAGGGACCTAAACAGGGTCAAGAAAAACCTTTTCCTCCTCTAAAGGGTCTTCTTAAGGAAATGAAAACAATGCTGTGCTAGTCGTGCATCAGAATTTTCTAAAATTAGAACTGATCATTTTGGCACCAGATGAGTCTGGGCTTCTCCTGCTTTGCCCCCAACCCTGACATCTTTGTGCCCCAACACACACGATATAAAATTATTGGCAGGATTTTTCCTTTTCTTTTGAAGGGTAGCAGAATGTGCCAGTCCAAAATAAGACTATAGGAGTTCAGGACATGCCACCCCCAAATATACCACTTTGGCATATGGATGATTTTGAATTGTCGGCACTTGAAAAACAGCAAATGCAGCCAGAGGCTTTCTCTGAATTCCCCTTATCTGCCTAAAGACAGACCTTCCAAAAGTCATCTCCCTTCCCCTGGAGTTTCAGCAACCTTATCACAGAATTAGAGACTAGAAGTCAGTCCCACATCCAGACAAACTTTCACAAACCATCATCATACCTCCCACCTCTTTTTCTAAGGGCCCATTCATCTTTCCTAAAAATCGCTCACTCTCCCCTAAGAGGCCTGCATCCCCCCTACCCTTTCCTTTTAAGATGGTATTTAAGGCTGAATTCTAAAGCCACTCTTTGAGTTACTAATTTTCCCCTGGTATCTTCCATGTACACATGATATATACATGTTAATAAGCTTCTGTTTGTTTTTGTCTTATAATTCTGTCTTTTATTACAGAGGTCTAAGCTAGTAATTCAGATGAGTAGAGAGAAAATAATTTTTTCTCCCCTACATATTATTTCTTCCCCCCACCCTCAGCCTGATACTAGAAGTGACAGGATAGGAAGGGAGGGAGGGAGGGAGGAAGGGAGGGAGGATGGAAGGAAGGCCTTTATGTTTTGCTACTTTGAAACTGCAAATATGAGAGCACAGTATATTTGGAGAGGAGACAAGAACAGGCTGCTTTAAAACTACTAGAGTACTTGAGTTGCTTTCAGAATCTCATTCTCTTTTGGCAAAGGTGCTTGCAAACACGGAGGGCAGGCATCCTGGGAGAAGAAGCATTGCTTGGAAATTGAACACGGACTCTTGAGTCCTTTTCTTGGTTCATCAATGATTTCACAATGCAAACTCAGTCACTTAACTAAAGGTCACACCTGCGTGGAGAAGGCACCAGGTGTCTTAGTGTAGTGACCTTCTTACCAGGCACACCCGGTGCCAGGGGAGAAGCATATACCCGGAGTTCCAGCAGCTACTCTGTGCCAGGCGCTATGCTGGGTACTTTACACAAATTTAATCACAGCAGGCACTTGGCTTCAGTCACAAGTGGCCCTGAGGCCCATTCAAGTGGCTCTTGAGTCTCTTTAATCCTTGGGGATCCCTGTCTGCTGGGAACAGGGGAGGGGAGTAAAAAGCTCTTTTATGTTCTACAGCCTCACAGACCACCCACCCCAACAGTTTGTGCTTTGCACAGACACCCTCCATTTAATGAATAGGGCACAATTTTGATGAAAAACTGGTGAAATAAATTATTCATGTATGTCAGAAAGCAGATATAGATCAGGTCGTCTTGTAAACTGTTGCTATGTCTGTAGTTTGCTTTTGGGAGCTTGCAGCAGGGATAAGGTAATACCATGTGTGTGTCAGCTTCATTCCCAGCCTAAGTGTAGGGGTCGCTTTCATAGGAATTTGCCTGTTAGGGGTGGGCAGGCCGAGTTCTCATTGGGAAGTCCAGCTACTACAAATTCATTTCTGTTATCTTGATCAATACCAGACAATTTGCAAAAGAGCAAGGCCAAAGTCTGACATGGGTCTTCATAGGTCAGTTTCATGAACAAGTTCCTGGCTTGTTAATGAGCAGACTGCTGTTAGAAATGGGCTCTCCCCGGGGCAATTCCTTCTGAGAGTCACTTAACAGGCAGTGTAGAGACTAACTCAATTTTCTGTTTCTTTGCATGAACATAAACACGAATCCTTGTGAGCC